>NC_071087.1:46700492-47022742 GCF_027358695.1 Spea bombifrons
TATGCTTGAAGAAACCACATAGTTTGCAATCTACAGGGATATCCAAGCTCTGTGGTTTCTTCACGGATTTTATGCCTTGTATATAAGCTTCACTTCAGTTTAAAATATTTTTCAGTGCTCATGTTTGTCGTGGCAATCTGAAGTCTAATAGGAGTTTTCCTATAGACAAAAGCTCTCTGTGGGTCAGTTCACACGAAAGAAAGAATCTTTGTTGGATTGCGCAAGAGACATTTTTTGGCCTTCAGAACGAACATTGCGTGGTCTTTTGTGAGCTACATTGTGTATAGTATTTAGATAGTTGTGTTTATTGCACAGTATGTATCGATGTTGGAGGACATATTCCTTGTTTGCAAAGCAACTCACAGTCAAAACGCACTCAGGCGTATCTACTGTAATGTGTAAGTGGACTTTCTCTTCCACAGCTTCTCTAGTTGTGGAGACAGCCTGGTCAACAAACAGGTTTCTCGAGTTACTTTGCGTCATTTTATGACATTATTAGCATCGGTGACGTCTTCAGAAAACCCACTTACACCCCTTTAATATTTCAGATAAACATTTTGCTGACGTAAAGGCTAAAATAGAACCTAGCTTCTGAAAGAAGCACTAGGGAAAAAAACAAACAGCCCTCCCGTGCTGTCAGCGAGGCTCAGAGCAAAGCTAGGCCTCCTCCCTTATCCAGAGCGATTTTCAACGGTTACCACGGCGATCTGTGTCATGCAGTCTTTGTGATCAAATGACGCAAATCGCAAAATTATTCTCGCCGACAGGTCATTTGTCTGTGCTGTCAGCCCTTTACTGGTTTAACTAGGGACAATAACGGATTTATTGAGAGCACAGAGGTGAGTCGGGGACAGATTAAAGCTGAAAAAATATGTCTTTCTTGGGTGTGTGCATGCACACCAGCTCCAAACCAAACAAAAAACTGCTTTAATAATTGTATTATTCCTTGTTTTATCACCAGGATTGCCTTTTTAGTAGAATAAAAAAACACCTTGATGTTCACAAGTACTCTGCTTCTGGTCATGCGCAAGTGCCGTCGCTATGAAACAATTATAATTTAGCAGGTTTAACACTTAACTTGCTAGTTAAATGAAAGCAGGTTTTAGAATCTTTTAAGAGATGGTTACAAGCATCAGTCTGTTGTCAATTGATACAGTCCCGGTGCAGCTTGCCTGCTCTTAACAATAAGTAAACAAGCACAAATGTAGCATTTTCTTGTATCCAGACATTCATTATTTTAGCATGGTGGGCACTTGTTCAAGCGCCTTTAACTTCATAGTATATATTTTTTCACCTGTTTTAATTCTAGTGGCAATTCATACCATACTGACTTCCTAAGGCAAGACTGTATTTGTTTATTTACTATAACTTTTTCTGCGCAGAGGTTGATATTGAACGCTGTGTCCGAGAGTCGATTAACCTCTTCTGCTGGACACCAAAGAGCGCTACATACAGGCAGCATGCGCAGACACCGAAGCCGACAAGCGGCGACTCCAACGGCATGGGCAGATCACCAACCAGCTTTACTGCTGATTATCAGGACCTAGCCAAGGCAGACTTGGTAAGTACATGCACTGGGAAAAACAGTTCATGTTTATGTATATTTATGCTACATATATGGAGACGTCAACAGGAAACTTATTGGTTTGCATGGTAATTGCTTCACATTTACAACTTAGCTCTTTGTTATACAGTATTGTGTCGTGTATATGCAGAATTTTCACTGTTGGAGTACTATGCTGATTGAAAGTGGCCCATTTTCCCCAAATATAGATATGATTAAATTAATTAATTAATTGCATATTACAGTGATTTTGAGTGCCTTCTCAAATACCTCTAATGTTCCCCTTGCATACTACAGCCTACATCAGGGGTGGGCAATTAATTTTCCCATGGGGCCACATGAGAAATTGGAATGGTTTTAGAGGGCCAGACCTCTACAAACTACAAACTCCGAAGCCTTGTCCATTTTGTTAACTTATGTGCTGTTTAATAAAGTTATTCAAGCCTACGTCATTGGTAGAGGTGCTTGAATAAGTAAGGCCTGAATAACTATTAGCACAGCACAGAAGTGAACAAAATGAACAAGGCTTCGGAGTGCATACCGTATTTTTCGCTCTATAAGACGCACCTGCTGATAAGACGCACCTAGATTTTAGAGGAGAAAAAAAAGGAAAAAATATTTTGAGCTAAAAAATGGGCTAAAATATTTATTACAATAACTGAATAAGCTATGAACACAGTAAGACACACGCAGTAAGACACACACAGACACAGTAAGACACACACAGACACAGTAAGACACACACAGACACAGTGAGACACACACAGACACAGTAAGACACACACAGACACAGTAAGACACACACAGACACAGTGAGACACACACAGACACAGTAAGATACACACAGACACAGTGAGACACACACAAACACAGTAAGACACACACAGACACAGTGAGACACACACAGACACAGTAAGACACACACAGACACAGTGAGACACACACAGACACAGTAAGACACACACAGACACAGTAAGACACACACAGACACAGTGAGACACACACAGACACAGTAAGATACACACACACACAGTAAGACACACACACACAAACACAGTAAGACACACACACACAGTAAGGCCGCCCTAAATCCGGGCCGGTGGGCCGGACTGACGACATTCAATGCGTCTGCGGCCGCAAAGTTATAAACTAAGCGGCCGCCAGCAGGATTGAGTGCGGTCGTCATGCGTACCTGGCGGGGGGGAGGGGGCGGTCCGCCCCGGCTGCCGCTCATCTGAGGGGTGCCACCATGCCGGCACGGCTTCAGAAACGATGCACGCAGCAACTGTGGCTGTGCGCTGGGACTTAATGTCAAATCCCGGCGCACAACACTGAAGCCACGCCCACCATCTTCCGCGCTCAGTGGACAGGAAGAAGAAGAAGAGGAGGAAAAGTGAGAGTGAAAGAAGAAAAGGTAGGAGAGAGTGGATTAGTAAGTGTGTGAGAGTGATGGGTGTTATGCCTAATGTAAGTGTGTGAGAGTGATGGGTGTTATGCTGAATGTAAGTGTGTGAGAGTGATGGGTGTTATGCTGAATGTAAGTGTGTGAGAGTGATGGGTGTTATGCCTAATGTAAGTGTGTGAGAGTGATGGGTGTTATGCCTAATGTAATTGTGTGAGAGTGATGGGTGTTATGCTGAATGTAAGTGTGTGAGAGTGATGGGTGTTATGCTCAATATAAGTGTGTGTGAGAGTGATGGGTGTTATGCTGAATGTAAGTGTGTGAGATTGATGGGTGTTATGCTGAATGTAAGTGTGTGAGAGTGATGGGTGTTATGCTGAATGTGTGTGAGAGTGATGGGTGTTATGCCTAATGTAAGTGTGTGAGAGTGATGGGTGTTATGCTGAATATAAGTGTGTGAGAGTGATGGGTGTTATGCTGAATGTTTGTGAATGAGGGTTTCAGATAGCATGGATGTGTAAGTGTTGGGGGATAGCTTGGCATAGGGAGTCCGTAATCACATTCCTTTCATGCCCAGATGCCAGCATGTAGTGGCTGCCTAGGCATGATAGGAGTGTGATTGCTGTTATAAATAATATTTTGGTCCAACTTCGGTGTGTTAACACTTTTATTGGACAGAATAATTCAATGACAGTATTAATATATATATATATATATATATAATTGCATATATATATAATTGCAAACAGCAGTCACACTCCTATCATGCTAAGTCAGCCAGCACATGCTAGAACCTGGGCATGATAGGATTGTAATTGTTGTTATATATATGTGTGTATATATATATATATATATATATATATATATATATATATATATATGTTAATATTGTTGTTGATTTTTTTGTCTAATTTTGGTGTTACTTTTAATAAAGTATTTTAAAGGTTTTTTTCGATGTCGCTCGCAGCCGCTTTGATGGTGCAATGGGCCAGTTGACTAGACTTGCCCCCCAGGCCTTAGGCTGCCAGCCCTCCCCTGATCAGCGTCCTGTCTAGTCCTTGTTGGTAAAGGTTAACGTGTTTAGCATTAGGTAGGCCAATGTGTATTGAACTCACTTTGTCATTATACGTAGTGTAAGTGTTCTTGCATCCCATTTAGCATGACTTGCCAGTCTGCCCATCTTTTTGTGTGTTTTTTTTTTTTTTTTTTTAAACGTGGACCATCTATAAGGTGGGGGCTACATCTTTAAACAATAATCTTTGCACCGATTGAGCAATGTGAGACTTGACTTAATAGTTCTAATATCCCCAGCACCTATTTCATGGACATTGTAGAACTTATTTCCTGGATCTGCCATATATGCCACCAGCATGTTTGTTGTCTTACCATGCAGCTAATGTGTTTATCAAAACCCTTTCATGGACATTCTAATGCTCCTGCAAGTCAGAATATTTCAGCTAGTGCATGGGGGACTGGCCTTGTGTTGCATAGATACTATATACCATTACCTTTGTAGCCAATATTTGTAATTATTGGATTCGACTATTTCTGACACATCCATTGCTTACAATGCATAGCATTGTAATAGTATTCCGCCTTTCACAAGTCCCGTTAGAGATGCTCCGGACATCTGTTAATGCACAATTTGCAAACGGGAACCCTCTAGGGGCCCCAGAGTTGTAGGACAGACTCATCGAACTATACCACCAAATACTAAAGAGTGTGGTGAGTAAAAAAATCCTCTGTCCTTAGTTGGGGTAATCACTACTGCCTCTGCATGCAACACCCTCATGGCCATGTTACACTAGCAGGGTTAAGCCTTCCCAGAAGAGTAGAGGCTGTTGTAGCAATGAATGTCTATGATTTTAGAATGACATTTTCACAAGGATGTGTCCACATACTTTTGCCCATGTGGTGTTATTTTAGTAAATAATAAATAAGTATACCTAGAACTACAGGGGGGACTTCCATCAGTTTACATTTACACATTGTTAATAGTAAACTTTAATACTATTTACCATACTATTTTTATTCACTCTGTTTTATAACTTTTTATTTTTTGTCTGAGTGTGTATTTTCATCAACCAGTATGTATTTTTATTTGTTGAGTTTATTTTTCTAATAAGCATGAGTGCGAGCAGTGTATAATTAGCTAGATGTATACAAACATTCTCCTCTGATGCCTTGGCAAGGCACCTTATTTCATGCAACTATATGTTCACGTTATGAGGACACATGGCATATTATGGTCTGTATATCATTACATGTATATGCAGTAAAATGCTGCATCTTTGAGTTGACTTAAGTATGTCAACCATAACTGTGCTCAAGTGCAGGAAACTTGTACACACATATATAATTCCCACTTGTTAATAAAAAATAAAAACAGTTTTGGATGATCTGTGGCCTGTTTTAAATAGAACAATCTCATTAGATTTTGTTTTTTAAGATATTCATAAGAGGCATTGTTAAATGTCTCCCCTCTTTATCAGCCTCATGTTATGTGCTAGAAGGTTACTACAGTATATGCATTGATGGTTCATATACAATTTTAACATTAAACCTCCCTGCCTGTGGGATATTTGAGTCCCTGGCCTTAGTTTTGCATCAGGATGTGATACCCTTTTGCAGCCAGCCGCTGTAGAAAAATTAAATTATAGTACAACTACGTGTAGTACATTGAGCAGTAATCTATACAGAGGGTGTTCAAAACTAACATTAAATCAGAAGAGTGGGGTATGATACATTTGTTTGAGGATCCCTGGCTTTGTCACAGAGCAGGCAGTATGAGATGTATGTGTGGTCAACAGACATGGAACCTAAGTGGTGCTCAGGAATGCGTGCAAGAGTTGCTGTGTAAGAGCCAAACGGGAAAGTAGCATGTATGTTTCAAAAACTGGCGGCAGATGAAACAACTGGTATCAACATAATTACCCAGCATGGATTCAGAAGACTGCACAATTCAGATGTATTAGGCAAACAATAATGAATTTGGAAGAACTTCTAAGGCAACAAGAGGGCAAGAGCATCTGTGGAATGTTAGACGTTTCCACTTGTGCAGATAACCTGGAACTTTCAGTATATATTATGGTATTTCTTATATGTGCTTAAATTGCTCCATGCTCCAGTGCAAGTGAAGCTAAAAAAACATTTATTGAAATTTGTTTTCACCAGTAAGGAAAAAAAGGACACACGACACAAGGTAGGATGCGTACGGTTACCAGTAAAGGCCCTCACTGTCACTGTCTTCTGCAAACTAAACACCACACCAGCAGACTGTGTCTTTAATTATATCAGTAGTTCTCATCCACAGCACATCTGCCTCTGGGAATTTATATAAACAGCAAGCCTTAAGAGATTTTACTTAGGAGCCAAAAGTCAATTTGCAGTTGTCCTAACTGCCTCTGTGAAGAGGGGGCAGAAAACATTCCAAATGCAAAGGGCTTCATCTTTAACTATAGACCTTCTTTGAAATGAAAGAATAGTCTTTATCTTAAAAGTGATTTTCCCATATTTAATATTTATTTAAGTCTGTAAATATTTACAACAATTAGAACAAATATTAACATGTTCAGTATCCACTGGTAAAAGCAAAATGGAGACTAGTAGCAGTGGATGCATAAAAAAACGATTACAGGTGTCCTGTTTTCTTGAGCCAATGTGCAAAATTGTCTTGCAAGGACAGCATGGAGGATAGACTAATTTTTGTTAGGGGAGAACTATGAGTACGATTTAATACACACAAATGAGGTCCCTACTATAACCATATCTATTGCTGTGATTTACCACCTGTTTCTTTGGAAATTATAAAATTACTCTATTTTCCATGAAATTGGGTTAAAATGCACTGCTATGGAGCAACAGTATACATTTCTCATTCTTAGGTACCTCATTTAATATTCATTTCCATTATATTACCCCACTATTCCTAAATTATTGAGTGTTGTTGATTGTATCAGGGAGACTTTGTAATCATAAAGGAAGAGAACCTACAGATTGTAAATTGTTTGACAATGCCAGCTTTGCTACCTTTTGTTGCAACTTTACTTTTACATCAAATATCTCCTACTCTGGCTGACAAGCAACAACATAAGCACTAGGTACTAGTTATTTGTACTGGATTTACTTATGGTAAAGGTTGTGACAAACTGGTTATGCTTTGTAATAACTGTTTCTGTATAGTGAACCAATGCCCACCGCAATCAAGGACTCATATGGAAAATATTTGATGTGCATGTATAAAAAATGTTAGACCATAAATGCCACCAGAACATGACTTTCTTGCCTATACTACTTTGCTTATATGTTCAAGTTATATGAAGAATGAGTCTATAAAAGTTTGCAGATATTGAACAGAATCTTAATCAGTTCTTCAAAGAGTCATTTAGCTTGAGAAGAAATCGGGAATGTAATAGCAATGAAAAGTGATTTATTAACTTGCATGCAGTGGTCTTTAAAGCAAAGTAATTTTGTGTATTAATAAGTTGCATGCTTGTCATTGTAACAATTAAATTGTAGTCATTTTGTTTAACACTACTCACTACTCTCATTTATTTAGGATTCCAAGGGGGATTAAGTGTAGTAGGTAGGAGAGGGAGTATTTTGTGCTTTAGTTTAATCAGAAACAAATTTTTGGCAGTGCCTCCTCCACAGGTTTGAAGAACGTAAATTTCGTTCAGAAACATTTGAACTATTTTAGATGTTTACCTCTTGCTTAAAAACAGACATGACTGTAATATCTTAGGAACTGTCAGCATTGTTTCTTAAGTCAACAAATTCATGTACATGCATTGATGTATAGGAAACTGTCTCATGATTATTATACTGCGTAGATGTGGACAGACTTTACTTTGGATGTGGATTAAGTATGACTACAATTGTCAGATCAATTGTATATATCTGAACGGCTATGCATTCTATAAGACTGGCCTGTGTCTTTTAGAAAGTGGAGTTTTTCTGACTACCCTAAATATGCCAAAATAGGACTTGGCATTCTATTCAAAATATAAAGACAATAGGATAACTAGATGGACGCTATGCTGGACATACCCAGAATCCCTAAAAAAAACCGATTATAGCTGTAGTTTGAGTGCAGGCCCATGGAGGGTGAACACTGGAGTGCATATTTATTCTTCAAACTACACACTGGTCTCCCAAAAACATTGTATGTACCAGTAATGAATCTCCGTATACACTTGAACCCATTGAGACTGTTCATGATGTGTACATATTTTTAATAACCTGTTTGTATGGTTTCTACTTATGCACTGTGATTCGGAAATTGTAAATTCTGCTGATGGAATTGTTCCCTGTGATTATATATTGAGGACATTTTATATTTAAAGGGACTTTTTTATTATTAATGTGGGATATACAAATCTATGATTAAGATCCTTAATAAGACGGATGAAGCCTTACCTAATGCCCTGGTGTATACATTGCACAATTTTTCTGTTCCACCAACATAACAAGCATCACATTCATCATTTATACTAATAGATTGCCCCTAGAAAATATTATATGTATGTTAATAAATGAGTACAAATCAACCTGACTATGCTCCATTTGCATCAATTAATGACAGCCTGGTATTCATAACAATAAAAAGAGTTTAGTGAGTATGCGCCTACCCCAAAAAATTACTAGTGGTGTCCATCAATATACATAGACAAAAAGCAGGATCCCACCCAAAGCCAACCTTGGTTATTTGTGGCTGCCATAATATCAGAGGATCCCTAGCATGCAATGTAGTATGCATAGTTTATTCCTTCAGTTAAACTTTCCATCAGCAAGTGTGAGACGTTTCATTGCAATGTATACTATGCTGAGAAACAGCTTTATTCAGTGAAGTGGGAGATGGCAGATGATTGTCTGCTAGCACTATATTCTATGTTTGTTTTTTTTCTATTTTTTTCCAGTGTGGCGAGGGATAAATGCAGGATTACATTAATTCCACAATTCCACAATTTACACACAACATAGAGCAGATACCTGAGGCCTAAGGAAGCCAACCTTGCAGCTCTTTAGAATAGGCATTAATCATGTGATATCTTCATTTTACATTAAACTCCACTCCCATTTTTAATCTACATGGGAGTGCCTTTTGGTAATATAAAAAAATCATGACAGAGAGACAAGTAGTAATTTAACGAGAGTCTGTTTTATTTTTGTAACACTTCTTTATATTATTAAGAGATATTAGCTGGATATTAAAGTGAATCAAGCATCACAGCAGATCACCTTTGGACTCAGCTGAGTCGTCCTTCAGCACTCAGGAGAGGAAAAACCCCCAGTGGGGGAAACCTCTGGGGAACCATGGCTTGAAGGACTGTCCTTCCCTCTAGACACTAAAAGGTTAAATCTGTGTTAAGATCTACAAAACAAAAAAGAAAAATAAGTAAAGAGTAATTTTACAGCCAGTTTGTTTGTGTTTGGTTATGTTTGTGTGTGTCTGGCTAGATTTGTGTGTGAGGGTATGTGCAACTTTGTGTGTCTGGGTATGTTAGTGTGCATGTGTGTTTGTTAGTGTCAGGGTTTGGTTGCGTTAGTGTGAATATCTGGATAATTTTATATCATTGTGGTTGTAAGGGTACAATTTTTGATGCTAATGATTTTCTACATATATACAAACACATATCACAATTACAGTATTTTTATCAGTTACCCCAAATTATACATCCTACCTTCTTTTTGTGAGTTGATGCATGATGTTACTGTACCTTGTCTGTTTTTCTGGTGTATATGGTAGCAAATAATGGTTAAAGTTGTCTCAAGGTTTGTCTGAACCTACCAATCCCTCTGACATTTTCTGTCACAATTCAGTATATATATATATATATATATATATATATATACTGAACTAACACATTGCTCAATAGTCATATAATTTTAGGATTTTTTCCCCATTGTTACCTGCATTGCAAACAAAATTTCTCATGTGTAAAGACAAAATAACATAGGATGCATTTTTAACTAAACATATTCAAGCAGAATATATAGCGCAATGGATAAATATGAACCTCATTTACTTTCAGTATGGAGCTGCAGTGATGTACCTGAGTTTTCCTGCATCTGCAGATCCTCCTAATTCCAATTCTATATGAATCATACATGGAAACTAATTGGCTGTTAAGTTTGGGAAGAAAAATATTAATACTTTTCTCATGACATATAACATTTCTAAAAGAAAATAGATATATTATTTCGTATTAATGCCCATATTGTTCAACACTCTTTCGTTAACACAAGTTATGGCACTGAATTTAAGCAACAAAAACATGAAATAGTTCTCTATTTGGGCAGCGTTTTCGGAATGAGAATATTTTCATGAGTTCTACATATATCAATGCATACATCTACCTGTATCACACAGTTGTATAGCAGTGCATTCTTGGAAGTTTCAATTCTACAGCTTTCTGTTTATTAAATTAATTTTCAGATTCCTGGGCATAAGACTCTTTTGATGCAATTTTGTTTGAATTAACACATAATACACACATTATGTATGGTTATGCACTTAAACCAAATCAAGGTTTCTATAATGTTCTAATGCCTGCATTATTTCGAAAGCAAAACAATGTTTTTGTAATCATTAAAGCATTAAAGGGACTATTTTCTCACAGTTTGTGTGAACCTAGCATTGCCCCTGTCATTTTCTATTACAATTCAATAAATTATACTCTGCTAACTAGTTGTACAAACGTTAGGGCACAACATTTCTGATAAATTTTTTAATTTTAGGATATTTATTTTTCCCGATACCTGCTTTTTTTTCATTTCCTCACCTCCATACATACTTTTTTTTTTTTTTTAGTTTTCATTGACAGCACCTTGCACTATGACTGAATAATCTATACTAATTGAAAGTGTTCTTTCTGATTCTCCTTCTGACAATAATTACAACTAAAATAGGCAAATCACTAGTAGATCTTATGTACGATAATAAAATGTAGGTCTTAATCAACTATGTTTCCATGTTCACTATAATCACATTCATCAGGCATCTTATTACTGCTAAAATATTTTTTGGGGAAATTCTCATACTGAATATAAAATTTCTTACTAAACAGTTACAATGTTGTGTTATTTCTTTTAAATGTCCAAACACTACCCAGAAACATGTAGAAAAACCTTTTGGGGAATACAAAACAGGTTATGATACTCGGCATATTAGCAACAAAAACATTCATAAATTCTCTATTTATACAGCTTTTCATCATGAGGTTATATTCATGGGTTGTATCTAAGCAAAGCATAATTTCTCATATAAAAAGACAGAATAACATAGGATACATTTTTAACTCAATAATCAGTATAGGGCTACAGTGATGATACCTGAATTTCCTGCATCGGCTCATAGTTCTACTGGTATATAAATCATTCCAGTAAACTAAATGGTTGTTAAACCTGGGGAACACAAATTATTGATATTTTCCTTATAACATTTAGCAATTCTAAAAAGAAAACTAGCTATATCATATTATTTCTTATAAATACTTATATTGGGCAACACCTTTTTGGTTAACACAAGTTATGACACTGATTTAACCCACAAGACAGGAATTAGTTCTCTGGACAGCTTATGATTATGATTTTTCATGAGTTGTTTCAAAGGCAAACCGAATTTCTCATTTATAAAGACAGACTTTTATCGTATTACTTAAGATGAGTTCTCAATCTATTTCAGTAATTGCCCTTTAAATTCCAAAAACATGACATAGCCCTTAAAGTTAACTTGTGCTGTTTGCATGTCTATGAGAGACAGTGTGAGGAAAGATACCCCAGCAGTTACTATAAGTCTGTAAAAAATGAGAAACGCTTAATGTTGCCTCCACCTATTTTAATAATACTTTGCCTACAGATAACTTTGATCTGCCTATATTCAAATATATTCCGCCCTGTCTACAACCCTACACTGTCAGCTATAAGAAGAGTTTTTGTGCCAAGAATACCAGATCCCCTGATCAGTCCCACAGTCACCTTATTCTCTTAATTCAAGAACCTGTTTTTCAATTCAACTGATTATGTAACCTGTTCTAAAAAGAAAAATAGCTATATCATATTATTTCTTATCAGTAATTTGTGTTAACCAAAAGCGTGTTGTGCAATATGACAATGACTTTAACCTACAAAACATGACTTTATTCCCGGAGTAGCTTTTTCGGCATGATAATATTTCATGATTTTTGTCTACATGAAGTAGAATTTCTCATGTATAAAGACAGCATAGCATATGATATATGTTTAACTCAATAAATTAAAGCAACTATCACATTTATTTACATATATATATAAATAGATAAATATACCTGGATCTCACAGTTGTATAGCAGTCCATGCTTTTAGGGTTCAGTTCTACAGTTACTTGTTTATTCAATTAATTTTCAGATTTCTGGGCATGAAAGCTTTTTCCATATTCCACCCTGTCTACAAATCTTACATTCTGGGCTACAAAAAGGGTGGAGTACCAGAGCCCCTGATAAATCCCGCAGTCACCTCCTTAATCTCTTAATTCATGAATCATTACTTATTTCAACCAATCATATGACCCGTTACTGTTTCACCTTATTCTACACTTATTGTTAAATTATTCTACGGTTTGACCTAAACAAATATCCAAACACATTTTATGATATGTTTGAAAGCAATGTTCAACTCACAATACTGGATATAAAATGTTTCACTTAAAAGTCACAATGTTATCTTTCTTTTAAATGCTGAAACACTACCCAGAAAATTGTAGAACCTTATACACATTGTACTACTTTTGTACATTATATCTAACCAATATATCTAACCATTATCCAGGGGCATTGCTAGGGGGTTGATGAGGAACCTGAATTCCAAAGTCTCCTCCAGATCGCTCAATTCTAAGGATTGTTTAGAGTGTGTTTGAGATGCATTATGTTACCATATATTATGTATTTTAGGGTAAATTGTTGCAAGTGATAATTAAAATTCTCTTCAGGTTTGTGTTAACCGAGCAATGCCCCTGTCATTTTCTATCAAATATATATATATATAATATAAGTATCAATATAATTCTACTTATCTAACCAGTTGTCCTAAAGCTAGGACACAACAGTGCTGATTATTCATATAATTTTTGTTATTCAGATACAAGAAGGGTTTTTGTGCGTAGAATACTAGAGCCCCGATCAGTCCTACAGTCACCTTCTTAATCTCTTAATTCAAGAACCAATACTCATTTCAACCAGTCGTGTGAATTTACTTTTTCACCTTGTTGCACAATTGTTGTTAAATTGTTCTACGGGTTTGTGGTCTAATAAAATATCCCAACTATTTTTTTTTATGTGTTTGGAATCATTGTTCAACTCACTCCACTGAATACGTTTCCCACTTAAAAGTTACAATGTTGTGTTATTCCTTTAAAATGCCCAAACAGAACAGGTTATGATACTCGGCCTCTAAGCAACAGAATAATTAATAAATTCTCTATTTATACAGCTTTTTCATGATGAGATTATAATCATGGGCTGTATCTAAGGTGAGCTGAATTTCTCATGTGTAAAGACAAAATAACATAGGATACATTTTTAATAAACAGTATGGCACTGCAGTGATGTTACCTTTGTTTGTCTGCAGATGCTCCTAGTTCCAATGGTATTTAAATCATTCTAGTAAACTAATTAATTGTTCAACTTGGGGAACACAAATGATTAATATTTTTCTTACAACATTTAACAATTCTGAAAAGAAATTAGCTATATCATATTATTTCTTATAAATATAGTGTGCAACACTCGTTTGGTTAACACAGGTTATGAAGCTGACTTTAACCTACAAAGCATGAATTAGTTCCCTGGGTAGCTTTTTTCGGCATTATAATATTTCATGAGTTTTTTCTACGGGAAGCAGAATTTCTCATGTATACAGACAGCATTGTATATGATATATGTTTAACTCAGTAAATTAAAGCAACTAAAACATTTATATATATATATATATATATATATATATATATATATATATATATAATCAATAGATAAATATACCTGGATCTCACAGTTGTAGAGCAGTGCATGCTTTGAAGATTTAGTTCTATAGTTAGTTTTTTATTGAATTAATTTTCAGATTTCTGGGCATGACATTTTTTTTTCCATATTCCACCCTGTCTACATTGTTGGCTACAAGAACTGTTTTGTGACTAGAATACCAGAGCCCCTGATCAGTCCCGCAGTCTCTTTATTACTCCCTTAATTCAAGAACCATTTTTCATTTCAACCAATCATATTAACCTTTTACTGTTTCACCTCATTCTACACTTATCACCAAATTATTCTATGGTTTGACCTAAACAAATATCCAAACGCATTTTATGATGCGTTGGAAAGCAATGTTCAACTCACTCCACTGAATATAGTGTATCATTTATCACTAATAAGTTACAATATTGTGTTATATCTTTTTAATGCCCAAACACTACCCAGAAAAATGTAGAGCACCCTTTTGAGGAACACAAAAAAGGTTGTGATACTCGCCCTTTAACCAACAAAAACATTAGTAACGTTACTATTTTTACAGCTTTTTCATCATGAGAATATATTCATGGGTTGTATGTAATGCAAGCAGAAATTTTTCATAAATAAAAAGACAATAACATATGATACATTTTAACTAAACATATTCAAACAGATAACAAATATATAGATCAATGGCATTTAAATTTTGTTATGGAGCTGCAGTGATGGTACCTGTTGGTTTTCCTGCAGATGCTCCTAATTCCAATTCTATATGAATCATACATGGAAACTAATTGGTTGTTAAGCTTGAGGAATAGAAAATATTGATACTTCACTTATAACATATACAATTCCTTAAGGGAAATACCTCTATCATATTAATACTTATAAATTATCTTACTTTCCAACATCAGCTTTTTTAACATGAGAGTATCTTCATGGTTGTAGCTAAGGCAAGCAGAATTTCAGAATTTTATGTATTAAGACAGAATAACATAGGATACATTTTAACATTTAAAAATATTAAAGCAACTAACAAATATATATATATATATATATATATATATATATATATATATATATCAATAGATAAATCTGCCTGAATCGCACACTTGTACAGCAGTGCGTGCTTGAAGTTTTCAATTCTACAGCTTTCTGTTTATTAAATTCGTTTTTAGATTCTTTTTTGATGCAGTTTTATTTCAATTAACATTTGAATAATACACCTTTATAAATGGATATGAACTTAAACCAACTCAAGGTATCTATGATGTTCTGATACCTGCATTATCCTGTAAGCAAAAACATGGTTTTGTTATTGATCGTTATGGCTTTATAGAGACTATTTGTGAAATAAATATCCTATGTACATAATACTATTATACATTATATTTAATCATTATCCAGGGGCATTGCTAGGGGGTTGATTGGAATCCTGAATTTTCAAGGCTTCTCTAGATAGCTTTAGTCTGGGTGGTCAGAAATGTAGAAGAATACATCAGATTATGATGCTTTGAGTTTGTTTCAGATGCATTACCTTACTGTATATATATATATGTCAACCTAGCAATGCCCCTTTCATTTTCACACAATTCAGTATACTTTTCTCTGCTAACTAATTGTACTAAAGCTAGGGAACAACAATCCTCATCATCCATATAATTTAAGATTTTTCTTCAGATACCTGCATTATTGTTCATCTATCCCCCTTAATGCATTATTGTTTTTTCCAGTGTTTATATTATTGACTGCACTTTGCACCATGACTGCCTAATCTATACAAATTAAAAGGTTCTTGGTTCTGACTCTCCTCTTGTCAATAATATAACAACTAAAATAGGCAAATCTCTAGTAAACGTATGTAAGATAAAGAAATTTAGGTCTTAACCATGTTCACTATAATCACATTCATGAGGCATCTTACTACTGCTAAAATATTCTCACACTGCTTTTATCGTATAATTTAAAAGTATTTATCAATCTATTTCAGTAATCGCCCTTTAAATTCCAAAAACATGACATAGCCCTTAAAGTTAGCTTGTGTTGTTTGCATGTCTATGAGAGACAGTGTGAGGAAAGATACTCCAGCAGTTACTCTGTCTGTAAGAAATGAGACGCGCTTAATGTTACCTCCACCTATCTTAATAATGATCTGCCTACTGATGACTTTAATCGGTCTATATTCAAACATATTCCACCCTGTCTACAAATCCTACACTGTTGGCTACAAAAAGGGTTTTTTTTGTGCCTAGAATACCAGATCCCCTGTTCAGTCCCGCAGTCACCTTCTTAATCCCTTAATTCAAGAACCATTGTTCATTTCAACCAATCGTGTGACCTGTTATATAATATGAATCATGCGTGTAAATAATTTTTTTGTTAAATTTGGGTAACACAAATTATTAATATTTTCCTTATAACATTTAACAATTAAAAAAAAGCTATATCATATTATTACCTGGATTTCACAGTTGTAGTTCACGCTTTGAGGGTTCAGTTCTACAGTTTCTTTTTTATTCAATTAATATTGAGTTTTTGGGCATAAAACATTTCAATATTCCACTTTCTCTACAAATCCTACATTGTTACAAGAAGGGGTTTTTGTGCGTAGAATTGCAGAGCCTCTGGTCAGTCCCGCAGTCACTTCCTTAATCTCTTAATTCAAGAACCATTGTTCATTTCAACCAATCACATTAACTTGTTACTGTTTCACCTCATTCTACACTTATTGTTAAATTAGTCTGAGGTTCATGACCTAAACAAATATTCTGATTTTATGATGTGTTTGAAAGCAATGTTCAACTCACTCTACTGAATATAACATTTCTTAGTAAAAAGTTACAATGTTATTTCTTTTAAATGCTCAAACACTACCTAGAAAAATGTAGAACACCCTTTTGGCAATTTCAAAACAGGTTATGATACTCGGCCTTTAAGCAACAAAAACATTATTAAATTCTCTATACAACATTTTTTACCATGAGAGTATATTCATTGGTTGTATCTAATGCAAGCAGAATTTCACATATATAAATACAGAATAACATAGTATATGTTATTTATTAACTTAATAAATTAAAAGCAACTAACAAATGTCTTCACATACATAGCAATGGATAAATATACCTGGATCTCATAGAACTTTCAGATCTACAGTTTTTGTTTTTTTTGTTAAATTATGATTTCTAGTAATAATAACTTATTCCACACTGTCCACAAATCCTACATTGTCAGCCACAATAATTTTTTTTTTTGTGCGTAGAATACCAGAATCCCTGATCAATCCTGCAACTGCCTCCTTAATCTATTAATTCAAGAACCATTGCTCATTTCAACCGATCATATGACCCATTACTGTTTCACCTCATTCTACACGTATTGTTACATTTTTCTATGGTTTGACCTAAACAAATATCCAAACGCATTTTATAATGTGTTTTAAAACAATGTTCAACTCACACCACTGAATGTAACATTTCTCACCAAAATGTTAAAACATTGTGTTATTTCTTTTAAATGCTCAAACACTACCCAGATAAATGTAGAACCCCCTTTTGGCGAACTCGTAACAAGTTATGATACTCGGCCTTAAAGCAACAAAACCATTAATAAATTCTCTATTTATACAGCTTTTTCATTATGAGGTTATATTCATGGGTTATATCTAATGCAAGCAGAATTTCACATGTGTGAAGACAATATAACGTAGGATATATTTTTAACTAAACATATTTAAGCAGATAACAAATAGCTCAATAGATAAATATGAACCTCGTTGTTTCCATTTACTTTCAGTATGGAGCTGCAGTGATGGTTCCTGAGTTTCCCTGCATCTGCAGATCCTCCCAGTTCCAATTCTATATGAATCATACATGGAAACTAATTGGTTGTTATACTATTGATACTTTTTTCATGACAAATAACACTTCTAAAAGAAATTTCCATGAGTTGTATCTAAGGCAATTAGAACCCCACATGTATAAAGACAGAATAACATAGGATACATTTTTAACTTAATAAATTAAGGTAACTAACAAATATATATATATATATATATATATATATATATATATATATATATATATATATATGTGTGTATATAATCTCAATGGATAAATCATAAATCTACCTGCATCACACAGTTGTATAGAATTGAAATCACCAAGCATACACTGCTAAAGCTTTCAAATTATTAAAGTCATTTTCAGATTCCTGGGCATAAAACCTTTTTGATGCGGTTTTGTTAACATCTGAATAACACACACATTATGTATGGGTATGTACTTATAAATTTCTAATGCCTGCATTATCTCATAAGCAAAAAACATAGCTTTGTAATAGATCGGTATAGCTTTATAGGGACTATTATTGATATTTTCCTTATAACATTTAACAATTCTGAAAAGAAAATAGCTATATCATATTATTTCTTATAAATACTTATATTGTGCAACACCTTTTTGGGTAACCCAAGTTATGACACTGATTTAACCAACAAGACAGGAATTTGTTCACTGGGTAGCTTTTTCGGCATGATAATATTTCATGAGTTGCAAGCAGAATTTCTCATTTATAAAAACAGCATTACATATGATATTTTTTTAACTTACTAAATTAAAGCAACTAACAAATGTATTATATATATATATATATATGTAATCAGTGGATAAATATACCTTTTTGTGCCTTAAATACCAGATCCCCCGATCAGTCCCGCAGTCACCGCCTTAATCTCTTAATTCAAGGACCACTGTTCATTTCAACCGATCATATTAATCTGTTACTGTTTCACCTTATTCTACACTTATCATTAAATTATTTTGTGACCTAATAAAATATCCAAACACAATCCGTTTGAAAGCAATGATCATTTCACACCACTGAATATAACATTTCTTACTTAAAAGTTACAATGTTGGGTTATTTCTTTTAAATGTCCCAAACACTACCCAGAAAAATTTTTGGTGAACTGAAAACAAGTTATTATACTCGGCCTATAAACAACAAAAACCTTAATACGTTCTCTATTTATACAGCTTTTTCATCATGAGGGGGTATATTCACGGCCTGTATCTAATGCAAGCAGAATTTATCGTATATAAAGAGAGAATAACATAGGATACCTTTTTAACCATTAATACGTTTTCTACTTATACACCTTTTCATCATGAGAATATATTCATGGCCTGTATCTGAGACAAGCAGAATTTATCATGTGTAAAGACAAAATAAAAGGATACATTTTTTACTCAACGTATTCAAGCAGATGACAAATATATAGCTCAATAGATACATTTTGGTTAAAACACGTTATGACACTGACTTTAACAAAACAAAACACAAATCAGCTCTCTGGGTGTTTTTTTCATCATGATATTTCATGAGTTGTATCTAAAGTAAGCAGAATTTCTCATGTGCAAAGACAGCATAACGTATGATATATATTTATCTCAATAAATTAAAGCAACTAATGTATTTACATATATGTATTTATATATATTTATATCTATGGATAAATGTGCCTGGATCACACAATTGTAGAGCACTGCATGCTTTGAGGGTCCAGTTCTACAGTTTCTTTTGTACTGGTTTTTGTACGTAGATTTCCAGAGCCCCTGATCAGTCCCGCAGTGACCTCCTTAATCCCTTAATTCAAGAACCGTTACTCCTTTTAACCAATTATTTGACCTTTTACTGTTTCACCTTATTCTGCACTTAGAGTTACATTATTGTACAGTTTGACCTAAACAAATATCCGAACGCATTTTATGATGTGTTTGGAAGCAATGTTCAATGCTCACACCACTGAATATAAAATTTCTCACTAAAAAGTTACATAGTTGTGTTACTTCTTTTAAATGCCCAAACACTACCCAGAAATCTGTAGAAAAACCTTTTGGCGAACACAAAACAGGTTATGATACTAGACCTTTAAGCAACAAAAACCTTAAACAGTTCTGTATTTATACAGCTTTTCCATCAGAAGGTATATTCATGGGTTGTATCTAATGCAAGCAGAATTTATTGTGTGTAAAGACAGAATAAAATACTTAAGCAGATAAGAACTACCGTATTTGCTCGATTATAAGACGACCCCGATTATAAGACGACCCCCCAAAATCAAAATATTAATTTAGGAAAAAAACAAAAAGCCTGAATATAAGACTACCCTATAGGGAAAAAGTTTTACCAGTAAATATTAATTAATGTAAATTATTTTCATGTTTAATAAAAGCTATGATTGAGAAAAATATATTTTTAAAATTTCCTTTTATTTGCCAACCTGCCCCCCCCAGTTATGCCACTCTGCCCCCAGAAATGCTTTATACCCCCCTATTTGCCACTCTGCCCCATGATATGCCTTATACCCCTGTATGCCACTCTGGCATATAGGGGGTTAAAAGGCATATCATGGGGCTGAGTGGCATATAGGGGGGTATAAAGCATTTCTGGAGGTATATAGGCATATCATGGGGCTGAGTGGCATATAGGGGGTTAAAATGCATTTCTGGAGGTCCAGAAATGCATTTTAACCCCCTATATGCCACTCAGCCCCATGATATGCCTTTTAACCCAGCATGTACTGGCTGCCTTGGCTTGATAGGAGTGTGATTGCTGTTAGCAGTTTGATATATATATATATATATCAAACTGCTAACAGCAATCACACTCCTATCAAGCCAAGGCAGCCAGTACATGCTGGAACCTGGGGATGATAGCAGTGGGATTACAGCCTCCATATGCCATGCTACAACCCCCACCCCCCTTACACATCCATGCTATCACACACACACTCACACTCATTCACAAACATTTAAATACTCATTCATTCCCTTAATCACACACACACTCACACTCATTCACAAACATTTAAATACTCATTCATTCCCTTAATCACACACACTTCACACATACTCAAAAACCCTCCCCCACCCCCTCACCTGAACTGCAGATCTCCCACTCGCAGACTTCTGCAGGGGACCGGCTGTAGCAACTTCTCTGGCCCCGCCCTCAGAGGAGGGAGGGGGGAGATAGAGTTCTGTGAGGACGCTGCAAGCTTCCTGCCCTGCTTCTAACAGAAGAGACGCTGCTCGCGACCGGTAAGCAGCATGGCGCCAGCATTTTTTTGGGGTCTGATTAGAAGACGACCCCGATTATAAGACGAGGGGTATTTTTCAGAGCATTTGCTCTGGAAAAAACCTCGTCTTATAATCGAGCAAATACGGTATATAGCTCAATAGATAAATATGCATGGAGCTGCAGTGAATCATACATGTAAACTAATTGGTTGTTGAGCTTGGGGAACAAAAATATTGATAGTTTTCTCATAACGTGTAACATTTCTAAAAGAATGTGGCAATATCATATTACTTCTTTTAAATGCTCTTACTTTGCAACACTCTTTTGGTTAACACAAGTTATGACACTGACTTTAAACAACTAAAAAAATATTTAGAAAGCCTTTTCAACATGAGAATATTTCCATGAAGGCAAGCAGAATTTTACATGTATAAAGACAAAATAACATAGGATACATGTTTAACTCCATAAATTCAGGCAATTAACATATATATATATATATATCACTGGATTAATCTACCTGGATAATAGAGTTGTATAACAGTTACCTGCATTGTTGTTTATCTATCCACCTCCATACATAGTTTTTTCCCCTTAGTTTTTATATTATCGATAGCACCTTGCACCATGACTGCTTAATCTATACTAATTGAAAGGGTTCTTGGTTCTTACTCTCCTCCTGCCAATAATACAACAACTAAAATATTATGTAAGATAAAGAAATGTAGGTCTCAACCAGCTATATTTTCCATGTTCACTAAAATAAACATAATTTCACAAATCATGATCATCTTATTATGTTATCCTTATTATAACAAGCTATAGCATAACAACCTTTTTAACATATAAAATAGTATCTCTATACTAGGGCTGCAACAACTAATCGATAAAATCGATAATAATCGATAATGAAATTCGTTGGCAACGAATTTCATTATCGATTAGTTGAATCGATTATTATCGATTATAAAATGAGGGTTTTTTCAGAGCAAACGCTCTGAAAAATCCCCCTCATTATATAATCCGTTTAGTCTGACTAACCGTCTCACAGCAGCAGCTCCTACTTACTCCCCCTCCCTGTAATCACTGTGACAACTGGCCCCGCCCCTTCCTTCTCCAGGCCAGAACCGCATGGCTGTGACACTCATCTAACTGTAAGTATATGTATATATGTATATATATGTATATATATATGTATGTATGTGTATATATATATATATATATATATATATATGTATGTAATATATATATATATATATATATATATTTGGGCTACTGAAAGTTAGGGGAGATGGGGGTTAATTTAGGGGCAGTTATGGTTAGTGGGGTGTTTAGGGTTAATTTAGGGGCAGTTATGGTTAATTGGGTGTTTAGGGTTAATTTAGGGGCAGTTATGTTAATAGGGTGTTTAGGGTTAATTTAGGAGCAGCTGTGGTTAATGGGGTGTTTGGGGTTAATTTGAGGCAGTTGTGGTTGATGGGGTCTTTAGGGTTAATTTAGGGGATGCTGTGGTTAAGGGGGTGTTAAGGGTTAATTTAGGGGCAGTTATGGTTAATGGGGAGTTTAGGGTTAATTTAGGGGAATCTAAATCCTGGGGGCAGTGAAGTGACATATCTGGGGGTATAAGGCATATACAGTATATAAGGCATATGTGGGGAGGGCAGTGTGGCATGTCTGGGGAGGACGGAGTGGTGTATCAGGGTGTATAAGGCATATCTGGGGGTAGAGTGGCATATCTGGGGGTAGAGAAGTGGCATGTCTGGGAGGCAGGGTGGCATGTCTGGGGAGGATGGAGTGGGGTATCAGGGGATATAAGGCGTATCAGGCACAGTGGCATATGTGGGAGGCAGCGTGGAGTGGCAGATGTGGAAGGCAGCATGGCGTGGCATATGTGGGGAGGGCAGGGTGGCATGTCTGGGGAGGATGGAGTGGTGTTTCAGGGGGTATAAGGCGTACCAGGCACAGTGGCATGTGGGGGGTAGAGTGGCGTGGCAGATGTGGGAGGCAGCGTGGAGTGGCATATGTGGGAGGCAGCGTGGAGTGGCAGATGTGGGAGGCACCGTGGAGTGGCATATGTGGGAGGCAGCGTGGAGTGGCATATGTGGGAGGCAGCGTGGAGTGGCAGATGTGGGAGGCAGCGTGGAGTGGCATATGTGGGAGGCAGCGTGGTGTGGTAAATGTGGGAGGCAGCGTGGAGTGCTGTGGTAGGCAGCGTGGCATATGTGGGGGGGCAGCATGGCATGTCTGGGAGGCAGCGTAGCAAATTAGTAAATTATTTTAAATAAATGAAAAATGTACATTTTTTTTATCCGATTAATCGATTAATCGAAAAAATAATCGGCCAACTAATCGATTATTAAAATAATCGTTAGTTGCAGCCCTACTCTATACTATCATTCATACCGTTAGGGGAGTGTATTTGGAAGCTAAAGGGGTAAATCTTATTATAAATATACCAAATTGATTTTATAGGGGTATTAAAAATTGTAATACAGAGTGTTTATGTAAACTATCTATATTTCCTTTGCCTTGTTACGGGTATCTTAAACATAGGGTAGCTAGTACTATGGTTTATTACTCCAAAGTCCCTCTATCTTAAATATGGCAAGGTGTTTGTATTCTAGTTTGAGGCTAGATTGGAACCTATATTACTATTACTACTATGGATCCAAGTAGCCCAAATCTTTTCAAAGAAATCTATCTTCCCTTCCCTGAAATAAAATCCCTTTTCCATATTATATTGGACATTTATTTGATTTGTTACCCCCCATACTACTACTTCTATCTTAATTGCCTAGAAATACATATCTTCATTGCTAAACATATGTGCATAAACAGGTTTCGTTGTACATTGGTTATTCCCGGTAAGGCTATGGAAAGTAAAAAAAAAGTCTGTGGTGAAAGTACAATATTTATAGAGAATAAGGAATTTATCAAGCAGTTAAGTTTGTGTTTTAAATTAGTTAACCTCTCACAACTCCACCATATATGGAGGAGAGTTCCCCTTTCTTTTTTGCATCTCCAACAGATGGGTTTGTTTTATTTATTTTATGCATTTTAGTCGGCACCAAATAGCACCTGTACGAAACTGTATCATGAAGTTCAATTAGGGTTATGCAGTGAATGCTTTTCCTGATTATTTGTATCCCCTGAATCCACTCCTTAGGGTCAATCGTAACATTTAATTCCATTTCCCATTTCTCTAAGAAAGGAGCTTTTGATTCTTCTTGTAATTTTCATATGAGATTAATTGCTTCTATCAAACATTCTATCAAATCGTGTGATAAAATAATTTATCTTGTGTTCAAGAAATTCTTAATTCTAAGATATGTAAAGATTTCCCGTGGAGGGAGGGTAAATTTCTGTTGAATTTGGCTAAAGGTATTTAATTTATCTGAATTTAATATATCAGAAAGATGGAAAATTCCATCTCCAATTTCTCCAATTATTTTTCTGTAGATCATCAATACTTAAATAAATTACCTGTATTGAAGAAGATGCCGGTAGAGATTTCATTACGAAATTCTTTCTTAAACCCTTAATAATATGCAAGACTCCTGATTATAGGGTTTGAATTTAGGAAGATGTATATTCCTATAATTATTAACCCAAAACAAAGTATATAGGTTAATCTGTTCTCCACATAACTCTTCTAATTTTAACCACAAAGGTTCTTCTCTGTCCTGATCATGCAGGCCTCGTGTAATGCTTTTAAATCTGGACAAGCTAAATTAGTATTTTTTTTGATGTTCTTGGTTTTCTATTAAGCCATATAAAATCCATAACCGTCTTTTGGAATTGTTGAATAAGTCTCAAATTCACTTATTCAAAGTGGAATAGATCTAAAAAGAAAGAGTATCTTTAGGGTGATATATATCTTAACCAGCTCTATCCTTCCAAGCCA
Organism: Spea bombifrons; assembly: GCF_027358695.1. Taxonomy (NCBI): domain Eukaryota; kingdom Metazoa; phylum Chordata; class Amphibia; order Anura; family Pelobatidae; genus Spea; species Spea bombifrons. The sequence goes on from NC_071087.1 coordinate 46,725,425, forward strand.
AGATCATTTGAAATTTCTCCAGGTCACCATACCTCCCTTGATTTTCCCAAGTAGATCTATGCAATTTACCTCAATCATATTTTGTATTTTAGGTGTAATCTTAATACATAAATATTCCAGTGTGGTGTTTAGCCAATTGAATTTGAATCTGGAGGATAATTTTCCAATTTCCTGCCCCTCTAAACCTATAATTAATATTTGAGTTTTGATTAAGTTTAATGTATAATTAGAGTAATTGCTGTACTGCTCAATAATCTCTAGCAGCGCTTGAATGGAAGTAAATGGGCTGATTAGCGAGAGAAGAACGCCATCTGCATATAATGAGATTTTATGTCCGTAATTGCCGACCATTATTCCCTTTATCTCGCTAGATTGTCGGATCATTTCCGCCATGGGTTCCATAGACAGAATGCAGAGTAGTGGAGCTAATGGGCATCCCTGACGTGCCCCGTTTTGAATATTTAACATTAATCCCATAATTTTTGCGGTTGGGTTTGAGTACAGGAGCTTTGCCCTTAATGCCAAAGGTCTCTAGGACCTAATCTAAGAAGTCCCGATTTATCCGATCAAATGCATTTTCTACATCTAAGGCGAGGAGGGCTGTCTCGGTTTGAGTTCTTGTAGATGTACCGGATTAAGAATTTTACGGATATTATCTGCTGCGTTTCTCCCTTGTACGAATCCCACTTGATCTTTATGAATCAAATCTGGAATGATCCCCTTAAGCCCATCGGCCAATACTTTTGGAAATAACTTAACATCAAAATTAATTGGAGAAGTTGGTCTATAGTTCGGGATTCTGGATGCATCTTTCCCGGGCTTCAAAATTGGGAATATTGTGACCTGGAGAAATTCCACTGGTAGTCTTTCAAGATTTGGGACCTCTGTATATACCCTTAATAAGATTGGAGCTATTATTTCTACTAATTCCTGATAAAAAAATAGCAGTGAACCCATCTGGTCCAGGTGCTTTACCCAAGTTAAGTTTGGATATTCCCTCTTTAATTTCAGCCAGCGAAAAGGGGAGGTTCAGCTTGTCCAGCTTTTCTGCCGATATTTTTGGCAAAGCCAATTTAGATAAAAATTTTCAAATAATTTGTTTGGAGGTATTTGTCTTAGGCAAATTATATAATGATTTATAATATTGACCAAAAGCCTCTGATATATGATTAGGGGAGATCAATTTTTTTCACCTACTATAATGTTTTTTATTACTTCTGTTCTACGTTAATTTTTAATCCTATTGACGTGCCTGCCCTGTTGTTTGGATAGTACCATTTTTGATGTAAATATAATAAGAATTTATCAATGTTCTCAAACAATTTAGATTTAATTTCCTCTCTGATTTGCCTAATTTGTTAATTTTATGAATTCTTTGAAATTTTGCCAGTTTTATATATAGCTCTGATAGCGTATCTTGTTTGATACCACCAAGGATCTCTTTTGCTTCTCTCCGTATAATATCTTTCTTCTTATCACTTTTTAGAAGATTCTCATTAAGTCTCCATTTCGGCCTGATCTTGTAGTGTATATTATTTAATATTTCCAAAAAGACTGGAGCACGGTCTGACCATGTAATCGGACCTATTAATTGTTTTAATTATTTTTTCTAATGTTGGTGCTGAAACCAAAAAATAGTCTATTCTACTGTATGATTGGTGGACCTGAGAGAAGAAGGTAAAATCTTGATCGTTCGGATTAAATATCCTCCAGCAATCATATAGTAAATGTTTATAACATTTTGAGTACCTAAAGGATTTTTCCTTTTATGGTGAATTTCTGTCAAACTTATGGTCGATAATACAATTGTAATCTCCGCCTATTATTAGTCTACCCATCTGAATTGTTGGATTCTGGACATTAAATGTTCCAAAAATCTCAGAGGGGATTGGTTAGGGGCATAGATATAAACTATAGTATAAGTTATATCATTTATCTTGGCTATGAGTATTTGAAATCTCCCATTACTGTCGCTTTCATTGAAGATATGTTCAAATTTTAATCTATTTGAGATAAGTATCACTACACCCCTTTTTTTCCTCTGACCTATCAGATTTGCATGGTATAAAATTGGGAAACGGGCATATTTCCAGTGGTATTTCTTTTAAATGCCCAAACACTACCCAGAAGAAACATTAATAAATTCTCTATTTATAAACTTTTTCATCATGAGAATATATTCATGGGTTGTATCTAAGGCAAGCAGATTTTCACATATATAAAGACAAAATAACATAGGATAAATTTTTAACTACATAAATTAAAGAGATTAACAAATCTATTTATACATATACATATATCACTGGATAAATCTACCTGGATAATAGAGTTGTATATCAGAGCAAGGTTTCAATTCTACAGCTTTCTGTTTATTAAATACATTTTTTGATTCCTAGGCATAGAAACTTTTTGATGTGGATTTGTTTCAGCTTTTGAATAACACACACATTATGTATGGATATGTACTTAAACCGACTCAAGGTTTCTATAGTGTTCTGATGCCTGCATTACCTTGTAAGCAACAAACATGGTTTGGTAATTGATCGTTATAGCTTTATAGGGAGTATTTGTGAAATAAATACCTTATACACATTATACTACTTTTATACATTCTATCTAACCATTATATCTAACCATTATCCAGGGGCATTGCTAGGGGGTTGATGAGGAACCTGAATTCCAAAGTCTCCTCCAGATTGCTCAATTCTGAGGATTATTTAGAGAATGTATGAGATGCATTATGTTACCGTATATTATACATTTTACATGGTTGCGAATAATAATTAAGATTCTCTTCAGGTTTGTGTTAACCCAGCAATGCCCCTGTCATTTTCTCTCAAATTCAATATAATTCTACTTATCTAACTAGTTGTCCTAAAGCTAGGACACAACAGTGCTGATTATTCATATAATTTAAAAAAACATTTATCCAGATACTTGCATTGCTGTTCATTCTTCCCTTCCATGCATACATTTTTTAGTTATTATATTATTGACAGCACCTTGCACCATCACTGAATAATCTATACAAATTTAAAAGACTCTTATCTTAATTTATTAATAATTTTTTTTATTAAAAATCTGAAAATTCTCACACGGCTTTCACCGCATTACATCAGAGTAGTTCTCAGCCTATTTGAATAATAGCACTTTATAATACAAAAGAATCACATAACCCTTATTTTTAGTGTGTGCCGTTTGCATGGTCTATGAGAGACAGTGTGAGGAAAGATACTCCAGCAGTTACTCTGTAAGAAATGAGAAGCGCTTAATGTTACCTCCACCTATCTTAATAATGCTTTGCCTACAGATGACTTTAATCTTCCTATATTACAAACATATTCCACCCTGTCTACAAATCTTACATTGTCGGCAACCGGAAGGATTTTTGTGCCTAGAATTCTAGAGCCCCTGATCAATCCCACAGTCACCTCCTTAATTTCTTAATTCAAGAACCATTACTCATTTCAACCAATCGTGTGACCTGTTACTGTTTCACCTTATTCTACACGTATTGTTGCAATGTTTTGTTATTTCTTTTAAATGCTCAAACATTACCCAGTAAAATGTAGAACCCCCTTTTTGTGGAACTCAAAACAGGTTATCATACTTGGCCTATTACAAAAACAGTAATAAATTCTCTATTTATACATTTTTTTATCATGAGGTTATATTCATTGGTTGTATCTAATGCAAGCATAATTTATCATATATAAATACAGAATAACATAGGATACATTTTTAACTCAATAATCAGTATAGGGCTACAGTGATGATACCTGAATTTCCTGCATCGGCTCATAGTTCTACTGGTATAAAAATCATTCCAGTAAACTAAATGGTTGTTAAACCTGGGGAACACAAATTATTGATATTTTCCTTATAACATTTAGCAATTCTAAAAAGAAAACTAGCTATATCATATTATTTCTTATAAATACTTATATTGGGCAACACCTTTTTGGGTAACACAAGTTATGACACTGATTTAACCCACAAGACAGGAATTAGTTCTCTGGACAGTTTTTTCGGCATGATAATTTTTCATGAGTTATTTCTAAGGCAAGCAGAATTTCTCATTTATAAAGACAGAATAACATAGGATATATTTTTAACCGAATCGGCTTTTATCAAATTATTTAAGAGTAGTTCTCAACCTTTCAGTAATTGCCCTTTAAATTCCAAAAACATCACATATCCCTTAAAGTTAACTTGTGCCGTTTGCACAAGTAAGTTCTCTATTTATACAGCTTTTTCATCATGAGAATATATTCATGGGTTGTATTTAAGGCAATCAGAATTTCTCATGTGTAAAGACAAAATAACATAGGATACATTTTTAATAAACAGTATAGGGCTGCAGTGATGTTACCTTTGTTTGTCTGCAGATGCTCCTAGTTCCAATGGTATTTAAATAATTCTAGTAAACTAATTAGTTGTTCAACTTGGGGAACACAAATTATTAATATTTTTCTTATAACATTTAACAACTCTGAAAAGAAATTAGCTATATCATATTATTTCTTATAAATACATATAACTTGTGTTAACCAAAAGGACTTTAACCTACAAAGCATGAATTCGCTCCCTTGGTAGCTTTTTCAGCATGATAATATTTCATGAGTTGTTTCTACGGGAAGCAGAATTTCTCATGCATAAAGACGGCATAGCATATGATATATGTTTTACTCAATAAATAAAAGCAACTAAATATTTGTATTATTATATTATTTATAAATATATCAATAGATAAATACACCTGGATCTCACAATTGTATAGCAGTTCATGCTTTTAGGGTTCGGTTCTACAGTTACTTTTTTATTCAATCAATTTTCAGATTTCTGGGCATTACATTTTTTTTCCATATTCCACCCTGTCTGCAAATCTTAGTTTGCTGGCTAGAAAATGGGTGGAATACCGGAGCCCCTGATAAATCCGTCAATCACCTCCTTAATCTCTTAATTCATGAACCATTGTTCATTTCAACTGATCGTGTGACCTGTTTCATACTGTTTCACCTCATTCTACACTTACTAAATTCTATGTTTTGTTTAATAAAATATCCAAACACATTTTATGATGTGGTTGAAAGCAATGTGCCATTCACACCACTGAATATAACATTTCTAACGTAAAAGTGACAGTGTTGTGTTATTTCTTTTAAATGCTTAAACACTACCCCAAAAAATGAAGATCAACCTCTTGGCGAACTCAAAACAGGTTATAATAAACAACAAACACCTTAATAAGGTCTCCATTTATACAGCTTTTCCATCATGAGGATATATGCATGCGTTGTATCTAATGCAAGCAGAATTTATTGTATATAAAGAGAAATTATCATAGGATGCCCTTTTTACTCAACATACTTAAGCAGATAAGAATTATATAGCTCAGTAGATAAATATGAACCTCGTTGTTTCCATTTACTTTCAGTATGGAGCTGCAGTGATGGTTCCTGAGTTTCCCTGCATCTGCAGATCCTCCCAGTTCCAATTCTATATGAATCATACATGGAAACTAATTGGTTGCTAAGCTTAGGAAATAAAAAATATTGATACTTTTCTCATAACATGTGATATTTCTAAAAGAAAATACATATACTATTACTAATGTTCATATTGTTCAACATCATTTTGGTTAACAAAAAAACGTTTTTGATGCAGTTTTGTTTCAATTAACTTTTGATTTCCTCACACATTATGTATGGGTATGCACTTAAACCAAATCAAGGTTTCTATAATGTTCTGATGTCAGCAATATTTTGTAAGAAAAAAAAACATGGTTTTATAATAGATCGGTATAGCTTTATAGGGAGTATTATTGATTTTTTTTCCTTATAACATTTAACAGTTCTAAAAAAAGAATGGTCATATCACATTATCTCTTTCAAATACTTCTATTGTACAACACATTTTTTGTTAACACAAGCTATAACACTGACTTTAACAAAACATAACATGAATTCGTTCTCTGGGCAGCTTTTTCCGGCATGATAATATTTTAACAGTTTTATCTAAGTCAAGCAGAATTTCTCATGTACAAAGACAGCATAACATATTAAATGTTTTTATCTCAATAAATGAAAGCAAATAACAAATGTATTTACATATATATATATATATATATATATATATCAATGGATAAGTAGACCTGCATTACACAGTCATATAGCAATACATGCTTTGAGGGTTTAGTTCTACAGTTTTTTTCGTTAAATTAATTTTCAGATTTGTGGGCATGAAACCTTTTTCCATATTCCACCCTGTCTACAAATCCTATATTGTTGGCTACAACAACTGTTTTTGTGGCTTTGAATACCAGAGTCCCGCAGTCACTTTATTAATCCCTTAATTCATGAACCATTGTTAATTTCAACCAATCATATTAACCTTTTAATGTTTCACCTTCTTCTACACTTATCACCAAATTATTCTATAGTTTGACCTAAACAAATATCCAAACGCATTTTATGATGAGTTGGAAAGCAATGTTCTACTCACTCCACTGAATATAGTGTATCATTTATCACTAATAAGTTACAATATTACATAGTTACATAAATGGGCTGAAAAAAGACACATGTCCATCGAGTTTGGCCTTTCCCATATCTATTTATTAATTTATTTATATTTATCTATTTATTAATAACTGTAACTATTTATACCACTTTTTCATCATGAGAATATATTCATGGGTTGTATCTAATGCAAGCATAATTTTTCATAAATAAAAAGAGAATAACATAGTATACATTTTTAACTCAACATATTCAAACAGATAACAAATATATAGATCAATGGCATTTACATTTCGTTATGGAGCTGCAGCGATGGTACCTGATGGTTTTCCTGCAGATGCTCCTAATTCCAATTCTATATGAATCATACATGTAAACTAATTGGTTGTTAAGCTTGAGGAATAGAAAATTTCACTTATAACATATACCATTTCACAAAAATAGCTCTGTCATATTAATACTTATAAATTCTCTTACTTACCAACAACTTCTTGGTTAACACAAGTTATGACTTTAAATAACAAAAACATAAATTCGTTCTCTGTTTGGGCAGCTTTTTTAACATGAGAGTTTATTCATGCAGAATTTCACATGTATTAAGACAGAATAACATTGGATATATTTTAACATTTAAAAATATTAAAGCAACTAACAAATATTTATATATATCAATAGATAAATCTGCCTGGATCACACACTTGTACAGCAGCGCATGTTTGAAGTTTTCAGTTCTATAGCTTTCTGTTTATTAAATTAGTTTTTAGATTCCTTTTTGATGCAGTTTTGCAGTTTTGTTTCAATTAGCATTTGAATTATTCACATTATAAATGGATATATGCTTAAACCAACTCAAGGTATCTATGATGTTCTGATGCCTGCATTATCTTGTAAGCAAAAACATGGTTTTGTTATTGATCGTTATAGCTTTATAGAGACTATTTGTGAAATAAATATCCTATGTACATAATAATACTTTTATACATTATATTTAATCATTATCCAGGGGCATTGCTAGGGGGTTGATTGGAATCCTGAATTTTCAAGGCTTCTCTAGATAGCTAAAGCCTGGGTGGTCAGAAATGTAGAAGAATATATCAGGATATGAGGAACGCTTTGAGTTTGTTTCAGATGCATTACCTTACTGTATATATATATATATATGTGTATATATATATATATGTCAACCTAGCAATGTCCCTTTCATTTTCTATCATAATTCAGAATATTTATTTTCTGCTAACTAATTGCGAATGGTTGGGGTATCTGCGCCCCAACCATTCGCATATCTGTACATTTGCACCTTAACGAAGAGTGCTGTTTGGGTTGCTGCGGCCATTCGGGAAGTATATCACTTTTTTTCTTTTTTCACTTTATACACTTAATTCACGTACACGAGATATAGCATATTGCATTTATTTTATACTGCTAACTAATTGTACTAAATTTTTTTTCAGATACCTGCATTATTGTTCATCTATCCCCCTCAATGCATTATTGTTTTTTCCAGTGTTTATGTTATTGACAGCACTTTGCACCATGACTGCCTAATCTATACAAATTAAAAGGTTCTTGGTTCTGACTCTCCTCTTGTCAATAATATAACAACTAAAATAGGCAAATCACTAGTTAAGGTATGTAAGATAAAGAAATATAGGTATTAACCAACTATGTTTCCATGTTCACTATAATCACATTCATCCCCTGATCAGTCCCGCAGTCACCGTCTTAATCCCTTAATTCAAGAACCATTGTTCATTTCGACCAATCATGTGACCTGTTATATGAAATGAATCATACGTGTAAAAAATAATTTTTTTGTTAAACTTGGGGAACAAAAAATATTTAATATTTTCCTTATAACATTTAACAAAAAAAAAACTATATCATATTATTACTTATAAATGCTCATATTAATAAATTGTCTATTTATACAGCATTTTTATAATGAGAGTATATTAATTGGTTGTATTTAAGGCAAGCAGAATTTCTCATATATAAATACAGAATAACATAGTATATGTATTTAATGTAATAAATTAAAGCAACTAACAAATGTCTTCACATACATAGCGATGGATAAATATACCTGGATCTCATAGAAGTTTTTGTTCTACAGTTTCTTTTTTTTAAATTAAATTCTTATTATGATTTCTAGTAATAATAACTTATTCCACACTGTCTACAAATCCTACATCGTCAGACACAATAAGGTTTTTTTTGTGCCTAGAATACCAGAATCCCTGATCAGTCCCGCGGTCCCCTCCTTAATCTCTTAATTCAAGAACTTTTACTCATTTCAACCAATCATATGACCTGTTACTGTTTCACCTTATTCTACACGTATTGTTAAATTATTCTATGGTTTGACCTAAACAAATATCCAAATGCAATATATGATGTGTTTGAAAGCAATGTACAACTCACTCCTCTGAATATAAAATTTCTTACTAAAAAGTTACAATATTCTCTTATTTCTTTTAAATGCTCAAACACTACCCAAATTAGTTCTCTGTTTGGGCAGCCTTTTCAGATTGAGAATTTTTCCATGATTTGTATAAAGGCAGAATAGCATAGGATACATTTTAAACTCAATAAATTAAACACACATACACACACACACACATATCAATGGATACATCTACCAGGATCACACAGTTGTATAGCAGCGCATGCTTGGTGATTTCAATTTTAAAGCTTTCAAGTTATTAAATTAATTTTCAGATTCCTGGGCATGAAACCTTTATGATGCAGTTTTGTTACATTTAACATTTGAATAACACACACATTATGTATGGATATACACTTAAACCAACTCAAGGTATCTATAATTTTCTAATGCCTGCATTATCTCATAAGCAAAAAACATGGTTTTATAATGATCATTGTAACATCATAGAGACCATTTTTGAAATAAATCTTACATACATCACATATATATATATTTATATATATATATATATCACATTTATCAGGCATCGTATTACTGCTAAATATATTTTTATAGAAATTCTGCATTACATAAGAGTATTTCTCAACCTATTTCAGTAATTGCTGTTTATAATCCAAAAACCTCACATAACCCTTAGTTAGCTTGTGCCGTTTACATTATCTATGAGAGACAGTGTGAGGAAAGATACTCCAGCAGTTACTCCGTCTGTAAGAAATGAGAAGCGCTTAATGTTACCTCCACCTATCTTAATAATGCTTTGCTTACTGATGACTTTAATCTTCCTATATTCAAACATATTCCACCCTGTCTACAAATCCTACATTCTCGACTACAAGGTTTTTTTTGTGCGTAGTCACAATTTGTGACCTAAACAAATATCCAACTGCATTTTATGATATATTTGAAAACAATGTTTAACTCACACCACTGAATATAAAATTTTGTTACTAAAAAGTTACAATGTTGTGTTATTTCTTTTAAATGCCCAAACACTACCCAGAAACATGTAGAAAGCCCTTTTGGGGAACACAAAAACAAGTTACGATACTCAGCCTATTACAAAAAACATTAATAAATTCTCGATAACTCGATAAAGGGTGGAATACCGGAGCCCCTGATAAATCCCGCAGTCACCTCCTTAATCTCTTAATTCATGAATCATTACTTATTTCAACCAATCATATGACCCGTTACTGTTTCACCTCATTCTACACTTATTGTTACATTTTTCTATGGTTTGACCTAAACAATTATCCAAACAAATTTTATGATGCATTTGAAAGTAATGTTCAACTCACTATACTGAATATAACATTTCTCACCAAAAAGTTACAATATTGTGTTATTTCCTTTAAATGCCCAAACACTGCCCAGAAAAATATTGAACATCGTCTTGGCGAACAAAAAACAGGTTGCTAGGCCTTCAAGCAACAGAAACATTAATAAGTTCTCTATTTATATACTTTTTCATCATGAGAATATATTCATGAGTTGTATGTGAGGCAAGCAGAATTTTATATATATATAAAGAGAGAATAACATAGGATACCTTTTTAACTAAACATATTCAAACAGATAAGAAATATATAGCTCAATAGATAAATACGAACCTCATTGTTCCCATTTACTTTCAGTGTGGAGCTGCAGTGAGTTTTCTTTCATCTGCAGATGCTCCTAATTCCAATTCTTTATGAATCATACATGGAAACTAACTGGCTGTTAAACTTGGGGAACAAAAAAATTAATACTTTTCTTATGCAATACAACATTTCTAAAGGAAAATGGCAATATCATATCACTTCTTTTAAATGCTCTTACTTTGCAATACCCTTTTGGTTAACACAAGCTATGAGACTGACTTTAAACTACTAAAAAAATAGTTCTTGATTTAGCTTTTTCATCATGAGAATAATTCCATGAGATGTATCTAAGGCAAGCAGAATTTCACATGTATAAAGACAAAATGACATAGGATACATGTTTAACTCCATAAATTAAAGAGATTAACACATATATTTCTACATATACATATATCACTGGATAAATCTACCTGGATAATAGAGTTGTATATCAGAGCATGATTCAAGGTTTCAGTTCTACAGCTTTCTGTTTATTAAATGATTTTTTTTTATTCCTGGGCATAGAACCTTTTTGATGTGGATTTGTTTCAGCTTTTGAATAACACACACATTACGTATGGATATGCACTTAAACCGACTCAAGGTTTCTATAATGTTCTGATGCCTGCATTACCTTGTAAGCAACAAACATGGTTTGGTAATTGATCGTTATAGCTTTATATGGAGTATTTGTGAAATAAATACCTTATACACATTGTACTACTTTTATACATTCTATCTAACCAATATATCTAACCATTATCCAGGGGCATTGCTAGGGGGTTGATGAGGAACCTGAATTCCAAAGTCTCCTCCGGATCGCTCAATTCTGAGGATTGTTTAGAGAATGTATGAGATGCATTATGTTACCGTATATTTTGTATTTTAGGGTAAATGGTTGCGAATAATAATTAAGATTCTCTTCAGGTTTGTGAAATAAATATCTTCTACACATTATGCTACTTTTAACAGTTTAATAATTAACACGGGCATTGCTAGGGGGTGGATGAGAATCCTGAATTCCCAAGTCTTCTCTAGATTGCTCAAGTCTGGGTTGTCAGCAATTTGGAAGAATACTTCAGATTATGAGGAACGTATAGCGTGTTTATGAGATGCATTATATTACTGTATATATTGTGGATTTTTGTGGATTTGGGGGTAAATGGTAACGAATAATCATTAAGGTTCTCGTATTATTTGTGTGAACCTAGCAGTGCCCCTGTCAATTTTTATCACAATTCGATATAACTATAGTCTGCTAACTGGTTGTACCAAAGCTAAGCAATAACAATCCTCATCATTTTTAGTTTTTATGTTATTGACAGCACCTTGCGCCATGACTGAATAATCTATACTAATTTAAAGTGTTCTTTGTTCTGACTCTCTTGCCAATAATATAACAGCTAAAATACCCAAATCACTAGTAAACGATAAAGAAATGTAGGTCTTACCAACTATGTTTCCATGTTCACTATAATCACATTCATCAGGCATCTTATTACTGCTAAAATATTTTTCCTGTAAATTCTCACACTGCTTTTATCGTATTATTTAAGGTGAGTTCTCAATCGATTTCAGTAATTTCCCTTTAAATGCCAAAAAGATCACATAACCCTTAAAGTTCATGGTCTATGAGAGACAGTGTGAGGAAAGATACCCCAGCAGTTACTCTAAATCTGTAAGAAATGAGACGCGCTTAATGTTACCTCCACCTATCTTAATAATGATCTGCCTACCGATGACTTTAATCAGCCTTTATTCAAACATAAAAGTTACAATAATTTTTTAAAATGCTCAAACATTTTCCAGAAAAATGTATAACACCCTTTTGGGGAACACAAAACAGGTTATGATACTTGGCCTATTAGCAACAAAAATAGTAATAGATTCTCTATTTATACAGTTTTTTATCATGAGAGTATATTCATTGGTTGTATCTAATGCAAGCAGAATTTATCATATATAAATACAGAATAACATAGGATACATTTTTAACTCAATAATCAGTATAGAGCTACAGTGATGATACCTGAATTTCCTGCATCGGCTCATAGTTCTACTGGTATATAAATCATTCCAGTAAACTAAATGGTTGTTAAACCTGGGGAACACAAATTATTGATATTTTCCTTATAACATTTAGCAATTCTAAAAAGAAAATAGCTATATCATATTATTTCTTATAAATACTTATATTGTGCAACACCTTTTTGGGTAACCCAAGTTATGACACCGATTTACCAACAAGACAGGAATTAATTCACTCGGTAGCTTTTTCTGCATGATAATATTTCATGAGTTGTTTCTAAGGCAAGCAGAATTTCTCATTTATAAAGACAGAATAACATAGGATATATTTTTAACCTATTCGACTTTTATCGCATTACTTAAGAGTAGTTCTCAATCTTTCAGTAACTGCCCTTTAAATTCCAAAAACATCACATAACCCTTAAAGTTAGCTTGTGCCGTTTGCATGGTCTATGAGAGACAGTGTGAGGAAAGATACTCCAGCAGTTACTCCGTCTGTAAGAAATGAGAAGAGCTTAATGTTATCTCCACCTATTTTAATAATACTTTGCCTACAGATGACTTTAATCTTCCTATATTCAAACATATTCCACCGTCTACAAATCCTACATTGTCGGTTACCAAAAGGGTGGAAAATCAGAGCCCCTGATCAGTCCCGCAGTGACCTCCTTAATCTCTTAATTCAAGAACCACTGTTCATTTCAACCAATCATATGACCTGTTACTGTTTCACCTCATTCTACACTTATTATTCTACGTTTTGTCTAATAAAATATCCAAACACATTTTATGATGCGTTTGAAAGCAATATTCCATTCACACCACTGAATATAAAATTTCTCACTTAAGTTACAATGTTGTGTTATTTCTTTTAAATGCTTAAACACTACCCAGAAAAATGAAGATCAACCTCTTGGCGAACTCAAAACAGGTTATAATAAACAACAAACACCTTAATAAGGTCTCCATTTAGACACCTTTTCCATCATGAGGGTATATTCATGCGTTTTATCTAATGCAAGCAGAATTTATTGTATATAAAGAGAAATTATCATAGGATGCCCTTTTTACTCAACATACTTAAGCAGATAACAAATAGATAGCTCAATAGATAAATATGAACCTCATTGCTTCCATTTACTTTCTGTATGGAGCTGCGGATGCTCCCAGTTCCAATTCTATATGAATCATACATGTAAACTAATTGGTTGTTAAAGTTGGGTAAAAAAAATATTCATACTTATAACCTATAACATTTCTTAAAGTATACATTTTAAGTAACTAACGGATATATTTATGAATATGCATATATCAATGGTAAATTGTATAGCAAGTTGTATAGCAGCGCATGCTTGAAGGATTCAATTCTACAGCTTTCTGCTTATAAAATTAATTTTCAGATTCTTGGGCATAAAATCTTTTTGATGCAGTTTTGTTTCAAGTAACATTTGAATAACTCACACATTATATATGCACTTAAACCAACTCAAGGTATTTATGATGTTCTGACGCCTGCATTATCTTTTGAGCAAAAAAACATGATAGCGTGTTTATGAGATGCATTATATTACTGTATATATTCTGTATTTTTGTGGATTTGGGGGTAAATGGTAACGAATAATACTGAAAGTTCTCTTACTATTTGTGTGAACCTAGCCGTGCCCCTGTCAATTTTTATCACAATTCGATATAACTATACTGCTAATAGGTTGTACTAAAGCTAAGTAATAACAATCCTCATCATCCATATAATTTGGGGATTTTTCTTTTTCAGATACCTGCATCGTTGTTCATCTATCCCCCTCCATACATCATGGTTTTTTTTTAGTTTTTATCTTATTGACAGCACTTTGCACCATGACTAAATAATCTATACTAATTTAAAGTGTTCTTTGTTCTGACTCTCCTCCTGCCAATATTATAACAACTAAAATACCCAAATCACTAGTAAACGATAAAGAAATGTAGGTCTTAACCAACTATGTTTCCATGTTCACTATAATCACATTCATCAGGCATCTTATTACTGCTAAAATATTTTTCCTGGAAATTATCACACAGATTGTATCGCATTACATAAGAGTATTTCTCAACCTATTTCAGTAATTGCCCTTTATAATCCAAAAACATCACATAACCCTTATTTTTATAATGCATGTCTATGAGAGACAGTGTGAGGAAAGATACTCCAGCAGTTACTCTAAGTCTGTAATGAGAAACGCTTAATGTTACCTCCACCTATCTTAATAATACTTTGCTTACTGATGACTTTAATCTGCCTATATTCAAACATATTCCACCCTGTCTACAAATCCTACATTGTCGGCTACAAGAAGGGTTTTTGTGCCTAGAATACCAGAGTCCCTGATCAGTCCTGCAGCCATCTCCTTAATCTCTTAATTCTAGAACTATTGTTCATTTCAACCAATCATATGACCCGTTACTGTTTCACCTGATTCTACATTTATAGTTAAATTATTCTACAGTTTGACCTAAACAAATATCCAAACCCATTTATGATGTGTTTGAAAGTAATGTTCAACTAACTCTACTGAATATAACATTTCTCACCAAAAAAGTTACAATATTCTCTTATTTCTTTTAAATGCTCAAACACTGCCCAAATTAGTTCTCTGTTTGGGCAGCCTTTTCAGATTGAGAATTTTTCCATGATTTGTATAAAGGCAGAATAGCATAGGATACATTTTTAACTCAATACATTAAACCAACTAACAAAAAAATCTATATATATATATATATATATATATATATATATATATATATATACACACACATATATCAATGGATAAATCTACCAGGATCACACAGTTGTATAGCAGCGCATGCTTGGTGATTTCAATTCAAAAGCTTTCAAATTATGAAATTAATTTTCATATTCCTGGGCATGAAACCTTTTTGATGCAGTTTTGTTTCATTTAACATTTGAATAACACAAATTATGTATTATGTTCTAAGGAAAAAAAACATAGTTTTGTAATAGATCGGTATAGCTTTATAGGGACTATTATTGATATTTTCCTAATAACATTTAACAATTCTAAAAAGAAAATAGCTATATCATATTATTTCTTATAAATACTTATATTGTGCAACACCTTTTTGAGTAACCCAAGTTATGACACTGATTTAACCCACAAGACAGGAATTTGTTCCCTGATAGCTTTTTTCCCATAATAATATTTCATGAGTTGTATCTAAGGCAAGTAGAATTTCTCATGTGTAACGACAGAATAACATATACATTTTTAATCAATAAATTTAAGTAAAACATGTATTTACATTTATCTCAATGGATAAATGTGCCTGGATCACACAGTTGTAGAGCGGTGCATACTTTGAGGGTTCCGTTCTACAGTTTATTTTTAATTATATTATTATATTAAAATTTTATAATTTTCAGATTTGTGGGCATGAAGCCTTTTTCTGTATTCCACCCTGTCTACAAATCCTACATTGTTGGCTACAAGATCGTTTTTTGTGCCTAGAATATCAGAGCCTCTGATCAGTCCGGCAGTCACCTCCTTAATCTCAATTCTTAATTCAAGAACCTTTGTTCATTTCAACCAACCGTGTGACCTGTTACTGTTTCACCTTATTCTACACTTATCATTAAATTATTTTACAGTTTGACCTAAACAAATATCCAAACGCATTTTATGATGTGTTTTAAAACAATGTTCAACTCACACCTCTGAATAAAACCAAAAAAATATCACCAGAAAGTTAAAATGTTGTGTTATTTCTTTTAAACACCCAAACACTGCCCAGATAAATGTAGAAAAACCTTTTGGGAAACACAAAACAGGTTATGATACTCGCCCTTTAACGAACAAAAACATTAATACGTTCTCTATTTATGCAACATTTTTCTTCATGAGAGTATATTCATGGGTTATATCTAATGGAAGCCGAATTTATCATATATAATAAGAGAATAACATATGTACATAAATACATGTTTAACCAAAAATATTCAAGCAGATAACAAAAATATAATAAATCTGGATAAATGGATAAATCTGAACCTTATTTTTTCCATTTACATATCAGTATGGAGCTGCAGTGATGGTTCCTGAGTTTTCCTGCATCTACAGAGCCTCCTAATTCCAATTATATATGAATCATACATGGAAACTAATTGAGGAACACAAATTATTGATATTAACCTTATAACATTTAACAATTCTAAAAAAAAAATAGCTATATCATATTATTTCTTATAAATACTTATATTGTGCAACATCCTTTTAGTTAACGCACATTATAACCAACAAGACAGGAATTAGTTCTCTGGGCAGTTTTTTCGGCACGATAATATTTCAGAAATTGTATCTATTGCAAGCAGAATTTCTCATTTATAAAGACAGAATAACATAAGAAATATTTTAACTCAGCAGATTAAACCAACTGACTAATATATATTTGTACATATCATTGGATAAATTTACCTGGAGCTCAGCCGTGCATCCTTGGAGATTTCACTTCCGCAGTTCATTTTCATTTTCAGATTTCTGAACATAAAACTTTGTTGCCACGGTTTTGTTTTAATTAACATTTGAATAATACACACATTAGAAAAGGATATGCACTTAAACCATCTCAAGGTTTCTATAATGTTTTGATGCCTGCATTATTTTGTCAGCGAAAAACATGGTTTTGTAATGGATTGGTACCATTTTTGAAATAAACATCTTATATACACTATACTACTTTTATACAATATATCTAACAATAATCCAGGGGCATTTTAAATGCCCCAAAACTACCCAGAAAAGTGTAGAGCTCCCTTTTGGGAAACACACAAAACAGGTTATGATACACGGCACTTAAGCAACAAAAACATTAACACGTTCTCTATTTATACAACTTTTTTCATCATGAGAGTATATTCATGGGTTGTATCTAATGCAAGCAGAATTTCTCATATATAAATACAGAATAACATAAGGTACATTTTTAACAACAAACTTAAGCAGATAAGAATTATATAGCTCAGTAGATAAATATGAACCTCGTTGTTTCCATTTACTTTCAGTATGGAGCTGCAGTGATGGTGCCTGAGTTTCCCTGCCTCTGCAGATCCTCCCAGTTCCAATTCTATATGAATCATACATGGAGACTAATTGGCTGTTAAACTTGGGGAACAAAAATATTAATACTTTTCTCATAACATGTAACATTTCTTAAAGAACGTAGCTCTATCATGTTATTACTTATAAATGCTCAGACTATGCAACACATTTTTTTTTCCGCTAACATAAGTTATGACACTGACTTTAAGCAACAAATACATGAATTTGTCCTCTGTTTGGGCAGATTTTTCGGCGTGATAATATTTCTGTGAGTTGTATCTAAGGCAAGGAGAATTTCTTGTGTAAAGACAGAATAACATGAGATACATTGTAACTGATTGAAGTAACTCCTATATCTATAAATATATATATATCAGTGGAAAAAATATCACCCTCAGTGTTTCCATTTATTACTGGTATGGGCCTCAGTTATTCAGTTTGCCTGCATCAGCAGACGCTGCTAGTTCCAATACTATGTGAATCATGCATGTAAACTAATTGGTTTGGGGGGACTGGATAAAAAGGTTGATATTTTTCCTTTTTTCTTACCAACCACTCCTTGATCCAGGAAAAGGAACTGCGATTTAGGTAGTATGACCCATTCCAGATTGTAAGGATAGGTAAGGATACGTCTCTTCCTCCGGTAAGGAATCACTTGTGTGTTTGAGGCAGCTTGCAGAATTAGTAGGCAGTTAGAGATCACAAAATAACAAAATGTCTAAAGCTGTCCTGTGGATGTACTAGCTTTGGTTGAAAGTCGTGTATTATGTGTGTCTTGGAGGCTGCAGGTATGTTGCATCTGTCAGATCCCAGTGTGTTTGTGTGCAGAGGAGACTGCTGAGGCATTGTCATAGAAGGACAGCATTATGGCATCACTGTTATGCTTTACAGTTCCAAGATGGTCGTGGCAAAGTAATGGTTTCACCCAGCCAAATGTGTTTTATGTTGTTTTAAGACTATATTCTGCTCACTCTATAGAATCTAACAAATCTAAAAAAAAAAAATTAGCAATAATATTATTTATTTTAAATACTCATACTGTGCAACACCCTTTTGCAGCTAAATATATATATATATATATATATATATATATATACACAAACCAAAGGGAGCGGCTGCACACTCAGAAATATTGTAAATATACACAGGCTTTTATATGCCCAGGTGCTCCAAGAATAGCCAGATATACGTAACCAAAGAAAAATGGGCACTCACGGGTCTTTGTAGTAAAGTGCATTAAACACTAGTTTATTTCAGTCAGCACGGTCAACGTTTCCGACCACCTTGAGAAAGGACCGGAGGTGGTCCGAAACGTTGACCGTGCTGACTGAAATAAACTAGTGTTTAATGCACTTTACTACAAAGACCCGTGAGTGCCCATTTTTCTTTGGTTACGTATATATATATATATATATATATATATATGAATTCTCTGTTTGGGCAGCTCTTTGACATGAGATTATTTTATCTAATGCAAGGAGAGTTTCTCATTCATAAAGACAGAATAACATAGGATACATGTTTTACTCTATAGTGAAGAAACAATATATATATATATATATATATCAGTGGAAAAATATCACCCTCAGTGTTTCCATCTATTACTGGTATGGGCCTCAGTTATTCAGTTTGCCTGCATCAGCAGACGCTGCTAGTTCCAATACTATGTGAATCATGCATGTAAACTAATTGGTTGTTAAACTCAAGTAAACCTATTATTTCATGAAATAAGTTTTGGGGGACTGGATAAAAAGGTTGATATTTTTCCTTTTTTCTTACCAACCAATCCTTGATCCAGGTAGTATGACCCATTCCAGATTGTAAGGATAGGTAAGGATACGTCTCTTCCTCCGGTAAGGAATCACTTGTGTGTTTGAGGCAGCTTGCAGAATTAGTAGGCAGTTAGAGATCACAAAATAACAAAATGTCTAAAGCTGTCCTGTGGATGTACTAGCTTTGGTTGAAAGTCGTGTGTTATGTGTGTCTTGGAGGCTGCAGGTATGTTGCATCTGTCAGATCCCAGTGTGTTTGTGTGCAGAGGAGACTGCTGAGTCATTGTCATAGAAGGACAGCATTATGGCATCACTAATGCCTAACAGCATCACCCAGTCATGCCTTTTTTTTTTTTTTTTGTGGAAACTAGGGTCAAATTATATATGTCTGGTTACAATTTCTGATTCAGGGAATAGTACTATTTTGTAGTAAATGTTGCCTGATCAGAACATCTTGCTCTTCACACCCGTGCACAGTCGATTGTATATAAAATAGAGAGGGGGAACCAGCTGTTAGTGTCCATCTAGTTTTTGGCTTCTAGTACCATTATTTTTAGGAGTCCATTAAGGAATGGCCAATATATAAACCATATATCACCATAACAGCTATTGGAATAGGTAGCTGTTTGGGCCATTCCATTGACTAGTAAAGTGATAGGAATAGAGTGTGCACCAGCATGAATTTTTTAATTACCTATCCCTCAGTATTTGGGAAAGTCGTGTGCCTTTCTATATGAATATGAAGCAAACAGTCATGCTTTTGTTTCAATGGTTGGAGAAGCACACAGCTCTAGCTAACACCTGATTCTGCTTGACTCATCAACAAAGCAGGACTCGGAGCAGGGGATGAGGTGACTGAATGGCCTCCACGACATTATTATTCTTTAATTAACATATGTGACATGTAGTCTGGATCCACCCAGGAATATTTCATGTCACACCACCGAACACTTTTCTCATCTCTAATACATACAGAAAGGAAAAGAATGGGTCTTTTTAGATATACATATATATATATATATATATATATATATATATATATGTATATATATATATATATATGTATATGCGTGCGTGTGTGTGTGTGTATATATATATATATATATATATATATATGTACTCTTTTTGTGTGCTGTACGCATGTTCCAATAATAGATCTAGCTTTTCAGTATTATTATTACGTGAATTCCTGAAATTTTCCATATTTCCATTGAGTTCTGTTCTAGCAGTGTTACATGGGGACATTTTCATTAAACTGAGTGATAATAGAAATAATCGAGCCATGATTTTTCCATGGAAAGGAAACGCATTTTAATTCACGGTAGAGAATTATGCCATTGGTTTTCCGCACAAAGTAAACCATTTCAGCAGGTGTCCGCGTATAAAATAGATACAAAACTACAGTAAGCAGAGGCTTTGAGATTGGTTTGCCCTGTAGGCATTCAGAAATTCCCAGATTCTCTTTTAATTTTTTATAAAACTGAAATTGGTTTCTTTCCTATTCATTTATGTCAGGAGACATACGCCTGACCTTGAAATATGCATGTGATCCTGTGCTTTGTATCGCTGCTGACCTGAAACTAACAACATACCTTCCAATTTTACAGCTTTAATGAGTATTGCTTTGCTTCATACAGAATATTGTTTCTTAAAAGTAAATTCCATAAAGCTCCATAAACTCTAAATCCTGCAGTTGAGAATGCAGGTAAATTTATAAATTTCAACAAAATGGAAGCAAGAGATATATAAAAAATAAAATAATATATTTATCGGCAACAATGTATTAGATGTGTGCATGTACATATACACACATTCTATGATCAAAAGTATGTGGACACCCCTCTTAATTATTGAATTGGGGGGCTTCAGTTCCACCCATTGCAATTGACATACCATCTCCAAATACTGGCAGTAGAAAGGGTCGTACTGAAGAGCTCAGTGGAATTTCTGCCCTGCTAGATCTGCCCGGATCCATTCTAAGTGCTACTTTTGTGAAGTGGAAGAGTCTAGAAGCTGAGCCACAAAGTGATAGCCCACACACACTCACAGAGCGGGGCTATCGGGTACGGAATCGTGTTGTCTGTAGAAATCTCCTGTCCTCTGTAGCCTAGCGTCAGCTGGAGCGGTATAAAGCATGCGGCCACTGTATTTGAGAGCAGTGGAAACCTGTTCTGTGGAGTAATGAATCACACTTCACTATCTGGAAGTCTGGTGGGACTAATCTGGGTTTTGCAGATGCCAGGAGAATGCTGGTAAAGTTTGGTAGAAGAGGTATAATCGTCTGGGGCTGTTTTTCAGGGGTTGGGCTAGACCCCTTAGTACCAGTGAAGTGTTATGTTAATGCTACAGCATTTTAGACAATTGTATGCTTCAAACTTTGTGACACCAGTTTGGGGAAGATCCCTTCCTGTTCCAGCAAGACTGTGCCCCTGTGCACAAAGCAAGGTCCATAAAGCAATGTTACACAGCCATCCCAACTCTCCTGGAAGTCTCCTGCATTTTAATAGCGGCTCCCTGACGCCCGCAAACCGCAAAGTAGGGCAATCGTGACAGAGAATTCAAATATGACCATTAAACTTGCGCTCGCTCTCAAAAAAATCTGTGCTCGGGTGTACCTGTCCTATGGTCCTCCTTAAAGCCCGTTGACCATAGAGGAGGAGCAGGGAACAGGTACCAGGGGCTGGCTTTTTCAGATAAATATATAGAAATGTGGTTAAGATGTTTAGCTTTGGTTTTCTTTGAGGTTTTGGTTTGAGTCCCATAGATCCTGCAAGTGCAGGTGCATGAGATGTCCTGAAAACATGGATACCTTTTACCACAAATGCCTAGCTACATTCTATATACTTGTAGAATATTCAGTCATATTTTAACTCATCTTCTATTGGTTTATTGGTCTAATGTCGGCAGGCAGTCCTGGCCGCGTCCCGCAAGGGTAGCCCACAAATTCCCAGGTATGTTAATGAGCCGGGATAATCATGGAGATTTGGAATACTGATGATACTTTTCCCCATGGTTTTTATATTTGGTGGGCATATTGCTGTTTTTTTGTTTTGTTTTATTTTATTGGAATCCTTGCCTACCAGTCTTTGGCTTAAAACGGTTCTTGGTCCTTATGGATCGGTACTGGATCCCTGGGAGATCTTGATTAATAAGGTCAAAAATAGAACTTTGGTATTCAGGATCCTCTTATAATTAAGGTATACTTACCTCTACTCAAGAACCCAAACATGACATTGACACAGTAACTTGTTCCAACTACATGAGAAAGAATGTGGCGTCACTAGTGCATGCTATTTAACTTTAATTCTTTAATATTTCCTCAATGATGTAGTTGTTTTTGGCACGTGAAATACAAGAGGACCTGTATATTAGGATATGCATTACTCGTCCTTTGTTACTCATTCTGTTCTGTATTGTATCTTTGCCTTATGTCTTTTTTTTTTAATTGTTCTCTAATTAAGCCTTGCTCACCATAATTACACGCAATTCATCTACGTGTAATTGAATGCGGAAAGTTTTAATTCTGTGTCCCGGCTGAAGCTCCTTTCATATAGATTTCCCAGGTTAATTACTTCAGGCCCGAAAAGAAAAATATAGAGTTTGTTCAGACATTTTTCTTTACCGCACAAAGGTACTCCGTTCCCAACTGCCTGCTAATTACCAATTATAAACAAATTAATTGAAAGTGGAGAGGTTGCCTCAAGGGGAGTTAAAACTGTCTACTGAATGATCCTTAAGCTTATAGAGAATTTGTTGAAATAATACAACGTTCCCATATAAGTTCCACACAGAGAAAAAAGGGAGAGATTTACTTAGCTTATTGTCTTTGTAGAAAATACTACATTTTTTTTTTAACCAAAAGCAGCCAAAGCAAATCTTTAGATCATGGGATTAACCCTTTTCGCCAACTGAGAGTAATACAAAGCTTTGCTCTCAAAGTAATTGTGTCCCACGGCTTTTATTGATTTTCGAGTTATACTATCCCCAAAATCTTCCAAGTCATATGACCACATTGTAATACCTCAATTAACACATTCACTGCTACTGGAAAATTTAAATCTATCAATTCCACCGTCAGCACTGTTTTTAGTCCCGATCCAGTCATTCTAAAAGTCTTCAAGTAACACCAAAAAACCTGCATTCCAGTTGGTTAATAGTGACGTGAAGGAATGAGTCATTTATAAATGAACACAATATACCGTATTGGCTCGGATATAGGCCGCCCCCGTATATAGGCCGCACCCTAAAAGTTTGGTGCTTTTTTAAAGAAAAAGTTTTTTTTCTTTAAAAAAGCACCAAAAAAAACATGCTGCCACTGTCCTCCCCCCCGAGATATGCTGCCACTGTCCTCCCTCCCCGAGATATGCTACCACTGTCCTCCCCCCCGAGATATGCTGCCACTGTCCTCCCTCCCCGCGATACGCTGCCACTGTCCTCCCTCCCCGCGATACGCTGCCGCTGTCCTCCCTCCCCGCGATCCGCTGCCCTCCCTCCCCGCGATCCGCTGCCCTCCCTCCCCGAGATCCGCTGCCCTCCCTCCCCGAGATCCGCTGCCCTCCCTCCCCGCGATACGCTGCCGCTGTCCTCCCTCCCCGCGATACGCTGCCGCTGTCCTCCTCTGCCCCCCCTCCTCGACTTACCGGAGCAGACTCCCGGGTGTCTTCAGGGCCGGCGAGGGACATCTACGCAATACGCGTATGCAACTTCCGGTACCGTTACCGGAAGTTGCATTTGCGTATTGCGTAAATGTCTCCCGCCGGCCCCGCAAGACACCCGGGAGTCTGCTCCGGTAAGTCGGGGGTGGGCAGAGGTAAAACACTTAGATAACCTCCCGTGCCGGCACCCCCCCCCGTGGGAAGTGCTGGCAGGGGAGGCTGTCTGAGCGTATCGGGGAGAAGGATGCAGGTCCCCTGCACCGCTGCGGGGGATCTGTATCTTAACCCCGCTGCCTGCCCGGCGCCCGGGACTGCATGTCCCGGGCGTCGGGCGCTAGACCCCGAATATAGGCCGCACCCCCACTTTAAAAACTTAAAGTGGGGGAAAAAAGTGCGGCCTATATTCGAGCCAATACGGTATAATCCAGACTTGTTGCTGTGACTATATGGACACACTTGCAACAAAATCATAGCATGCAGTAATTCAAATAAGAACGTTAACCAGTGTAACAGTCATGTATGTACCAAAAGATGGCACTTAAGATTAGTCAGGACACCAATTTTTACTCTTACCTAAATGTAGAAGTAATAATAATCATTTATTGAATGATTGAACGAGTATTGAAGTCGTAACATCCCAAGTGTTATTTTTTTTTATCTAGTGTTGATGGCTTTTGATAATAAGTGAAAATTCAAATGATACAGGAACAAAATGTATGTTCGGTGAAAGATGAGTATTCCTGGTGGCAACATATTTACATTAATATAAGATTTCTGAAATCTGTAAGCAAAAGCCTTAAAAAAAGGTTGTTATTAGACTCCTAAAAGCAACTTGTGCTGACTTGTTTCGCACATTGATCTTACTGTATCACAAACGCAATGTTCAAGTGTTTCATTCACCTCTCTATTTAATTTCTGGTATATGAAATTTGAACCAGTGGTAGCTAACAGACCCTAGAGGAAAAGAAAAAAGCATTTACATCAAGATATTAAACTTGCCAAATGTTTTTTTTTTTTTTTTTTTTGCAGCATGTTAAAGATATTTTTGATAATATAATTGCACGTGACTCTACATGACTTTCTCCATGGAGAAATTGGGAGAGAAGATGATGGTAACCAGTATAAAGCATTCCAGTAAAATGCTAAAATATCTTAAAACAGCTTCAGTTTCCAACTCTAATATATAGGTTTTTTGAGGTATTTCATGCTTTGTTTAAATGTCATGCTGTGTGATTCATATTTTAAACTAAATATTTTATAATCCCATATCTGTATATTTTCTTTCCTGCTAACCTCCTCCTCTCCAGTCCTTAATGTCTGGCAAGTGGGTGGTTGTTATGTGCAATTACAGGCCAGGCCCTGGGTACCAGCCTGTGTTTTGAACACGATAGAGTGCTGTTGTTTGCTTATAATTCACTTAAACGCGTAAGTACCTAGGTTTCTATGTAATCGCCTGTCTAAATTGTTCTTTTTGTAACCTGCCATAAACTTTTACCACACAGGTCGCATGTATCGAAAGTATGAAACTGTTTTCCAGTCCCGGACTTCTGTCTGCCACATTATCATTTCCTTGCCTAAGCCAGAAAGAAAAAAAAAAGAAATTTTTTTTCACATTTGCATAATGTTCATGTTTACTGGCACCTAATTATATATTTTTTTATTTACCCAGTTGTATGTATGTATAGATATATATATATATATTTAAGATCTGTTTATATTTAAAACAAGGTATATAAGCATCCTTTGACTTACGTAAACTTTACTATAATAAAACGAGTATTATAGTACATGTATTAGTTAAAACGTGATAATTGTAGCGCTAGGTTGCATAAACAGGGTAAATTATTGAAATGGGCATTTGGGATTATAAACCATAGAAGGTTGGCAGAAAAACTTTCAAATACCGTATTTGCTCGATTATAAGACAAGTTTTTTTCAGAGCAAATGCGCTGAAAAATACCCCTCGTGTTATAATCGGGGTCGTCTTATAATCAGACCTCAAATAGGTCTGACTATGAGACTAAGATCCAGATCCCCCGGAACGTTGCAGGGGACCTGGATCCTCCTGTCTTATGCCCCCCATTTAACATCCCCCCCAAACTTACTGGTGCTTCTGACTCCCCGGTCATGTAGCCGGGGCAGCGGGGAGACGTCTATGCGATTCGCATAGACAACTTCCGCTGCAGCCGGAAGGAGGTACAGTTAGCAGCGGCTGTCAGAGATAAGAGTTCCCCGCACCAGTGTCAGAGATCAGAATTCTCTCTGACAGTCGGGAAAGGTCTGCGCGATGGACGCAGACAACCCCCGCTGCTAACCACACCTCCTTCCGGCTGCAGCGGAAGTTGCCTACCCGCTGCCCAGGCAACACACCAGGGAGTCAGAAGCACCGGTAAGTTGGAGGGGGGTGCTAAATGGGGGCATAAGGCATTTCTGTAGGCAGAGTGCTCTATGAAATGCCTTTTAACCCCCTTAATGCCACTCGGCCACCTGAAATGCCTTATACCTCCCTATATGCCACTCTGCCCCGTATATGTCTTTTAACCCCCTAAATGCCAGAGTGGCATATAGGGGTATAAGGCATTTCTGGAGGCAGAGTGGCACATAGGGGGTACAGTGGCATATAGGGGGTATAAGGCATTTCTGGGGCAGATGTGCATAACTGGGGGGGCAGGTTGGGAAATAAAAACAAAATATTTTTCTCAATCATAGCTTTTATTAAAAAAAATTGTTTATTTGAATTAACATTTACTGGTAAAACTTTTTTCGTTTTATAGTCGGGTTTTTTCTTTTTTTCCTAAATTAATATTCAGATTTTGGGGGGTCGTCTTATAATCGAGCAAATACGGTAGTTATTTATTGGACTGTAGTTATGGACACCAAAGGGGACTAAATCTTTTTGTATCTATATTGGTTTGAGTATCTTTCCATCTTATGTTGGTATTCTTTTTTATTAACCATTTGTATATATTCTATGCTTAAGGTTTAGCAGTAATACATTAATGATTATTATAACTTAATAAAGGCATTGTTGTTAATTAGGGGCTCTGTGTTGATATTCACAAAAGCTTTTTTGTAAGTGACATGTTTAGGCCATTCTCTCCATTCCTGCATGACTGAAAGCATATTACTGAAAATTCTATAACATCTTGGTGTTAAAGCACTCTAATTCATGACAGATACTACTGATAAATCTCCAGGGACTTGGCGAGTATGAAGAGTTATCAGAACGTATAATGCATATTCTTCTGTTAGGGCAAAGGCCATTGCATTTGGGAGAAAGCCTGTTTTTTTGGTTGTAATATGAGATCATGGGAACCCCCTCACCTTATAGCACATATCATTGTGTTCATTGTACACTTTATTTTATTACGCATTGCATTGTCTAGTAACAGGTGGTTGTAAATGAAAATGTGATTTGCCTGTATAGTAATGCATTGTAGATGATTATATCTTGGAATGCTAAATGTTAAGGAAGACATTATGAGTTCTTTGTTCTTTTTTAAATGAAGTTCCTTTCTAAATTATGTTCCTTTTCACCTAATGGATATGTTAGAACAGGGATCATTATACACCTTTTCTTACATGATGTATATTTGAAAGAAAGCACCAAACAATTGAGTTATTTTTTTTAAGGTTTAAGTGAGCACTTTCTGTAGAGATGTATTTCCTAAAATGTACCCGAATCCCTCTTTAATAGATGCTCATATTCCATCTTATATATGTTTTTTAACTGGTTCAGCAAGTAGGTGAAGGGCTATCTACAAATCCAAAAAAAGTTATCAAGTGGTTGAGATTTCAAAGAGAGATTGAAAGGCATGGCTGGTATTTGGATTTAGACACTATTTAGTAACTGTCAGCGCTGCTAGTAAACTTAGGCTGATGAATTTAGGTCTTCAGTATATCTTCATTTGTCGTTACATTTAGGAGGTGGTAGAGAATCATCATGTTACAAGAGGATGGTGGAAGGCTTACAACAAATCTCTTATTATTTATTGATTTATATAGCACCATCATATTCCTCGGCTCATAGACAGATCAGTCCAAGGTTGATTAGGACCTAAAAACTGTGCAGTACAAAAGGATGCTGTAAGTATGCCCCCAGGGCATACAGGATTCATGCGTACCAGTCTTCAAGACCTTAATGGCTAGTGGTGGTTCTTATGTGCAATTACAGGAACACCAGCCTGTTTGACGAACACGAGCTGCTGTTTGCTTATAATTCACATAAACATAAATATGTACAAAAAGAGAAACCCAAAACAATATAGTACAGGCACATCTTACAAGGCACTATTTACTTCCGTATTCCTTAAAAACAAGAGGCGATACACCAATGGCACAATATCACTGACATAGTTGTGTGAAGGAAATCCATATTACTCACATTTGCACATAAAGGCAATGTATAAAAAAAGCATAAATTGAGTCCTGGATTCTCCCGGGTCTATCCTTTTTAAGTGCTGGGTGCCTTTGTCAAAGTGCCTTGTGCTTCTGGTCTCTGACCTCCAAATTAATATATAAACGTGCAAATTGGCAAATGAATAAATGAATCTAACAAATTAAAATAGGATAAAATAAATGTCCACAGGGTAAAGTCTGCTTTCCTTCACACGTTTCGCCACTCCAATTGCTTCCTCCGGATGAAAAAAGGTTGCCAAGATTTAAGATGAGCCTGATCTCAACATCATTTTTGTCAATGCAATATCATTCCCTCTCCCAGAATTTTGCATTTGATTGGATAATCTGCACTAAATTGTTTTGTGTTTTTTCTTTTTGTACAAGCACCCCATTGTGTATTCCTAGGATTTGTAGATTCTTAGTTTTGTCAGAATGACAGGAGACTTCCAATAGATAGCTAACAGCTCATAATTTCCCACATTTCGTTCTGTTGACTACAGAACATTGAAGATATCGTGGATGGACCTGATTAGTCTTAGAGTCTTATCTTTCAGATAAGATAACCTCGGCTCCTAAGGCATCTTCCACAATAATAATATCAGCTCTATGGTGAATGCATTTTTGAGTCTATGAAAGCTTCAAGCCATCAGGTTTATGGATTGACTCCTTTGCACAAGAAAGGGGTTGTGGGCGATTGGTGGAAATATTATTATACATAACCGTTTGTAAAACCTAAACTGCTAAGGTACTGAGGAAGAGTACCTGTGAAGGACATTCGCAACAGAAAGGTTCTTGGGATCCATACACTTGTCTGTAAAAATAACATACCCCAAAAATAGATTTTTCCAATTCGGTCATAACTGTCTGTCTTGGGAATGAAGAAGAACCTTGCTCTGAGCAGTATCCAATGATCTAGCATGAGCTGGTACAGCCATGTTGTTTTGTAGGACAACCCACCATGGTTAATGACGACCTGTACAGCACCAGACTCCATGAAAGCTTGAGTGGCCACAAAGTGGCTGAAGAAAAAAAGAGGAGCTAAAGCAGAGATTGATGCCTTAGCCTAATTAGTATGCAGTTTAAGTTTGTGTGAACCAAGGTAACCGAGAACAAGCTTGACATAACCCTCGCGCAAAAAAGAGGACCATTTACATGGGTTTATTTTTATTTACATATTATCAGCGTAAATATCCATATTAAAAGTAATATTAGTTCCTGACAAAATCTCCCTTAATATGTTGTTAAAAATAGATGAGGGAGCTCTATTCCTAATACTAAAATGTGAAAAGATCACACACATATGCCTTTCTATGTAGGATTCTCTTTTGTGATGATGTTTTCCAGTCTTGTCATGTTTGTCTCTTTTTTAAAATGCCTCAATTGCCTTATTTATATGCAGGTAAAACATACAATTCCACATAACTTTCCTACAAACTCAATAAAGGCATAAATCGCAATATCCTATCGTCTCCGACATCTACAAATATTTTAATCTTCCTTTTATTAAAAGAAAAGTTGGTTTTGTTTGGAAAACACAGTTTTGCTCCAGGTGCTCCTTGGAACATGGAATTATATATTCATGGTAGGATCCAACCACAGAAATGCATGGAATGTTGATTACAGATATCTACAGCATTAAAATCTTAGTTTGGTTCTGGAGATTCTATTTATTCAAGGTGATACAGGCTGTGAAATTGAAAAACACTTTTGTAATTGTCTTTCTTTTTTTAAATGAATTCCAAAATATCAGTCACGCAATGTATGTCAGGAAAAAGCCACTTGTTTCTAAGCATCTCCCACATACCTAGAAGTGCAAAGTTTTGTGTCTTCCGTGTAATCATATAATTGTCACTCTGAAATAATATGTAAAGACATTCTTTTCCTTGAGGCTAATGAAGTGTGCATTGATAAGCTGTCTGGAAATCCAGTACTTTGCACATAAATCTACAATAATGCTTATTTTTTATATTTACACAAAGGAAACCCCAACGATTTTCTAACTAATATGGGTGTTTGTGGAATGGATTCTTGTAAAATAACTTTTCTTAAAGGATCCATGTAATATTTTAGTATTTAAATGTTCAGCAGTGGATAAACACAAAAAAATCAACACTCATAGGTATATGCATTACCTTTAACGACTTCTTAGCACTAGTAATGTAGTTGCTCCAATATGTCCTTGCAGTCATCTGACCATTTGGCTCAGAGGTGTACTATGGTGAGGACTGTAATCACTGTGTCTTTAGTGTGGAGCATATTAGTAGGCCGCTAATTCATACATACATTGCCAATCAGCCATCAAGACAGGCAGAATTGTATCTGTAACTTGACCACTCTAAATGGCATTGGAATGTCCAGTTAGCCGTGGAAGTGCTATTATACATAGAGGCTTGAAACATGCTTCTTTCTGAATGTCTGAATGTATGATAGTCTACGGTAGTATAGCCAAAATATGCTTCTATGACATAGATAATCTTATATCAAATAAAAATCAGTTGCAAGAAGTTTTGGATCATGGAGAAACAAGAATTCGTAGCATGGCTATAACTCCTACGTCAGGTGTCATGGGGGAGATATATAACGGTATTTTATACTGTCTTTTATATGCTGTCATTGGGGATTCTAATAAAGAGATGTTATAAAAAGAAAGGACTCACAAGGATGTGAGAGACACTAAACTGTCCCTTTAATGGTAATCTGTTTAGATAGAACACTCAATGTACCACCTTCTTTCCTATAAGTCACTTTCTCATTTCTTTTCATCTCACTATATCAAATATATATGACCTTTCCATAACTCTTTTTTTGATTACACAATAAAATAACCCATAATTGGTTAGCATCATACATTGTAGAAATTTGGGAAATTTACATTTAGGCTTCTTATAAACTATCCCTTAACAGTTTGCCCAAACTGTCCCCTAGAATTCTTCTTTGTTGTCCTTTTAAATTCAGCATTTCACAAAGCCAAAGGCCACGATACATAAAAGAGAAATATTTGACTTTACATGAAAGCTCAACTGAAATGCCACGGAGAGATTATAGATTGATGAAAAATGAAATGACCGTGTCTAATTGTGTGGGCCTGCCGCCCGATGATGCTGGAACTCTTTAATCTTGCCAGAGCTTAGCTTTTAATTTAAATATACCCAGGTAGCTTTAATTACTAATATTAAAATAAGAGGCTTATTCGCCTTTGTGTATCTGTGCTGGGAATGGAGGAAAATTAAACAGGTTTAATTTACAAAATCATGATGTTCAGTGGCACAATGGCAAGTCATATTGTACCCACCACTGAATGATGAACTTAGATTATATACGGTATAAAGCCATCTTTATCCACAGCACAGAGGTTTTACAAATCAAATGCACACAGTTGTGCTTTCTTTGTAGACAGAGAGCAAATTCCAGGGGTTGCATAAAATGTTTATATTTGTGCCAAAGAATTAGATCACATTAAAACCTCAAAGCCTTCTGAGAACGTTCAACACTCCAATGCCATTGCTTTGGTGCTAAAAATCCAGATGAACGAGCAAACAGCTGAACTTTAATGGCATCCACATGTTATAGCATAAGTCAAGCAGAAGATTTGGGGTTCCCTAAAACACGTAATTGTTTTTCAGAGTATTGTGGGCTATTATCATGTTGATACTTGACCACAAAGCAAATTTTCTGTGCAAAATGGTCCTTTATGAATCTTCAAAGAACGGCTCAAATGAATGCCTGGCTAAATTTGAATCAATGTTCCATTAAACCACTGCACATTATTATTATTATTATTTTTAGCTGTAAACCCCAAGTGTATTGAAAATAACTTTAGTGAACTTGAAATATACTAAAGCATTTTGCTTGTTTTGTATTTCTTTGGAATTTTCAGGCAGCCGGTGTTATACTTTGCGTGGCTCCTTTAGAAACCATCTGAAGTTACATTGTCTGCTGTTATATATTGCTTGCTATTTTATGCATGCTACATTTGTTCTTTATATCGGATATTTATTAAGCAGATACCTACCACAAGGGATGATGTTACAAAACCTCATGGAGCTTGTATCGAAAAAAGTGACCACTGCACAAACGAGTATAAGTAGCCATTTAGAGGACAGCCTTCTGAAATGCAGAGACAAATGACTAGAAAGCGTATAAAAGAAATCATTCTTAAGGTTTAACATACTTCATTTTAAACATTCCCAATGTTGGTTTACAGAAACAATTTCTTTGTGAAATGAAGTCTCTTGTTCTCAAGTTATAAATGAGAATCTTGGTTATCTGTTGTGTATTACAAGCAAAACAAAAACAGCTTGAGATCCTCCTGTATACATCTCCTAATGTATAGCCTGGATACTAGA
The DNA here is from genome assembly GCF_027358695.1 of Spea bombifrons. NCBI lineage: Eukaryota > Metazoa > Chordata > Amphibia > Anura > Pelobatidae > Spea > Spea bombifrons. The sequence goes on from NC_071087.1 coordinate 46,758,306, forward strand.
CTATGTACATCTAATCAAGGGCCAACTCCTCTATCATCGCTTCTGTGGTGCCATCAGGGGCCCCTACACTAACAAAGCGTATTTTTTATTTGGTGGAGCCTTTCACAATATGTGTGTTATTCGATCCGGTAAGTTGCACGTTTTTTATGTAAATTAACCTCTTTTTTTCCTTCTTCCTCACTTAGCTGTATTTTTTATAAGTTAAATTGTGAGTTCTCACCCTTGCTGCTCTGGTATGTGTTATTGTGGATTTTTGTTCCACTCTTGTAAAACATATGTCTCGGTACCCCGGTTGTAAATTTAAACACAGTCAACGTGTTGATTGCTTCTAATTTCTATGTCTCATTGTTGGTGAAATAGATCCTCAATATATCTGTGTCCCAGGCCCAGCTGTTCCTCTATTAGAGGATAATGTATCATGGAGTACATTTTCTACCCCTCGCTGTGCTTCTTCATGGCTCATATTTTTTGTGTCTGGCTGATTTTTGAGAACAATTAGGATAAAGTAGATGTCCCCTTTGGATTAGAATCAAATGTTCTGAAATCCGTTTCTCTTAATATTATATCTGTGAGTTAATCTATTAACTACACACACATGTCCTGTTGTGTCTGTACATATCAGGGTGTGTTCACTAAAGGGAGAGTTGAGTTGTAGCTCCTTCACGTCAGATTTACACTTTAAAAGTTGCACATAATGGAATGAGTTGATTCTTCTGCATAGTCCTTTTTTTGTTTAATAGGAAGACCGACTCTTTTTTATAAAAAGGTTATTTATTCATAATATAATGTGTTGTGTATTTTTTTCAAAGATGATTTCTTTTGAATGTCTTCTTTGTGTTTATTAATTTGCGTTTATCGTTGAGCTTCTCTAAATCGTTATAGTTCTGTTGATTAAAACTGTGTTGGATTCACATAAGGCTTGTACAAAACCTGTCAACAATTCCAAACTATCCCCATTAATTTCTCCACGAAGACATGTCTTTGGGATGTATAACATTGACAGATAATACAGTAATCAGGGCACTAAGTCATATTTTGGCAATCATAATACCATAATAGATGAGTGTAGCAACCAGCATTATTTGGGTTTGTCACGTTAACTACTTATTGAGCACCCTGTAAGGTGAATTCATGAGCTTAAAAGCAGATTTAGAGGTCCTATTATCTTGTCACAAAGGCATGACGTGTGGATTTTGGGCAGACCTCTGTGTCAATCACTCTGTTTGGCCACCTCAGGGATTCCAGGGTGCATCTGATCGCCTTCCTTTCATTTTGTCATCTAATACGTCTACAATGTGTTGTTGTAATGTAAGCTTACTGGCTATGTTAGTAAGGGATATAGAAGGATGTCAGTAACACAACATGCTAGCATTAATGGATGTTAAGAATCAGATAATTCATTAATGTCTGTATGTACTTTCTCGCTGTAACTATAGAAATTTATATGTATAGTCCTTTGTTCGGGGCTGCAAGACTCCAGTCCTTAAAGTCTACAAACAGGCCAGAAATCCTTAGCATTCTTGCCTGAGTCTAATGAACGATTAATTCAGATGCCTGGGATCAAGGTGGGATATCCAAGAAATGTGGCCTGTTTGCAGTCATTGAGGAGTTAAGTCTTACCCTAGTGTATTTTATAGACCGGTTTATATTGATTTTTGATAATGACAGCACAATACACTCTTCTGTGTGATCTGTCATTTTCAAAATGCTGCATCCTATACTCTGTTTAAAAGTTGTAAAAAGAATAAATATGCAATGTACATTTGACACAGTAAATAGAAAATATTTTAAACATACAAGCCAGAACCATGGCTCAAGACTCTGAACTGAAATTTAAAGGCAAAGGTTTGTGTGTACATATATACGGTATATATTTTTATTTCATTTTTTTTTTTTTATATGTATGACTAGCAAAAGATATTCATCAACAAACATAGGTATCTTTTTCCCCACTGTTTTGCATTTATCTAGTTTACCTATTTTTCTAACATATAGTGTTATTTCATTTTTAGGGTCGAGAGCCCATCAAGTTGAGCGAGCTGAAGGCCGAAGTCTCTCCTCGAATTTCTGCCGAGGATCTGATTGACCTGTGTGAACTGACGGTGTCCAGTCATCCCAAGGCATCTAAAAAGGGCAAGTCTGGCAAGCCAAAACTCCTTGTGGTGGACATACGAAATAGCGAAGAGTATCCTTTAATCATATGTTACACGGACCATACTATTATTATATTATTATATTATTATTAGACCTCATCCATGCTTAAATTTTAAGTATTTTTTTCCATTGTGCCATATTGCCATATTTTGGGCTCATTGGCTTGTAGCAATGTTCTCTTTATATTTTAACATCCTTTTTACATCCTCTGCACCTCGGCCGCACTGACGTTGGAATGTCCTCTGACAGCTGCTTCGGAAATTGTCCCCATGCACAGCTGCAAGCCCATGTCCAAAAATGTCAATGGTCAAAGTGGGGCACATTATGTTTTAGAACATGTGGTTAGACCAAAATGTCTAGGGGATACAGCCTTCTCAACCCGATCTATATCATTTTATGATCTATTGATCACTATTTACATAAGACAGTTGGTTTAATTTCATAAATTAAACTTTAAGTACATGTCCTGCTCTTTCTGCACACATTAGGGTTTACTTATTAAAGGGAGAATTGGGTTTCAGCTCTTTCACATTAGATTTCAATTTTAAAGTTTGCATCATAATGAAATGATTTGATTCTTCTGGCTTAGTTCTTCTAAGTAAGAAAGACAAACTCTTATTTAAAAAAGTGTTATTTAGCCATTGTGTAATGTATTGTGTTCTTTTACTAAATCTGATCACTTTGCAACAATTGATGCAGCGGATACATCGCCGTTGTTCAAGTCACAGTGTATTATGAAGGGCCAGCTGCCTGCAGGAATTTATGTATATAAAATATATGGAAATATAGAAATATATATATATTTCTTCAGTCTTTCATTTCAGATGATACTATGAATTATGCAGGACCATTTTTGGTAGTGTTGGCCCTTCATAATGCATCAAAACCACAATTCTCCCTTTAGTGAATAAACCTCTTATTGTTGTGACTGTACAACACTGAAACATCTGGCAAAACATTCAGAGCTCCTAGTAAAAAAAAGAGCCAGGGGAGGAAAGACGGGTAGAGAATCTTACAATATATATATATATATATATATATATATATATATATATATATATATATATATATGTGTGTGTGTATATATATAAATATACATTTTGATTACATGTTTAGTAGAGTGATATATTAATAAAATTGGGTTAAGTTAATTATAAGTGTGTCTTGTGACACCAGAGGGTAATGTGCAAAGCCCAGCACGATATGGTATATATATCAAGATGACTAGATTTATTTTTGCGGTGGCTATGAATGCAGGTCCCAGCTTGCACACTGTATCAGTACAGAAATTTTTATAGGACACCTTAGTCGTTTGCTTTAAAATTTAAGAAGCACACCCTCTGCATCTTGCAAATTGCTGCAGCTTGCCTTAACTTGTAAAAGGCTCAACCAGTTTATCTGTTTTCACGTCAAGGAGACTATAAAACCGAAGTCATCTGAGTGATCTAGCCTAAGGGTTACAAACCTGTTGGCCACAAGCTCTATGTTGGGCTGTAGGTAAGCGGAATGTCTGGTAGGGGTTTAGAGAAGGCAGACTGACACCGGAGACCAGCATTCCTGTAGATACCGTGCGTAATATTGGGTCGCATACACTTTTTATAAATAATTGTAATTGCAGGCACCTATGAATTAGCTGTTTTTTATGAAATCCTACAATATTCATTGCTTTTTAAAGGAAAGGTGTCAGTGTAACATGAATATGTATGTGTCGCTGAAAGGTGAAGAATTAATTTATAGGAGGTTTTGGAAGCAGGCTAACATTAATGCACACAATTAAATTACACCTAGATAATGTCTTCTCTGCATTTTTGACTTTGGGATTACTTTCAGTTATATCACATTTTGACCTTTTCATTAAAATCAAGCAAGTACCTCTGAAACGGTAAAGCTTGATCTTCTGGATTTAACACCAAAAAAGCCTGAGCTGTCTTTTTGGGGTCCCCCCAGGTAAGGTCCACATGGAAACTCATCACGGTGGTGTTTCAGGTGAGGGGTACACCCGAACACTCACAGCTGATCAGGTTGTAAGCACTCTTTCTTGCCTTTTTTTTATTTTTCCTCATTGGCCCCGCCTATGGCTAGCTGGTAATATATTTCAATAATACTAGCCATGGGCTGGGGCCATAATGGCACTTTTTTTTCTTGCAAACTGTGTGTGTTTGGGCATATGTTACACACGCTTGGTTGAGTTTATGGACTGGAAAAACCACATTGGAACCAGGTGCCTGAGGACTCACCAACAAAGTAATATACAATACCTTATGTTTCTAAATTAAATCGTATCTCTTCTCCACTGTGTATCATGTAATCCACTGAAAGTTCCCTGAAAGTCTAGCAAATATTATTTTCAAAGTAAAGTCTTCTTGTGGTGTTACACCCAATAGAAGGGATCAAGCTTGACTAAAGATCATATTTTCTCCTGGGCTAATAAGGCATTTTTCTTATATGCCCTGTATATTTTTTTATTGCAGGGCACACGCTAGAAACTCTTGATGAATTGGGTTTCTTTATGTAAACTTGATAAGTGCATCCAGCCATTTATTTGAGAGCAACCTGAGAGTACATTAAGGATAACAATAGACTCTTCTGTGCATAATCCTTCGTGACTCCCATGTGTGAATATACTGACATCTGAGTTAGGAAACAAAGCGTTCCTCTTTCATAAACTCCACAAAATGATAGTCATGGTGATTATTTTTGCACTGGGACTGTTGCCATTAAAAACTAGGATTGTTTGACTGCTGTGGATGAAATGCACCCTTATCCGGAAACAGTGATAGGGAGGCTAGGAAGATAACGTTCAAACATTTCAAGGAAACAGCTGATGAACTCACTTCCTCCTCCGAGATCATTCCACACCTTCAATCATTGCCTCAAAAAATGAGATACCGGAAAAAGGGAACAATGACTCTGTGTCAGGATGGAAGTAACTCAATACATTCACTGACTCGTCCACCACACTGAAGTTTACTTAAATGGAAAAACCACCTTGCCCAGCCAACCCATTTTAATTGTTTAAAATGTTTTAAATGTGAAGTATCCTAATGGTTTACTCATTCAAGAGATGTTAGTGAACTTTACTCCATTGAAAGGGATGGTAGATAAATGGAACAACCTCCCAATAGAAGGGGTACACTTTAATACAGTGAAGGAATTTAAAAATGCATTGGATAGGCATAGGGTTGTTCTGAATATATGACACAGATCATTTCAGAGGTATGCTTTGGGCAGGGTAAATGGACCAAATGGTTAAGTGCTTTCAAATTGCCTGCTTCCATAGTGTTATCGGCACGGAACTGGGAGGATAAATAAAAGAAATAATACTCTGACCTTAGAGTAAAATGAGGAGAATTATGCGGCAGCGGGTAAAATATACATTATACATTTTGGATGGGGAAGTATGAACATTCACATTAGGAAGCTTGAAAGGGAAGGATTATTTATTGAATGTAGCTAAGATATATTATCTAGAGAATAAAAGTGGCATGAGCTAGGTATAACAAAATAAAGTTGTATTGCTAACTTAGGCATGCATTTAAGTGTACTTTAGCTGCATTGGCTGCTACTGGCATGTCCATTGAGCTCATCCATATTATATCTTCTTCCGTCTCATGTGCCAGTACTCTACAGGTTAATTCAGTAGAAACTGGCTAAAATTATAGGTCTTTCCCTTGGAAGCGTTCAGGTGCCGGCCTTTAAGGGCCAATTTTCTATGGATCCCTTCTATATATCTGCATCATCTGTTGCAGATGAGTAGCTCGCTCACTATTCATTATGAAGCACACTGGAGTAATTTTCCCCAGTGTAAAGTGCAGAGCTGGCCCTGTACAATGCAAAGCTCATGGTGGAGGACACTGAAGAAATCTCCCAGACGTTACACAGGGCCACTCAAGCTCTTCCTGCAGCAGAAGGTCACTGGGGTCTCTTCAAAATGTCTCATGAAATCAAGGAGCTGAAACTCCTGTTAACTCTCCCTAAAACATCTGGGCTCCCCCTACAGCACTTTTCCTCTCTGGTGTCCAGTTGTACATGCAGGGTGAAACACGCTCTACTTCAAGCGTTACTTAGTTGGCAAACAAAGCTGCCGGTGTTGTTATACACTTCAGTAAGCATGTTTGTACTCGGTGCCATGACAACACTTTTCAAGAACATCTACTTTGTGATTTTTTCTTCTTTAAGTGTGACGTGGTTAGTCCCTAAAGTAGTTAATTGAGAAGAATTCCCTGTTTGCTTTTAAAGAGTCAAGTGGGTCCATGCAGCCAAAGAAGATAACTCATAAAAACAGATGGTTTTACATGTTGTGGTACAGAGGCTCCCATAACCTTTAAATTAGGTTTGGTTGTATATCCCTGTACGTTTAGACTTATATGCAATTGATTTCTTAGAACTTCTACTACTTTTTGCTTAGACCACCGAGAATACCAGTGCAGAGGACAGAGACAAGGTTACTCCCATGAGCACATAAGTATTGCAACAACATCACAACCCTACTGTGGTCATAGCTAAACACAGGAGGGAGGGAGCAACAAGGCAATTGCCCCTAGCCTATTGAGAATTGGGGCTATTAAAAGTACCTCACCAACAGCTACATCAAGCAAGTGTATAGGGTCAATTAAAAACATAATTAAAGTCCGGTTTCTACTCCAATATTCTTTTTTTTAACCCATGACAATTTACCTTACACCATTGATCCACCCATCACTGTACTATGATATGGACAGGTTAAAAAGGGATATATAAACATGATTGCTCTGTGTGTTCCTAAACACTTTATCATTGTATTTTGTCATTTTATTATGCATTGCTACAATATATACCGTATTGGCTCGAATATAGGCCGCACTTTTTTCCCCCCACTTTAAGTCTTTAAAGTGGGGGTGCGGCCTATATTCGGAGTCTAGCGCAGTCCCGGGCGCCGGGCAGGCAGCGGGGTTAGGATACAGATCCCCCGCAGCGGTGCAGGGGACCTGCATCCTACTCCCCGTCCGCACGATACGTTTTACCTCTGCCCCCCCCCGGACTTACCGGAGCAGACTCCCGGGTGTCTTGCGGGGCCGACGGGGGACATCTACGCAATACACGTATACACAAGTTGTATTGCGTAGATGTCTCCCGCCGGCCCCGCAAGACACCCGGGAGTCTGCTCGGGTAAGTCGGGGGGGGGGCAGAGGAGGACAGTGGCAGCATATCTCGGGCGGGGGACAGAGTGGCAGCATATCTCGGGCGGGGGACAGAGTGGCAGCATATCTCGGGCAGGGGACAGAGTGGCAGCATGTTTTTTTGGTGCTTTTTTAAAGAAAAAAACTTTTTCTTTAAAAAAGCACCAAACTTTTAGGGTGCGGCCTATATACGGGGGCGGCCTATATCCGAGCCAATACGGTATATATATATATATATATAATACTGTGCACCATCACTGAAAAAGTTCACATATTAATTTGCTTGCCTCATGAATGACAAAGGATGAATAAGAGAAATGATCTATTTGTCTCTGTCCTTTTCTCCTCTCAATGTGACAAATGAGAGACTGACCTCATTGAGTAGAGAGCATGGACTCACTCAGTGAGGGTTATGTATAAAGAGCATTTCTAGTGTTGGTTGCTATGGTAACTGCACAACTTTTATTACTCTGCACCTGAGATGCTTATTACCTGTAACTTATAATAAGAATAATGGGTGATCGAAATAAACCCTTACTTTTAAATTAGTCATACTGCGTTATCTGCCATTTTTTCACTTAACCCGCAGTATAAATAAAATGTATTAAATATTTAATGTAGTGTTTATTTTTATTGTTCCCATATACAGTAATTGTTTTGCAGTTTGTGTGGCTATGTTAGCAGCACATTAGGCCAGGTTTTTCAAGTTCCAGAATTTGAAATCATAGACAGACCCTTGCAGTATTGTCAGAGTGTTAATTAGTTCACCATTCCCCGCATAGATAGTAAACTGGACACCACTGTCTCTGACAAGGTGTGTGGAAGTCATAGGTGCCTATGAGGAATTAAGAGACCATGTTGTTGTCTACCATGTGTACCTTAACTATACCCCCTCAGCTTTAATCGTGGTCACATACCTGGCAGCATGAATATGCCATTTGGATCTGCATTCACAGCAGAGGGTGAGCTTGTGCCGTGTCCTTCCAGTGCCACACTCCAAAGCTTCAAAGGCAAAGTCATTGTGACTGTGGGGAATGTTGCCACAAACGCGGCTGAGGTAAGTTTAATCCCAATGTTAATGCCTCTTCTTGTTGTGGACCAAGATGTTACCAATATTTATTGTTATTACTAGAAATGTAACTGTGTGTTCTATACCACCTTGTTCCGTTGTGTTTTCAGTTTCTGGATGGACATGGACTTACATCTTTATCTTCTGATAAGAAGCTACTAGGCATACCAGAGATATAGTTTGGTTCCACCAGTTGTCATGCCATTAAGGTGATAGGTCATGGACCAACAACTGCTACTTCGTATATTACTAGGCATTCTCTTATTTTCAGAAAAGGAGGTAGTGAATGATTATATACTAGCTTTTTGTGGAGTGGCATTCAATTATCCTATTTGTTTTCTGATTTGATTTACGCTTCTAACCTCATATACTAGAGGCTCCATGTGGTGCACAAGTGAGCAGACCGTTACAGTATATGTTCCTGTTTATGTGATAAGTGGGATTGCATGTTTATTTTATGAAGTAACTTGTTGGTTAAGGAAAGTGAGAAGGGGCATCACAGAATGGAGAGCAGAATTAAATTTAGGAAGTTAGTTGAAGCAGTGATTTAAACATTTCAATGCCTAAATGAGTATGCTTCAGTTCAGTAGAATACTATAGGTTTCATGAGTTGGTACAAACAGATGGCATAGGAGAAACAGGTTTGGTGCAGAATTACTTTAAAAAGTGACCCCTTGATGAACAAATGCCCTTCGTGGTTCCTATTTAGAAATGGGCAACCCAGCAAAAATGAGAAACAAGCTAGAGCCAACCTATCATGTTTTGTGGAGCTGAAGCACACCGTGGGGAAGGTCCCTTTTCACAGACACATCTACCGGAAGGTAGCAGCAAGGACCATCTGGTAGAGAAGAATGCCATGCTTGGTTACAATTCGAGCTTGGTTCTGGAACCTAATTCAAAAGCCTATACTGACCCACTCAGTCCCATTTACATTAGTAATTGGCAGCCTGCAAGTCGCTGTTAGTCAATAACACTAGAAGCACTCACATCCTCAAAAATGTCATGTTTATTGCATTGTGGAAAATGTAGTAGTGAGTATTTGTGTAATAAGACTTAAATGTGATTTAACAACGTCCCCATGAATTCTAGTGACACAAAGCTTTTCACTGGAATCTTAAAATAAATTTTATGGATCATTAGAAAGTATGATATTTTCTAAAATCAAAGGCAATGTATATGTACAAAGGTCTTTTTCAATATCGTCATTTTAAGTATTTTTTTTATTCCGTTAATTAGATATATGACCTTTTCCTATGTAAAAGTACAAACATGTTTGTTGTACCCAGCGTAAAGTATGACATTTTTAGACCTTTTGCTTTTTTTTTTTTCTTCATCATGTGCTGTATTGACTTCTGGGTAACAATTGGAAAAGGTCAGCATAGTGCAGATATGTACAATGGTGGAAATGACTATAGTTAAAGGGGCAGTTGTCACTAAACATATATATTGTGTGTGTATATATATATATATATATATATATATATATATATATATTCCATGAGTGTTTATATATTAGATGGTCCAAAAATGATTCTGACAAATGTTTTGGCTCGTCTTTGGCCCATTCATTTTCGGAAAACGTATTCTGTTTTGTCGCTACAAATTGAGTGGGAGACGCTTGTTGACAGTTTTGAGGGATCTCTCCATCACTCTACATATGGGCATATGTCACAGGAAGCACTGCGCAAAAGATAAAAAAATATATATATCTTCAAAGCATGTCAATTATATCATGACATAAAATGCAGTGTATCGATTTTTAATAGATGCAAATAATGTTACAGGAAGCACTTCCATTTTGTCGGAAGTTCACACAAGGTTATCTTAGGGCTAAATAGAAGAGCTTCTGGTGATGTAGTCTACACCGTCCCTCCATTTGAGGGGAGAGGACATCACCTGAAGTGTGGCCATTTTGGCGAAAGTTGCCAGGAGGTTATGTCTGCAGAGATGTGGATAAAGAGAGAAGAACAAGAAGATGCGAGAGCTGTGAGAGAGAGTGGAGAGTGTGAGTGAGTGGAGGGTGAAAGAGCCTGGGAATTTTAGATGAAAATTCTTTGCTTTTTACTTCCTTTTTCTCCTTTTCATGGGGTGTCTGGCCTAGTTTTTTTTTAGATTTTTGGGGTGTAGCTAAAATGAACAATACAGACATACAGCAAAACTACGTCAAAGTATTCCAATTTTGGCGAGTCCAATTTAATTTTCAAATTCTATATTGTTTACTATAGAGCTAAATTAGTGGGACTGCATTGCATTGAACTCACTGAGACTCTCAAGCAATGTAAAGCCTTCTCCAGACATTAATGAGACACCTGTGTAGCAGATAGGTTGCTTAATTGTAAGGTTTGGTCAAAACCTGCAAATATGCTCAAAAAACACAGAAAGGGAAGGGCACCCTAAAAAGCATAACAATTCAGATTTTGGGGTGCCACTGAAATGACCAAATTTTTGTAGACATGCCATTTACCAGTGGACAGGTAGGCTGATACTGGGGCAAAATCCCATGTGTTATGTGGAGCTTTGCTTTCAAGGCAAAGAATAGGCTTTCTATAATACGTCTGGTGCTTTCTCCTAATGTTCTACTCTTTTTTGACTCAAAGCAACCCAAAGGGGCCAGGGTACCTCTTTTCATGGATCTTGCTTTTGTTGAATGCAGTAATAACGCTCATGTAAAAGTTGCTTATCCATTTAAAATAATTGTATACATCTGCAATAATTAACACTTATGCCGCTTTACTTAGCAATCCCAGACATGTTCAGCAAAAGTGTCTGTAATTGATTTTAGAAGAAAGATTCCACCCTGTTTCTCACAATGCCACATAACCCATAACATGTATGAACCTTCCTGTATTATGACAGGATAATTACATAACTGTGCTATAATAACGCTAATGTACACCCCTGGAAATTATGTGTTAAAATAAACAAACCGTGAATAGTTTGGTTGCTTTAGGCAGGGTGAACAACAACACACATGAAACCAGAAATTAGAGAAGGGGGCCTCAACCCAACATTTGCCACAAAGCAGCTATTCATTCTAAATGTGTTATATTAATGAAGACTTGTTTTATCATATAGCAGGATAATCATGTAAGTCTTCTCAGGGATATTTCCAGTGACTTACCTAGAGAAATATGTACTGTGGGATCTGAATCGTGTACCACCTCAGTCAAATCTATTGTTAATACTCATTAAGCTATTTTTTCCTCTACCTATTTATGTATACCATGGAAGAGAAATTCTGTCATTTTCATGGCCAAAGTGACACTTTTGTTGTAGGGTGTGTGATTAGAGATGTGGCTCAGGAAACAGGCATCTTATTTGGCTTTGTGACCTGTTGATCGGTTTATGAAGCTAAAGTGTCCACGAGACAAATTATGAAATTCACTTACACAGTAAAATTTCTGACTTTTCTCCTGTTTAAGTATACATTATTATTATTGTGGGTCTGTAGAACACTTTAATAACATTCTAAGCTTCTAGAAAAGAGCTTTTTGAGACTGATACAACAACAACACTAATTGTCTGGAACCATTACAGCATACTGTATCTAGGCTTTAACTACAGTCTTAGGTGACATTAGGTTCCCAATCTTATATCAAGGACTTTACAATGACTGAATTGATGAGAAAACCTACTAACTAGAGAGAGAGACACACACATATGCATGTCAGAGACAGCTGTCGTTCTCTACATTTATCAATAACCTTAGGTCATGTTCGTACAAAATCTTTATTTTCAGCAGGTGCCTTAATTTACATCTTACCTAAGGTTCAAGGAATCCAGCGCTGAAGGGCGAGTTCAGAAGACACAAAAAATGTTGAGAATTGGGACGGAGATATCCTAGTGCAGCTTCACCAGTTTAAAGAGAATATTGATCACACAAACTTCAGAAAAGATCTTGTAGAGCTGGTTTTGTCATTTTGGGAATATTAATGACCGGCCTATTTAGCAAAATAATATGATAATTTAAACTACAACTGATAATTTGCTTTGCTTTCACAAAAATATCTCTGACAGATGTTACCATTGAAAACTGAAAGACCCACAAAAGAAAGACACTGAATGCAGCATTGAATTAGTAGGGGAATGATGTAATCAAGTCCACCCACGTAGATTTTTCGTTTTCTGTTGCATACCCAGGCAAATGTTGAAATATTGCTTCTTTTCTTAAATAGTTCCGATTGCTGAGTTTCACGGAGGTATTCATGAGAAAAGATTCATAGAAAGTGCATGGATGACCATGATAATTTATTCTAATGTATTCTGTTCCATTGTGTTCCACGAAAACTGTGTGTGAAAGGACCCTGTGCTTTCATAATTTAAGACAACCGTAGAGAACTGAATATAGCTAACTCCAAATAAAACTTTTATATAGATTTAAACCATGTAAATGTATGCCATGCTCCCTATTCACGCCCATTCTCCCTAGATTCAGTTCTACCTTTTGTCCCCTTCTTCCACACTAAATCTCAAACGTCACCCCAACACTATGAAATTATACATATGGGGCATTCAACGAAAGGTTTCCCTACCTCATCTGGATAGGCCCTTCTTAGCCCACATCCCAAACCCAGCCCAGGAATTGAGAAGAACCTTTAAACACCTTGCAAATGATATCTCAGTTAACACAGCCTTTATTAATAAATCATACTCTACTCCTAAATTCAACATTGGTTCATTTATTTGGCCCCTATCTTACTAAAGGGGGTGTTTTTGCTCTTGTTTTACACCCATCACAAGTGTAAAGTCAGTTTTCTCCTGTATTTGTGGGAGGGGTATTTATACCCCCTTCAGGAACCTCTTCTTCAGGGCATTTCTTTAGCACTCCCCCCCCCAGTTCACTCTTTCTGCCCCCACTCAGTCTCTATTCTCTATATTCTCTTTTTCCTATCCCTCTTCCTTCTCCTTTCCGAGAGGTAAGCCCTATCCTACCTAAATTAGTGTCTCCAAGACCGATAATGTTATGGTGGTGGTGGGAGTGCCAGTTGTGGTGAGCGAGTCACAGAGATCTTGGCTGTCTGGGCTGATGCCCATAGAATGATATGTAGAGTGTAGGCACTGCCCTTACCAGACGCAAACCCCAAAGAGTATCATTGAGAAAGTAGGAGACGTACTTTTTGGTTGCCATTTTAAAAAGAGTGTTAACACCTAATGTTATTAATTGGTAGTTTTTTATCCTCCTCATCAATTTTTTGGCAGGTTCTTGTTGGGGTACATGGCTTGCCAAAGAGCTATAGTACCACTCTCAAACTACAGTGATCAACAGAGAGGGACTTCCCCAGCAACAAAAGCCAAGGTTAACCATTAGAACCACAGTTCCCATTGCTGGGATTACGTCTCTATTTCAGCAATTATATTATAAAAAAAAATTTCAAAGACAGAAATTCGGAACAGATTTGAAATTGGTCTCACATGAACGGGTTTTGAAGGTGAACCAAAGCTGCCAGACAGCCAGAACAGAAATCTGCCAAGTCAGTTTTTGTTGTTCAGCAAGTGTAACGGTTTGTTACATTTTCAGAACACAGATATTTTAGACTTTTCATATGGCATTCTTTCCATTCATTGTTGTCTTGTAACTCCTCAGTGGCAGTTTGCAACTGCTTTATCCTCATGCGTAAGACACAAAATTAAAGGGGGGTAAGAAAAAAGATCACTCTTTATCTTGGTCACATTTTCGGATGGTTTCCAAAAATAGTTCTTCCAAAAATACCATTTTTCATCTTTTATCTTTTACTCACAAGCAAGCTAAAAATCATGTGTGGGAACAGAATGTCATTGGGCAAAATATGCTGGGAACATGCCTGATGGTCTCTATCTGAAAACACGGCCAAGAGAAATTGTTGTCTTTTTTTTACGGAGCTATGGTTCCTCGGTCACTGACTTGATGATGCATTGTGAGTGTCTTTCCACAGTTCCTATATTTCAGTCAACAATATAAATTGTTTGCCTTTCTGGGGGGGGGTCAATGCATTTAAAACATAAAAAAGTTCTAATTAGCTGTAAGCTAAGATAACAGTTGTTTTCGGTATGGATATTTAACTTTTCCTGTGAAATACTTCCTTGGTCAGCCTTATTTCTCAGCTAAATCATGATTGCAATTTGCAGGTTAATGTTGCAGAATAATTACATGTGAACAGGAGACAAAGACATCCATGCATAAAAGTTAGATTCATTATCCATAAAGGCAGGTCGGCAATATAAATGTTCACACTTCTACAGGGCCCTTTAATACTTAGCACTTTAATGAAATCATCATAGGATGTGCGTATGTGATAAATATTTCCAACCAGTAATTGCCTTGTAACGTGCTTTGAAATTACATTAGAATTGCATATGAAAACATGTTGTGTGCCATTGTGGTTGTTTATCACTTCCTTATACCTGTAGTCTATCTCCGTTAACCCTAAGTGTGATGAAAAAGAGCACAACGTAATATATAAATATATATATTTAGATAAAGATATATATATGTATGTAATGATGAGTCCACTAAACGACAAAACAGCTGCCCATGAGTGGTGGTCTGGCTTCTGCACCTTTATATCCTCATTGTTAAAGTGACTTTGCATATACCTACCCAGAATCCCTTGCACTATAGGATTTCTGTTGGAAAATCAAGTTTTTAGGCTTGCCTGGTGGATGTAGGTTAGTGTTTGGCAATGCTTCCTTATTTCTTCTCTCTCTCTCTCACTCTATCTCTCACTCTATCTCTATCTCTCTCTCTTTCTCTCTCCTTTCTGTCTCTATCTTACTCTATCTCTTTCTCTCTCCTTTCTCTCTCCTTTCTCTCTCCTTTCTGTCTCTATCTTACTCTATCTCTCTCTTATCTCTCTCCTTTCTCTCTCTCTCTTCTTGAATGCTGTTTGAAGCAGTGTCGAGATTAGAAACTAACCTCTCCTCAGTGAGTAAAGGGGCTGAGATGAAGTGCAGGTTGCTGTTATCCAGTGGGTCATGCTCTGTGATAAGGATCTGTTTCCCAATGCTACAGCCTACTTGCTTCACTGCATGTGAACTCAGAGAGACCCTGGAAACTGGCTTGTCACCAGAAAGCGTACAAGGTATCTCCTTGTGCTCTTTAATAGCTGGTGTGATAACAACAAAATAGTTTGTTTATAAAAATATCAAATATAATGTTTAAATAAAAAAATCAAACAAACGAAAGAGGAGCTTCCACTGTTATTTGTTATCTGTAGATTTGTATAGTCAGTAGTATAGTTGTGTTTTGTTACTTGAAGCAGAATAAATTACATAAAGGTCTGCGTTTCACCCACAGTCTATTCTGTGTTAGCTATAGCTAGGTTTTGCCTTGCAGACAAAGCTGCTATACTAGCCTGAGCTGACGTCAGTAGCTCCGTACGTGAAGTGAGTATTGTCACAAATAAAGACGTGGTTTGCTATTTTTATCGACAGTAGATGCTTTGCAGAAGGACGTTTTCACTCCATTTCCAGCATAACTGTTTAGGCAATTACGTGCTCTGTGACACGTTCCCATCTCCGTCTACAAATAGCAGGAGGTAGTACGTGCACATCAAAGGTATGTGTATATAGGTTAGAAATTAAGTTTATACTTACTAGTATGCCACAAGCACAATTTTAGGCAATGCACTTATAATACTTGCAGAAGCATCCCATAGGAATTTGCGATATGAGTTTAGGATTTTTCAGTCTGTGCACAATGGTCCAAGCATCTTTTAGACACTGGACTGTGGCAACCACATCAGGTTAGCGAATAACTATTTATTATTGTTCCCCAAAGTGTTTTGATTTACTTATCAACGTGAAAAAACAGTTTACTACATCCTAAAACTAACTGGTAATTATTGTTTTATATAGCACTATCATATCCCGTGGCGCTGTACACATGACATAACAAGTAGTATTTGACGTAACAATTTGACTCACTTAACAAGTGGTAAGGAGAGCACATCTCACAACAATTCAAATGGCCAAAGAGGGACGATTTAAATACCACTTGGGGGGGGGTTAGCTAACATTCCGTGTTTCCCCTCTTAAGGCTTTTTATGTCTCATTGTGTATTTTTTATTAAGCGGGTTATTAGTATACTATGATTTGTAAACACAATTTCTGCCATACATTGTTATTATTATTCTTATTATTTCTGCAATACTCATAGAAAAGAAGTACATCAAAGGAGGAAAGATGTACATAGGGGTATGGGTATGAAAAAGTGACCTAGAAACTAAATTCTACATAAAAGCATTCATTTCCGAAGACACAGGGAGTCCGTGTGGCCAGGAGATTGTGCAGCCATATATAATTGTAACAGTTATGGCATGGATCCAGATTAACAAAGCATATGGAACGTTTTTTAATGCAGGCGGTATCCCCTTTCAAGGTACAATTTTGCAACAGCTTTCAAAGGCCTTTGCTCAGTCCACAGTCACTGCTAATGGTAAAAGCTGAACCCCAGGCTTCATTTGATGTTAAATAAGGAAGGGATTAGTAAAATGGAGAGAGAGCTTAGATCATAAAAAAAAATCTGACCAACCCCAGCGCTATTTCTGTGCTGGCACGGATAAAAAAAACCTTTGTTATAGTTTTTCCGCCCCTGTGCCAAACATGCTTTAACCAACTGGAATAAAAATGCTGAGCTTTTAAGAGAATGTAAATAATGTGAGATGAAAGCTACAATCTCATTCCAAGTTAGCTTGGCTTTTTTCACTTCTAAAGCTTTTCATAAGCCACGCAAAGCACTCTTTACACACATTTGCTATAAATCAAAACGGCAATGCTTAGCGTTCTGTGTTTTGGCGCTTCAAAAGGCTTTTATTTTTTTTATTTTTTTTTAATGCGATCATTTTTATAGCCATATTTAATTAAAAGTAAATTTGTGCCATTTTTTAACATGAAGAAATACAGATATGCCCTCAGCCTTCTTTTGCCTTATACAGTGTATGTGAATGGTGAAATGTATTAGGAGTGTGTGAATGTGCGTTCACAACATTTATTGTGTGTACAGGCTGAGCTGGTACTTATATATCTGTAAATGTACAGGCTGAGATGGAAATAATCATGGCCATTAGGGACAGCTTAGTCCTTGATAAAAAATAAATAAATCATCAAAGACTGAAATTTTTGACTGCTCAGGCTCAGATTTTTTTTTTTTTTTTAATAATTTCAAATATTCTTTACAAATAATTTGGTTGTGCCAAAAAAGTTGTTCTCAACAGAGAACATGCTAACAAAGTGAATCCTGGATATAGACCCTTTGTAAAAAAAATAAATAAAAAATAATAGTGGATATAATACAAATATTAAAGGGGTTTTAAAAAATATAAACCACCAAGTGGATTTCACACTGTTGGGTGTAAACATTGTACCATTTTAGGATTTAATTGTTTTATCCTCTTAAGAAACCAGTCCACAAAACTCAATGTTTTTTGTTAGACATCTCAAATAATTTCCTGTCATGATAGGATTTTGACTTAAAAAAAAAATGTGCTTCTCAAGCTGTCATCCATTCTAGTCATCGGTTCTTTGATCAAGCAATCATCCTGTCTGGTATAAATTAGGACATACAGTAAAGTAATTGTTAGGTGCTTATTTTCACAAATATGTAAACGCCTTCCTAACAAAAACTGTTCATGCGGGCACATCCCTGCAGCATTTTTATTTCCAAAGGAGTTAACTTACACTGGATGTAAAAACAAGACCTGATGTATAAAAGGAAATTAATTTCTTCTAAGAAAATATGTATGATTTTTTTATTTCCCTAAAATGAATTACTTTTTTTTTTAAAAAAAATGTCATTTTGTGTCACAAACAAAATACGTTTGTAATAGCTATATAGCTGCTCTTTGTATGCATTTAGGGCTCGCATCCAGGGCAGAGAAACGTTTGGTTAACAATATGATGTCTCAGTCCTAGTCACCTAGATGGACCCGCCAACTAATTTAAATGTGTGGGAAAGGATCTTAACTAGCATAGGCAGCTCTTCGTTACCATAAACAATTAACTCAGTGTGGTGTTTGCATTTGTAATGTAACTAGGCTCACACTTTAACACCATATGCTGACACACACATCCATGCTAATGTCAGACACATGCGCACACACACGCTAACACCATACATATACATACATATACATCTCCTTCTATTACCCAGGCAGCTCCCATTGCTCCCTCACCCTTTTATCTCACGGAGAGTCATGGCATTACTGCAGCTCTCACTCTCCATGCGAGCTGCCACCCTACTACATCAGAGTCACTTTGTTAATGTGAGTGATATATTAAAACTCTCCTCACTAATTGAGCTATGCAATTATACATGGCTGGCTTAGATGTTCCTGGGGTTTACCCTTCATAAATCATGTTGGAATCAGGGATATGAAATGTTCACCCTAGCTGAACCAATTGGGCATGCCACCATAGGGTTCTTTCTTAAATTAGCAAGCAAGTGTGCTAAAGACAAAAGTCATGATATTTTTAGAAGCCATGAAAGCATTAATCTCTATATATAATACACTATAACACAAAAAGATTCCAATAATGTTTTAGAAGCTATATCTGCTTATCTCTGTACAATTTGAGATTGTAGGCACATGTATTTAGCAAGCATTTACTGTATGTGTGTGTATACACTCACTGGCCACTTTATTAGGTACACCTTGCTAGTTGGACCCCTTTTGTCTTCTACAAAGTCCTGGAAACATTCCTCAGAGATTTTGGTCCATATGGACATGATGGCATCACACAGTTGCTGCAGATTTGTCGGCTGCACATCCATGATGTGAATCTTCCACCATATTCCAAAGGTTCTCTATTGGATTGAGATCTGGTGACTGTGGAGGCCATTGGAGTACAGTGAACTTATTGTCATGTTCAAGAAACCAGTTTGAGATAAGCTTTGTGACATGATGCATTATCCTGCTGGAAGTAGCCATCAGAAGATGGGTACACTGTGGTCATAAAGGGATAGACATGGTCAGCAACAATACTCAGGTAGGCTGTCGCTTTTAAATGATGCTCAATCGGTACTAAGGGGCCCAAAGTGTGCCAAGAAAATGTCCCCCACACCATTACACCACCACCAACAGCCTGAACTGTTCATGCAAGGCAGGATGAATCCATGCTTCCATGTTGTTTACTGCCAGCTGGAATCGAGACTCATGAGACCAGGCAATGTTCTTCCAGTCTTCCATTGTCCAATTGTGGTGAGCCTGTGTGAATTGTAGCCTCGGTTTCCTGTACTTAGCTGACAGGATTGGCTCCTGTTGTGGTCTTCTGCCGCTGTAGCTCATCTGTTTCAAGGTTCAACGTGTTGTGCGTTCAGAGATGGTATTCTGCATACCTTGGTTGTATTTGAGTTACTATTGCCTTTCTGTCATCTTGAACCAGTCTGCCCATTCTCCTCTGACCTCTGACATCAACAAGGCATTTTCATCCACACAACTGTTGCTCACTGGATATTTTCTCTTTTTGGACCATACTCTGTAAACCTTAGAGATGGTTGTGCATGAAATCCCCAGCATATCAGCATTTTGCGAAATACTCAGACCAGCCCGTCTGGCGCCAACAACCATCCCACGTTCAAAGTCACTTAAATCCCCAAAATATTGCTTTTCTGATACATAACCGTTAATCCTGGCCCAAACTGTTGTTATACTTGTAATCCTGTTTAAGTGGTTTTTTTTACCTAAGGGGTTGTGAACCTTGTGGCCTTTACAGCCACCTTTGACATTGAACACTCTAGTAGAATGTCATTGCTGGTAACCAGTTTGAGACATAGCAGTGGGCTAGGTTGGGAGAAGTACTTCTGATTTCATGAACTTGGCCTATAAACATTTTTAGGTGAAATTACACAAATGGCCATAGGGTATGGAAGAAAAACAGAATCAGCTTGGTTGAACTGTAGCCTGTGCTCGCCCTCTGGTCTTTCTCCACAGAGGGCAGGCTTATTGAAAGAGTGCTACAGCTTGTATTCTAGCAGGACCTTTCTCATGTGTGTTGAATCATTTCTTACTTCAGTACTAAATGTGATGGAGCTAGAAAACAAAAATGTTTATCGCAATATTGGTCCCAGAGCATAAAGTCCAAAGAAGTTTGCTATATCTTTTAGTAGATGAACGTTTATTAAGTAAGATGATAACACAACATAAGATTTCAAAGGGCCCTTTTTTCATGCCTCTGAGGTCTTCATAGTTGGTGATGCTACATTCTACTTTGTGAAGAATGGTCCTTATCTTATCTTATGACAAACTTATTTGTACCTAAGACAGTCCACAGAGAGGGGTAGTAACTGATCTACAAAGTATTTTGCTCAAACCAAGAGGAGATACATCGATCAGCCAGATCATTATGACAGGTGAAGTGAATAACACTGATAATCTTGTTATCATGGCACCTGTCAGTGGGTGGGATACTTTAGACAGCAAGTGAAGATTTCGTCTCCAAAGTTGATGCAAAAAAAATGAGTAAGAATATGAGCGACTTTAAAAAGGTCCAAATTGTGATGGCTAGAGGCATGGGTTATACCATCTGAAGACTGCAGCTCTTGTGTAGTGTTCTGGGTCTGCAGTGGTCAGAACCTATTAAAGGTGGTCCAAGGAAGGAAAGCGGTGAACCAGCATCAGGGTAGTGGTCGGCCAATGCACGTGTGGCGCAAAGGCTGGCCCGTGTGCTAAAATCCAACAGACGAGCTACTGAAGCTCAAATTGCTGGTTCTGATAGAAAAGTGTCAGAACACACGGTGCATCACAGTTTGTTGAGTATGGGTCTGCAGACCAGTCAGGGTGCCCATGCTGACCCCTGTGCGCTGCTGAAAGCCCCTACAATGGGCACATGAGCATAAAGACTGGACTGTGGAGTAATGGAAAAAGGTGGCCTGGTCTGATGAATTATACAGCTGTATTAAACACTTAGTGACCTTAGGACACGCTATTACATCCTGTCAGGCCCTAGATGACCGAGGACATAATGATAAGTTCTATGGTTTTATCACCCGCTGAGACATTTCCCTGCTTGTACTCAGGAGGTCAGTGTCATTTGACACCCTGGGGCCTCCTCTGTCATTAGGAGCTAGCAATTCTAACAAAAAATTTGAGACACTCCTTTGATGTCGCCATGGCATCATATAAGGTACCTCATACAGTTTCAAGAGAAATCCCTGAGGTCTTTAAAAACTTCCAGGGGTCTAAAGTATATAAAAAATTATTTTTAATTTTTTTAAATGTTTAAAAAAAATAGGTGCCCAAACACCTTGCATCGCTCCCACTAGAAATGTACATACAAATTCCTTCCTTGCCCACAATCCAGAGTTAAAAAATAAGAAACAATAGTGTAGCATGTGAAAAAGCATTGGGTATTATTCTAGTTAGGGTTTTTTTTTGAACATGAATCAAGTGGTTTGTTTTGTTTAGTTATCCTAAAGTTATCCTATTAGTAATCCTAATTAATGTGCAATCCACATTGCCTTCACAATAACCCTGATCTCTGATTTATTTATTGTTTTAAATGAAACAAACTCACCCACATATCCTTTTGATTTGATTAAGCCAAAGTATAATACTGACATTTTTAAGCTTTTGACCTTTTTGTGAAGGCTTTAACCTGATACTTGACAAAAGAGCACATCTAGAGGAGCATGACAGCTGTGTAAGACATTTCCATGTGGCCGCTTTTGTTGAGCCAGGATCTAGTAGGCATTCAGCATTCACAGGGTAAAATATGCGTTTGATGTGTGCTGTATAGTTTGCACCTCTGGTAGGTATTTACTGCCAGTGATGTGATTAGTCTGCCTTTCAACACGTAATTTTAGCCCCCTATTTAGTCCGTAATATCACTGTGAAGGAGATGGTACCACTATATTGGTGCTGACTTACATAGATAAGAAATATGTCTTTGATTTGGCATGTTATTTTTAACAATCTGCTTAGCAGGTGGCAGGACTGAAGCAAGAGAGATTTTACTAACACTTCAAGTAGATCTGTCACTTTTCCAAACACTAAATAAACCAATGCAAAGGTATTCACTGATTAAAATAAGTAACAGACATATTGACGATATAAAACAAATAAGAAACAAATACACACTCCACGTGAACGTGTACACCAATATGGAAAAATAACTCCCCTACTATTTCTGCAGCGATCACCAAAAGTACTTCCTTAAGTACAGCAAAAAATAGATGTGGACCGGATGGAGTAGCAGAACATGTGGGAAACAGAAATAAATCATAACACAATCGTGTAATATTGCACAAAATATAAAGCAGTGTGAGTAAAGGTGAAATATTGCACTACTCTAAGCCTCCATGGTCAATGAGCCCATCAAAATCATGTAGAAAACATCTTTTAATAATTACTGCGAAAACAGAGTTTTGTATAGAATATACCGTATTTGCTCGATTATAAGACGACCCTGATTATAAGACGACCCCCCAAAATCTGAATATTAACTTAGGAAAAAAAGAAAAAGCCTGAATATAAGACGACCCCAAAGGAAAAAAGTTTTACCAGTAAATGTTAATTCATGTAAACTATTTTTTTTAATAAAAGCTATGATTGAGAAAAAGATTTTTTTTGTTTTTATTTCTTGTATTTTCCAACCTGTCCCCCAGTTACGCACATCTGCCCCCAGGCTTGCCACTCCAATATGGCACTGTGGCCCATGATATGCCTTTTAACCCTCTATATGCCACTGTGCCCCATGGTATGCCTTTTGACCCCCCTATGTTCCACTCTGCCTCCAGAAATGCCTTATACCCCTATATCCCATTCTGGCATTTAGGGGGTTAAAATGCATATTATGGGGCAGAGTGGCATATAGGGAGGTATAAGGCATTTCAGGAGGCAGAGTGGCATTAAGGGAGTTAAAAGGCATTGTATAGAGCACTCTGCCTCCAGAAATGCCTTATACCCCTATATGCCACTCTGGCATTTAGGGGGTTAAAAGGCATATTATGGGGCAGAGTGGCATATAGGGAGGTATAAGGCATTTCAGGAGGCAGAGTGCTCTATTAAATGCCCCCTTAACGCCACTCCAGAAATGCCCTATGCCCATTTAACACACACACACCCTATACCCCCATTTAACTAACTAACACACACACACACACACACTCTCTCTCTCTCTCCCCCCCTCTCTCACCCCCCTTCCCCCGCTCTCCCCCCTCTCTTACCGGTGCTTCCAGCCGGGGCAGCGGGTTGGCGTCGCCTTCTGCTGCAGCCGGAAGGAGGTGTGGCTAGCAGCGGGGGTTTGTATGCGTCCGTCGCGTATACTTTCCCCGGCTGTCAGAGATCAGAGTTCCCCGCACCGGTGCGGCACCGGTGCGGGGAAGTCTGATCTCTGACAGTCGGGGAAGGTGTATGCGACGGACGCAGACAACCCCCGCTGCTAGCCACACCTCCTTCCGGCTGCAGCGGACGTTGTCTACGCGGATCGCGTAGACGTCAACCCGCTGCCCCGGCAACACATCAGGAAGCACCGGTAAGTGTGTATGATGGGGGGGTCGGGTGAGACAGGAGGATCCAGGTCCCCTGCAGCGGTGCGGGGGATCTGGATCTTAGTCTCCTAATCAGACCTCTATTTGAGGTCTGATTAGAAGACGACCCCGATTAGAAGACGAGGGGTATTTTTCAGAGCATTTGCTCTGAAAAAAACCTCGTCTTATAATCGAGCAAATACGGTATATGGTTAAAACCACAAAATAAAGGCATGCCAACTGGTGGTGTGCAGAACATATATATATATATATATATAGCTCCAAATGGCTGGAAACTTCTTATAATAGGATCAGTCCTTTAGTGGGACTGCTACTCGTCCACAAAGGGAAGATTGTTCCTCTAAGTGTGGTATAAATGAGTCTCCTCTCATTTATAGGGAGGAATCTCATTTATACCACACTTGAAGGAACAATATTTTACCTTTACTCACATTGCTTTATGTTTTTTCGCAATATTTCACTATTGTGCTTCTATATATTTTTGATTCCCACATGTTAAGCGCTCCCATCTGACCCAAATCAATACAAAACAAAGCAAGAATTCAGTGCATACTCAGTGAGTACCATTCAAAAAACACAAATATAAATATTGGAGATTCCGTCACACTATGTGGCCATACTGTGTATCGCTTAACCCGCTACTACGTGAAAGTAACCTAAGTTTGGCAAGGCCCATCTAATTTTCTGTGTCTATATTGAGGAAATTCTGAAATGTGCCCCCATAAAATGTAACAACAATATTTCTTCTTCTAGTAGTTTATGGCTTTATTGCTTACCAAGTAGCTGGGACTGCGCTGCATTGTAACCCAAATGAGACTCTCAAGCAATGTAAAGCCTTCTGCTGGACACCATTAATGAGGCATCTGTGTGGCAGGTGGGGGCTGCTCAACCCCAAGGTTTGGTCAGAACCTGCAAATAAGCACCAGCAAACACCAAAAATATAAAAAATAGGGGAGGGTACAACCTAAAAAGCATAAAAGGCATATTAAAAATAAGCCTTTTATGCATATTTAAGGAGCAGTCATCTTAACCTCCTAAAGTCAGGGTCGGCATGATTAACCTGTGTCTGTCCATTTGTTAAATCATTACTTGTTAGTTCGAACAGCTTTTGTATGGGTGGGGAGATGAACTTTGGGCCAGGGAAGTGATAAGATAATACTGGGTCCAATCTAAGTTGCGTTGTACCATATGTATGTATGTGTATGTGTGTGTGTTTTGGAATGTTTTTCTGTACTGTGTGCCATATGTTTTGCACGCTGGACTTGCGTATCTGTCTCCGGGTCTCTGACATTGTACTAAATACTTTTCTTATAGTTTGCAGCTCACCTGGTTAAACTGGGATATCCGAGAGTTTGCATCCTGGACGGGGGAATTAACAAGATGAAGCCTACTGGTCTGCTGACTGTTCCCTCACCCCAGATATGACTTTTGAACATGGTTGAAAATGTGTGAAGAAGAGAAGCCTATCTGACTTTCCCATGCGTCCATTGTAATGAATTTGGCGTACGCCAGTGAGGTTTGATTCAGCATCTTCATCCCTACCAGTCGCTGCTGCACGGGATTTAACTTTACATCTACATCTGATGAAAAAACTATCAAGTCCATGATTCCCACCCAACATGCATTAATGTGAGCAATACGGATAACTATTACTAAAATGTAACAGGGATATGTTTTTCCTTCTGTAGTGTCACAGAAATGTCTTACGTTATATTCTGTGACATTTTTTCTGTTCGTGCAGTAACATTACTATATTTCATAAAGATACAAACAATACTTAAGTAAATGTACAATAAACCTTGCTTTACTTCACTTTTACGCAGTAGCCCTACAGGCAAGTACTGTGCTGTAAGACTAAGAAGTGTGTTGAGAAATATTTTATGTAGGAGCCAGAGAAAGTTACATCCATAGTTTTCTATATAAAATAGTACGGAAATGTATGTGCCATCATTAACAATTTATGAGCCTTTTTTATCCATTTGTCAAGCCCTGTTAGAAAAATAGTCTTCGGTCATAAACTTCATGTGTCAAGAGGTTTCTGCTGTAGAATTGCACATTAATTTCATTAATGCCAGTTGTCACATGTACTGATCAGAACTTAGTTTGTCTGCCTTGTTTTCGGATTCAGTCTTGTGTTCTGTGTGACAGTTCTAAATCCGTAACAAAGAACATGGATTATAGCATGGTGTTTGTAGATTAGAGTATGTAAGGTGTGTATGTCCAGGTTTTCAAGAAGCCATCAGAACTCATTGACTGTGCATTAGGGTGCAACTGGCTAACAAAAGCCAAACACATTGCTGAACTCCTTTGCTTTTAAGGTTTTCTTTTTGCATTTTAATGAAAATGGTTAAGAAGGGAAATAATATGAATCTGATACTCTACAGAAATGTGGCATTCATTCTAATGTTTAAGGGAATCATATTAAAGTGCTAGTATGTTGAATGATTGTTAATGTTCTTTGGTTGTGATGTCCTTGTAGTTATCTATGTATCATGAAGTCGTAGATGGCAAGACCCAGCGGCCATAACATTCTCACTCATCACTGTTCTCCTACAATTCATTCTTGCTCCATTCCCTAGAATGCCCATGTTTATATGTGCGACAAATTCGGGTGGTTTACAAGTGTATCCAGAAATATATCACCAAAATTTAAAGCAGCTGGTAGTTTACAATAAAAGCTTTTAAAAGCTTTTATTGTGGTTGCCACTGGTTGTTTTTTTGTAGAAAAAGATAACAAATGCAAGTCTTTTATCATCCAATATTATGGTGGGCATATATATCAGCAGACCATAACTTGGGGCAAGCGTGATGGAGTTCACACTCATGAACATGGTGAGATTTTCCTATAAAGAGAATTATGGTATGCACGATGGTAAAAGTTCTACAGTCTCCGTAGAAATCATAAGAATGTTCCATCTCCAACTTCACCACGTTGCACCACTTTCAAGCAGCTTATATGTGACTGTATTTACACCCACACATGATCTCTTCTTTAATCAAAGTATATAGATAAAATATGAGATTAGTAAAATGTGTAATAATATTGATAAGTATATCATTCCATTGGTTTTTATTTTATAAATTATCCACCGTGAAAATCCTGACTCATTGATCAGCTACATACTTTTGTACACTTTTAAATAAGACATTGCTTAATAAAGAATTGTGTGTATTTCATTATTTGGACTGGATGAATTTATTAGCACTCATTAAAATGTATGGAAACCTCAGGACGTAAAGCTCAATGAAGTTCTTGATTTGGTTTCGTATACACATCATATATAACATTTTATTACTACAGTCACAGGAGTTTGACTTCTACTACATCTGGACTCTTCATTCAGACACTTCCTATGAATTTCACATTCCACTTTCACATTTGCTCATTACCAAATGCGGATCAAAGAACCGAAGGTATACCGACTGCCTAAACTTGCTGTCTCTTTTAACTGAATTTATCTTAATTTTTACTGAAGGATGGCCTTCTGACTGCCGCCATTTACAATTTTGTTATTCTATCATGATCACAAAATCCAACCTTAACGGTGTATGCAGAACTTGATTAGCTGTCAAGTATTCTAGAATGTCTTTGACGGGTGTTAAGTGTTACACTAGTGCTTTAATGCTCCCAAAAGGCAAGTCTTAAGTCATTTACAGATGCAGATAATCTACACAAACACACACACGCTTCAACCTCGCAGGTCTAATCAGGTGTGATGTGAAGCATGGTGATAACACACTGTGGGAAAATGAAGTGTGTTGCTGTCCAGCATCTGCATGACGCTACACTGAATGAATACAGAGCTGTAAGTTCCCTGGAAGAGTTGTACATAGCTTCATTTCTAATGAATGTTTAGGTTAGTAGAGTGAAGTCCACATTTTACAGTAATTTACACTCACATTAATCCTCCATTGTAGATCTGATCACAAGTTACATCATAGCACAAATTTGGATTTGCACAATATTTCATCCAACAAAAACGGGTTTTGCTTCACGAGGCTCTGTTTATAAACTAAATAAGCATAGTTATTGTAAGATTTTAACTAGTATCAGGAGTTAACTGAACAATGTGGGGTTTCGGGGGTAGATTCCAAGGTGTATATAATTTTATAGCAAACCCATATAGTTTTTTTTTTTGCTCAGCACCTCCATAGCTAATACTTAAAATGGATACAACCAGCCAACATAAATGGTTTTCTCACAAATATACAAACAACTCAAATAATTTTTGTAATGTGTTTAGGCCCTGGTTCGAGTGAAGGAGGGAAGGAATCTAAGTGTTCACTCCAATGATTAATAATTAAAAAGCAGGACCATCACGTTCGCACCTTGACATGTTGTTAGTGAAGCACTCTAACGGCTTAGTTTTCTGTCAAATAACTGAGCTGACACGTAGAATGGCACTGGTCCGTTAACTTGTTTTGTTTTATGTATCATTTTCTGTATCTGTAGTAGATGCGTGGCATTTCATGTGTGCAACAAGTATTTTACGTACACTACTACTACTTTTGTTACTGTAAGTATGAAGCTGCTGAATGTATGACATAAGCATAAAAAATGTTTTTAGAAAACCAAAAAGTTAAAAATAAAAAAAGCTGTTTTAGTGCATTGTTCGAAATACATCATGCAACACATGGTTTTGGTGAAGAGGAGCAAGACACTTACTAAAGAATCTACCTACTAATGGCTGTCCCCATCCCTGACACCACTAAATGAAGGGCCGGTCTGCAGGTTACATCTAATTCATTATCTCATGTATTAACCCTGTGAGGATGACAAGCTGGGAAACACAATCTCTTGTAACAAAGTGCATACCTCTGACACACATGTCATGGGAAAGAAATGTTAGATTACTTGGAGAATATTACACATTCCTCAATAAATTAGCTATAAAAGGAGGGTGAATAAAGTAAGGCTGATAACTCCGTAAAGAAGCACGTATTCTATAAATATGAAGAACAACTTGGTATAGCAAATGATTACTTGTGACACATACTGTGGAGAAAGTATTTTAAATGATGTGCAAGAGCTGAGTTAGCATTGGTGGTGGTACAGTAATTGTGGGGTATGACACGTAGCTCACTAAACCCAGGTGGGCTAGAAGGTGTAACGGGGGGTCAAATTTTATTTTTTATAAGTAAAAAGCATTGTCTTAAGTTTCTTAACTGAGCTTCTGCTCCATCTCTTGTGAAATCAATCCTTGTTTTGACTCTAGGTTTGCTATGAAATCAGTAGCTTGCCCACCTCTGCTTTCCTTAGAAGAAGCCCCTCGGTGTATTAACTTAATCACTAGCACCTTAGATGATGTACCTATAACAGAGAACCATCCTATATAATATAACTATCTTAAATTATACATACAAACAAAAGGGACAGGAATATGGTCGGTGTCTCACTTGGCCCTCAACCACCAAGTGAATGATAAGCTCACAAGAGCTTGGGTCCTCTTTCCAGTATGAGGTAACGAACCAGTATGTTTTAATATGTGTTAATGATGTCTTCTGAAAGTGTAAAATATTTTCATTGTCCTCTAATGTAACTGTGCTAAGAATTTGCTGGCACTAAATAAATTATTATTATTTGAATTGTTTTACATAGTGCCATCATATTCCACAGCGCTGTACAATGTAATGTTTGGCCTACATAATGTATTCCATTCAGTTTTCTATTTGCAGTATATCTACGCGAACAATCAGAGAAATGAGTTTGGGAATTTACTCATTACTGCATGTCAGATGCAGCATCCATAAAATGCCTTTTATCTTGTAGGTTGTCACAAGATTTGGATGAAAAGGGCAGTCAGAATTTTATCATGATGATTGTTTTAAATGTTTGACTGATAACATTTTGCATTGGAAGTTGATACTTATTAAAAACACACGCATCTTAGTTCAATGCCTTTTCAGAGCTGTTTTGTCTTATTTAGCAAGCATTTTGCCATATTTGCTACCAGACTAGCACACAATGTATGGATGACCCAGTAACTGCAGGAAGAGATTGGCTGGCCCTGTATAAAGCATAGTTAACTTATGCATTAAATAGGACCAGCCCCGTACTCCAGGCTGGAGAAGCGTACCAGTGTTGGCCCTTCATAATGAATAGGGAGGTGGGGGAGTTAAAACCACAACTTTCCCGCAAACTCTACCTTTACTAAATGAACTTCATTAACCAACATCTCTCTCCGCCAAAATGTTGGCATCCAAAGGGACCGAAATGATATATAGAGGGTTTTCACATTACTTTTTGTGGGCCTTTTTTGTGATGTTCCATTACATTGTTGTGCAGTTTGAACACAGGTGTTGCTTTACTTGTGTATGCTTGCCCATTCTTCCAACACATACAGGAAAATAATTATGTTTGTGATTGTGATTCAGTGTATGTTTGTTACATTCGAATACTTCTTTTATATGAATTTTGGATATCAGATTCCCCCACCTAAGATCTCAGATGATGTTTTCTGATGGCACAATGGTTTGCCTTATAGCCTCCAAAGGGTTTCAGAACACAAATGATAAAATATTATTTCGTTTCCAAAATGGATTTCTACAGCGGCCAACACCAACACTATTAGTTTTCTGCTTTGTGTGTTCTAAAGTATCTGGAGAACGTAGCACATTTATGTCATAATGCCATGTCATTTAGCCAATCAGATTATGGGATTCTCATTACTTTGGTATTTATATGCCTTTTTTAATGATCAATATCCTAGTGCCATCCGTGCGAGGCAGCATTTGTCATGTGCGCGGTATGCGATTAGGACATTACATTTTTAATTTTGCAAACGGTCATCTGTTTTGGTGCTCAGCCTCATCCAATTCCCTATAATTCACCACTGATAAACGCGTGTGAATGAATCTCTGGCTGTTTAATGAGGCTTTTAATTAGAACATAACGATGTCTGGGAGTATTGAAATTTGCATTTAAACAAGAGCTGTGATTTTGCATGCGATGGAGCTATTTACTGATGTAGTTTCCCGTGTAAAGGAAGCAGCATATGAGCTTATTGTCTCATTACGCCATCCAGGATGTTCGGAGAACATGTACAAATGTCACTTTGTCGTTTTCATTAAAAGCCTTCAAAAGAGCTAGTAGGGCTTGGTCCGAGATCCTAAAAAACATAGTCCCGTTCTAACAGATACATAGTGGATGTCTCCGTGTGCTATGTGCAAATCGGTACTTCTACTGCGCTTTCAGTGGGATTAATTATAATAGCTCAACGATGAGACAAATTAACTTTCACTAATTAATCTCTCCCCCTAAAACGAGGAGGGCTGATTAAAGCTAATCATTTTATACCCAGTGGATAAGGGTATTAGTGTTACATGGTCTGCTTCCATTTTTTGAGTTAGTGTGAATATTCTAAGCGGTGTAATATGAACATTTAACATGTGCCTTACAGGATGAAATAAAGGAAAAAACCTACGTGGTTTCATGATTCAGTTTAAACTGGTAGAGCTACTTCTAACTACTTTATTTTATAACGTGGTTCAAAAAAGGAAAAATCTTGCCCTCTTAGAAAAAAATTGAAGTCCCTAGGTGCCCTGTAATATGTTAAGTTTGCTTTAATTGAGTTGAACATTACATTATGTTCTCCTGCTAAATGTTTAGGATATCTTACATTCATCAATGTTATTGTATGTATTGCATATAACTCTGTGGATAATCTTAATCTTAGAACATTTAAAATAAATCTTAGTCTTAGAATAACTGAAGTTTCCGCAAAATGGAACATATTATGGCAATATTATGTCAATAATTATTGGATTAGACAAGTAAGTAACTGTCTCTTTATGTCCGTAAGGCACCCATTATATATGTCAGTGTTGAGAAAAAAAATAAAAAAATTTCATCAGGTGAGATTTTGATGCCCATTTGAGCTCCGGAATGAATTTGTTTTTAAATCCGGTAATTTGATACATATAATCTTCTACAATATTTATGTTCCACTCATTTATCACTAGACTATGTTTAATTTATATTACTGTTCTGTGCGTCTTATCCAGACATCCCTTTTCCATATTAAGCGCTACAGCTAAGATGTAAATTGCATTCCACAGACAGTGCAGCAGTAAACACAGAGTGTTATATGACATAGAATTTTATTCTGCGTTATTCTATATTGCCACTAACTCCTGCCCTAGAACTGCTAATGTTATTTCAGAGAGCCATCATACAGCTGTAACTGCTTCATGGGCAAGTGAAAGTGGAATGGCCAATACTGAGCCCAGAACTGTAAAACAATTGGATCCGCTGCATATAAACTGTGAACTGGTATATGACTGCTTATGCAGTTTGGAAAAATAAAAATATATACAAATAAAGTTCAAGTTAAGCAAACGGTGGCTCTTTAGCTATTAATAAACCCAATTTCCCATAATCGTCTACTAACAGTTGTAGTTTATCCAGAAATGGAGAGCCTTCTAATCAGTGCTGAGTTGTTGTCCAGTCTGCAGTCATGTTGAAGTTATTAAATAATCAAATTATGGACTATAGTTAGAGTCAAACTTAATTTTAAGTGGATATTCTCCCAAGGTAGAATGTTGAGTACCAAAATATAAGAAGCATGGAAACTTTTTCTCCTATATAAATATTTTTTTTTCAGTAAGATGTGTTCAACAGTCCCTATAATACAGCTGTGTGAAAAAGAAAGTACACCCTCTTCGAATTCTATGGTTTTATATATTAGAACATATTAACAACCATCTGTTCCTTGGCAGGTCTAACAATTAGGTAAATACAACCTCAGTAAACATCAACACATGACATGTTACACATGTCAGGATTTAGTTAACAAAATAAAGCCAAAATGGAGAAGCCATGTGTGAAAAACTAATTACACCCATACTGCTTCCA
Source organism: Spea bombifrons (assembly GCF_027358695.1). Classification (NCBI taxonomy): domain Eukaryota; kingdom Metazoa; phylum Chordata; class Amphibia; order Anura; family Pelobatidae; genus Spea; species Spea bombifrons. The sequence continues at coordinate 46,791,005 of NC_071087.1, forward strand.
TAGAAATTAAGATCCTCAGTAGCAGACAGGTGCTGCTAATCAAATGCCTTTGATTAATTGATCCTCAGCAACTATGACCACCGCTACAAAAGCTGAAGTTTTAGCAGTTTGCCAGTCTGAAGCATTCAGGTGTGTGTTCACAGAATGCCAAGGAGGAAAGACATCAGCAATGATCTTAGAGAAGCAATTGTTGCTGCCCATCAAACCGGGAAGGGTTATAAGGCCTTTATCAAACAATTTAAAGTCCATCATGCTACACTGAGAAAGATTATTCAATAGTGGAAAACATTCAAGACAGTTTGCGAATCTTCCCAGAAGTGGACATCTTAGCAAATTCACCCGAGGGTCAGACCGTGCAATGATAATAATTGCAACTTTACAGGCATCAGTTTGCATGTTAAATGTTAAAGTTAATAAAAATGCAATTAGAAAATGACTGAAAAAGTATGGTTTGTTTGAAAGGGTTGCCAGGAGAAAGACTCCTATTTCTAAAAAGAACATAACAGCATGGCATAGGTTTGCAAAGTTGCTTCTGAACAAACCACAAGACTTCTGGAACAACGTCCTTTAGACAGATGAGACCAAAGTGGAGCAATACTTGGTTTTTGATGCTAAAGGTGGTTCTACAAGCTGTTGAATTATAAGGTATACTTAGTTTTTCACAGTGCTTTTCTATTTTGGCTTTATTTTTGTTGAATAAATCCTGACACGGTGGAATATGTCATGTGTTGTATTTACAAAATTGTTAGACCTGCTTAGGAATATATGATTGTTATTATGTCCTGCTATGTAAAACCAAAGAATTTGAAGCCTGTGTACTTTCTTTTTCACACGATTTTATATTCATTTTATATATTACAGTATGTGTTAACTCATCAAACAAGATCAAATGGGTGAAAACAATAATATTTATTAAACATACAATTTGGAGATATAAGTGTTCTGTTAAAAATTATGAATAGGAACAATTCATACTATACTAATGAACTGGAATGCCAAGAAAGTGTAACAGCGAATAAAAATGTATATATATGTATATATATATAAGTATAAAAAATGCTAGACACAGTCTGAGCAAATACAGATACAGTACATTGATATGTAAATGAAATGAAAGATATAATGTAAATAGTTTAGTAAATAGTAATGTCACAGGTGCCCTCTTCCTTTTTTTCAATTTGCTATGGAAAATCTAATTTGGGGACATGGCAAAAACATACAGCTATCCCCCTCACTCTTGTTATCTCTCTCCCCCCTCTCTCATAGAATTTGATGACACATAACAAATATTCAGCCCATCTAGTCTGTCCATGAGACAGGATTAAGGTCCTGATGTAGAGACTCGGACCTTAATCAGTCCTTGCTCTTGTCTTAGATTCAAATATCTTTATGCTGATCTCATGCATGTTTATATTCACTAATTCTCTCTCACCCCCTTCTCCACATGAGATCTAGCATGTATGGAAATATATACATCCCTAAAACTCTGTGTTTTCATCTTTGACAGAACTGTGTCATTTTTACTGTATATAACTTGGCCCAAATTGTCAGTGCCTTGTGCCCCGTAATTGCATGCAGCTCTATACTGTCTTTAAATGGCTGAACTGAGGATATCTTATCTAGTTCTGGTAATCGGTTCACACTTTTGGCATTCCTGTTCGCTGTTAGGGCATGCATTATTAATATTTCATTTGCCTTCAATTTGATGTCTTGTCACTCATTTTGTTTTTTTATTTTGACTTTGTTGATTAACAAACCAGTCCAGGTGGTAGTGGATAGATTTGTAATGACAAAAGGATGAAGAGACCCAATATAGTGCAGTATTTTTGTGGCTTCTTAAATAAAAGAGCAAAAAGAAATGCAGGTACACTATTTGGGGCTCATAAATCAGCTCCAATGTAATGTGCCTAGGTGGTATGATCCCCACCTATGGATATGCAGAGGTCTCATAGGTTCATGTTTTCAGCCAGGTGAACCAATGAGACCTTTACATGGGTGGACATGTGGAATCTCTTTATTGCAGCTGTTGTGATCTCTATGGCATTTTGTTAAGACTAATCTAGGTTCTTCTACTCCCATCCTTTCTATTAAGAAGCATTGGCATCTATGTATCAAAATTATTGACCCACAAAGTTAGAATGTGTGAAGGGCTTTATATGGGATAGCGGGGAGTGGATTTGATCACCACGGAATCTCTTCTGTATACCTCCAAGAAAAGCACCTTGGATATATCTCAAGGTGGTGATTATTCCACCGTATGTTGTTTACTGGGAGCCAGTAATAGGCTCTTTCAAATATTGCTAGATTATCCTATACTGGGCCAAGACACCCAGCGCACATCCATCAGTGGGGATCATACCACCCAGGCACATTCAAATGGAGCTGATTTACGAGCTCCAAATATTGTACGTACATTTTGTTTCTGCTCTTTCATATAAGAAGTCACAAACATGCTACACTTTATTGTGTCTCTTTGTCCTGTTGTCAACATATCTATCAACTACCTCCTGGACTTGAGAATTTCTTCAAGGCTCTGCTCCCTTCTATTTTTACTACAATTCACGATTCTGGTTTGGGTTGTCCTAGCTGCCTGTTTACATCAATTATTTTGTGCTAAGAAACCTAATCACTACCAAGTAATTTTTTGAGCATGAAAATACAAATTTTTACTCTGGTTTCAGCAATTAGAGATTCATCCAAATATTTGGCAGAGGTGACTACAGAAGACACTATCAGACTCACTGATAATCAAAGTCAAACAGAGTCAAGTATTAAGGAATTTTGTTCTAAAGTTCGCTCACTCATGGTGAATCCATATAAAACATTTCTGCTTACTAATTATTTTGGCTCTGCAGCTGGTTCATCTCTTTTCCCCAGGTTTCCAAAACTGTTTGCGTAATAAATGATTTAGAGGCTTACCAAAATCCCCCTTATACTCAATGCAACAACAACCAACTAATTCATGGTTACCAGCCAAGAATGCTTCCTCGAAGAAGACCATATACTGTTTCTCTAAAATGGAGCAGCTTCTTAACATACTCATACTTTTCCAAAACCTATATTTTCACATGTCTGTACACTGAATAAACATTTGCATTGGGGTTTACAAATAAGATAAGCAATATAATGCCCATTACAAAAATCACTTTATTTGTATACTGTTGGAGTAGCCATCTTAACTTCCTGCTGTTGATGTTTATATGCACCCTCATTACCATAATACATCACCTCTTGTTAAATTGCTTATTGTCTATTGGTTCAGGCAGGGTTACTTCTCTTTGGTGGATATTGATTTGTTCTTGGGTGGGGGCAGGGCAGGGGAAAATATTTTAGAATTTAGTATGCTAGTTTTGCCACCTTTTGCCACATCTCTTCTTTCCTCAGCTAAATAAGTCCCTGTGTTTTGCTACAGGTATTCTGATTTTAAATTAAACAAATAAGCTTTAGGAAGTTTTAATAAATTACTTTTAAAAAATCTGTGATAGTTCCTTTTAAAACATATTTGCATTGAAAATTTGAATATGTATTTTCTTTAATGTATCTTGGTAACTCTTGGTCATTGAAACCTCCCCTTTTGTCACAACAGAAGAGCTCCCAGGCCCATAAGAGAAACCAAAATCTAGCTTGGCACTAAGTAGACTAAATAATGGAGCATCGCTCTTGGCATATTCAGATGTTCCCTTCATAGAAATGTTGGCTAAGCAATAAATAGTTCCACTTAATGTGGAATGTTGAATGATGGATCAAAAATTCTCCATCAATGTTTTTGTGGCACAAGGACAATTATGAAAATGTGAAAAAAATGCTTATACCACATTAAACATCTAAGACTACGCATCCCACTATAATAAGCTTTATGATGCAGTAGCCATAGAAATGACCAAAAAAGCACCAGTTTTGAAGCACACTTGGAACTTGACCTTTTTTCAATCTTTGAGCATTGACCTTGTATGTTGACCCACATAATTTATTAAAAACATTTTTTATATATATAAAAAAGAACCATTTGTGGAGTCCATTTCATTGATAAATATGTAAGTTTACAAAAAAACAAAACATTTACAAAGCCTTAGACTACAAGCAGTGATATTCAATTTGATAATAGCTACTTAATGACAAATCTTGCAGTCCCATAAGCTTAAGCGCCTAAATTTAGAGTCCACTGAAGGGCACATGCTAAGTTTCTCCTCTTCAGACCTTCCAAGAAATGTTCTTCGATAAAAACCATGAAAAGTTACTCAAAAAGCACAATGTTTTCGTGACGATGCTCCTGTGCCCATTGTCATTTTAATTAAATTAGGGAATACAGGGAGTTTTGATTGAGGATTAATTTTCCTTAAGGATTCTGTGTCCATCACAATTCATAAGTATCGGTGATTTGTGTCATTCTCCCCGTCCCTGTCACTTTAGGGGGTCGTCAATTTTCTTGCAGCTGTGATGTTGTTGAGTTATGTTAATGAGCTTTAGGACAATGTCCTTTCTTCAAACTTACATCATCAAGCCCAATTTTACCGGTTCCTTCTTTCCCTCTTTCTCCTTTGAAGACAATCTGTAAAATTATACACAATAAAACAGTTACATGCATTTTAATGTGCAACTTAATAGTGTTAACCCCCTAAATGTTAGGTGTAGACCAGTAGGCAGCTAAGGTTAGTTTGCAAGTCAAACCGTCCAACTTGCATATTCATTAAGTTCAACTTCACTGCACAGTTGACAAGTCATCTTGACTCAATTTTACTTGATGACTTGGTAGTCGAGTTGCATTGAATTGAGCAAGACAAAAAAAGGAAAACAAAACCTCCAAGTTGCTGCTGAATTGCAGTTTAGTAGGAATGGTAGATATTTAACAGCAGTTCAATCTCTTGGGATCATTTGAATTGCTCTTCAAGTTGCTGTAAGAAGTTGGGTTGAATTATATAAGTATAGATAAGTCTTAACCAGGCCCGGACTGGCCATCGGGCACACCGGGCATTTGCCCGGTGGGCCGCGGCCGGGCCAGCCCAGGCCGCGGCCGGGCCAGATTGATTTAGGGGATAATGGAGCTGCAGCTCCAGGCCCCTACCTTAAAATAGGCCAAGTCAGGACCGGACTGACTGGGCCTATTCGGCCGTCCTTAATGCAGGGCAAAAGGGGCACCTGCCCCTTAAGCCCGCAGCAACTGCGACCGGGCCCGCAACTCTAGCAGCGGGCCCGCAACTTACCTGGCAGGCGCGCGAGCAGCGTCTCTTCTACCGCCAGGGGGACGCAGGACTCCAACAGAACCATGTGACGTACGCCACGTACGTCACATGACCCTGCTGCGCGTCTGCTTCCCCTGTGTAGATCTGCCGGCGTCTGCGAGCGGCGCGTACAGACAGTTCAGGTAAGGGGGTAAGGGAGGTTGGATGGAGTATGTGAGATTGAATGAAAGAATTAATTAATGAGTGTATGTGAAGGAGTGAGTGAATGAATGTTTGTGAATGAGTATATGCAAATGAGTATCTGAATGAGGGAATTAATGAGTATCTGAATGAGGGAATCAATGTATGAATGAATATCTGAATGAGTGAATGATTATCTTTGAATTAGTGAAAAAATATTTGTGAACGAGTGAATGAATATGTGTGTGTGATAGCATGGATGTGTAAGGGGGGCAAAGATGCAACAGGCAGGCTGTTTTGGTGGCAAAGATGCCACAGGCAGGCTGTTTTGGTGGCAAAGATGCCACAGGCAGGCGGAGGGTGCGGGTGTCAGCGTGGCAAAGCCTGTCCTGGTGTTTGTGATTGGGTGTCAGTGTGGCAAAGCCTGTCCTGGTGTTTGTGATTGGGTGTCAGTGTGGCAGAGCCTGTCCTGTTGTGTGTGTGTTTGGGTGTTGGTGTGGCAGAGCCTGTCCTGGTCTGTGTGTTTTTGGGTGTCGGTGTGGCAGAGCCTGTCCTGGTGTGTGTGTGTGTCGGTGTGGCAGAGCCTGTCCTGGTGTGTGTGTGTGGGTGTCAGTGTGGCAGAGCCTGTCCTGGTGTGTGTGTGTGGGTGTCAGTGTAGCAGATCCTGTCCTTGTGTGTGTTTGTGTATGGGTGTTGGTGTGACAGAGCCTGTCCTGGTGTGTGTGTTTGGGTGTCGGTGTGACAGAGCCTGTCCTGGTGTGTTTGGGTGTTGGTGTGCCTGTCCAGAGCCTGTCCTGGTGTGTGTGTGTCTGGGTGTCAGTGTGGCAGAGCATGTCCTGATGTGTGTGTCTGGGTGTCAGTGTGGCAGAGCCTGTCCTAGTGTGTGTGTTCGGGTGTCAGTGTGGCAGAGCCTGTCCTGGGGTGTGTGTTTGGGTGTTGGTGTGGCAGAGCCTGCCCTGGTGTGTGTAGGAACACAGAAAAGAACCCCAGCACTCCAATCAGCTTCCAATCCTTAGGTTACTTTTTTCAAAGAAAGCAAAACAAAAAAGCAACGTTTCGGCCAAACGTTGCTATTTTTGTTATGCTTTCTGTTTTTGTTTTGCCCTTTTTTCCTGCTAGCTCCCAGCTTCCTGGGAGTTGAGTGCTGAACCATTTCTTCTTTTTTTAACTGTCCTGGTGTGTGTTTTGATGTCGGTGTGGCAGAGCCTGTCCTGGTGTGTGATTGGGTGTCGGTGTGGCAGAGCCTGTCCTGGTGTGTGTGTGTGTGTCTGGGTGTCGGTGTGGAAAAGCCTGTCCTGGTGTGTGTGTTTGGTTATCTGTTTCCTTAATTTACAGAAGGAACTATTTCATTTTTACTTATCCAGAGATAAAATGCCCTCCTGAATTTGTAGTGACTTCAGGGGACAAAACATTCAAGGCCCTGAAATCATTTAGTGGAAAAGATAAGGTATTGTGTTATTTACTCTATAATATTTATTTAAAGGATTAGTTGTACTAAATTGTGGCTTCAGGCTTCCCATGTTGAATGACCAAGTATTATGTATATGTATGTACATAAATGTTTTTTCATAAAAATGGGCTGCTCAGTCGGAAATGCCCGGGCCTATTTTTTGTCCCAGTCCGGGCCTGGTCTTAACTGATAGCTCAACCCAAGGATTAAAAAAACACAGGCGCCAGGTCACCATGGTGACAAGAAATCCCTTCCTTGCACCTAGAGTTTGGCAGGGGAGCCCCCAACACAAGCACCACTGACCCCCACCTCCCCCTGGGCTAGGCATATCACAACCCCCCAGTCCCAGCATACTAGCCTGCTCTGAGCCAACAACGGTAGAGGTAAAAAATAAAAAGTGTATGTGTAAGTAAGTATGTTACTGTGTGTGTTAACATCTTACGAAGTGTGTGTAGGTATCTTGCTGTGTGTTAGTATCTATGTGTTAGTATGTTAATGTATGTGTTATTATATGTATGTATGTGCAGAGCATGTGAATGTTTTACTGTGTCTTTTAGCAAGTGTGTGTATGTATGTTACTATGTGTGTATGTTTGTTTTTTAACATGTGTGTATGTGAATATATGCTAGTATGTGTGTATATGTGAATATTTAAGTGTGTGTTAGATGGGTGTGTATTAGTATGTTACTGTGTGTGTTAGATGGGTGTGTATTAGTATGTTACTGTGTGTGTTAGATGGGTGTGTGTAAGTATGTTACTGTGTGTGTTAGTATATGTGTTAATTAGTATCCCCAAATCTATTGAGTTCAGCTCTGTGTGTCATAACTAGCTTTATATTTATACATTTTCATATGCACTTACACTTTTAATACTTGTCCCTTGCACATTTATGTGTGTCTCCCTCCAGCCATGACCTCCATTTCTCCACCAGATTGCAGGTTCATGTAAACCAGTCCTTCTTACAAAGACTTGGAGTTTTCCAGCATTTTCCCCAGAAACAATGTGCTTAAATGACAGACACATGTTTCCAGAGTACGACAGCTGTCCCAACGGTAGAACCAACCGTGCTGCTTTCCCATCCTTGCCTTTTTTCTCCACGACAGTCAGGTACTGTCCACCTGGAAAAACATTTAAAAGAAAAAATGCAAAGGTCAATATTCTTCATATAAAATTATGGAAAAGCCTCATAGAACTTAATAAATAAATGAACTTATTTCTTATTTCATTTGATAAATATAATGACAGACTGAAGTAAAAGGTACATTTCAGGGAGATAAGCCCAGCCAACTAAATCATGTATATTTTGCATATAACACATATAATACATAACCAATGTTTTTGTCAACCTAGACAACCTGGAACAGTATGTAATGCACCTAAATAAAGTGGAGGCTCAAAATCTTAAAATTTCCTTTTTGCCCCTTTCTTACCTATTTTCTCCTTTGCATTTTTTAACCCTAATTGCATGAAATTGAAAGTACCTTGCCCTCTCTACAGACAAAAATAATTATTCAGTGTTAATCAAGTTAATAACACCTTTCATAATGGCCAGAGGAACTGTGCCTTATGGGGAGTCTGGCCTTGTCAGCCACAACAAGCCCTTAATGTCCTGTGAGATATACTCCATAAACAGATACTGTAAAACTATATAATGCCCTAGTTCATAACACCTGCAAAACAAAAACCCCAGTTAACATTTTGTAGGAGTTGTCTTAATGTGAGTTTCAGTTTTCTTGGGTAGAATTTAGGAGAATACTCCAATTTTTTGCACGATATCCGCTTGCTGCCGGCGACCACCTCCATTGGTATTTAAAGATAAAAACATACAAATTAAATCTTTTATTTTCCGAAATGCTTGTCTTCCTTTGTCAAATAGGAATCATCATGTTTACTGGTTCTTTCCCTGTCTGTAACTTTATCAGGTAGAACCCAGCTACAATAAATACATTATATTCTCCCAGCACCAGAATATGTCCGTCGATTTAAAAAAGGAATATAAAAGATTTACCTAAGTCATCCCTCACTAGTTCCCAATGCAAGTCATTTTCTTTATCTCTGATCAGGCCACACAAGCCACTGTCAAAGTCACAGCTGTGTATCAAAGCACCTGCAAAACAAAGGGAAAAAAAGAAATATTATTATTTATTTTATAATTATTTATTGATTTATTTAGGGACATAATATTCTGCAGTGCTGTACAACGGAAAAGGGAAAAAAAAGTATTAAGATTAAACCTCATACTGTACATATTTTTATAACCTATTGTAAGCTTTGTTTTAGTGCACTTGGCCTTCCATCAAATGGGATGTCTTTTTCAGCACTTGTTAATGATACACCAGAGTTAACATATTTAATGAAATTTCCGCAATCAATGAAGCGACCAAGGGAAACAATGTCATTCACAGTAATTACTTTTTCTTGCACCGTAGATTTAAAGGGAATGAAAGCTTTTGCCATATTTGTTAGGATCAAATCAGAGATCGGCCAAACACTTTTGATTAATGAATAATTTATAAAAATCAACATTTCCTGGCCAGGAAATTTTCACTGAGTAATATGAAGTTTTAATTAGAACAGCGATAATGCTGATTTCAAGAGAAAGTCTGTTACGTTACAGAGCATTGAGAGTTAACAGTTAACTTTTAGCATTCGTTCTCGATAAAAAAAATACAGTTAATGTTTAATGGTCTTCCCATCTTCATATCCAGGTTATCTATCATTACGTCATGAAAACTGGGCAGACTAGATAGGCGAATGATGCTTATCTCTTGTTAAATTCTTTGTTGCTATTTTGTTCTGCCTCGACTTGGCAATGTATGTGCTGAAGGGAATCCCAGCAAATTTCGCCCTCGGACAGGCACAGGTTTGGATACGGACATATTTTCCAAAGACTTATTATCAATGTGGCCATCTTGGATAACACAGGGCTTTAGATACCACAATCATATTTTTAATAACATAGAATGGCAGGCGGTCTCTGCTTCAAAGGCGAGTAGTACCTGGGTCGTCATTGGCTTCATACTCATCCGCACTTAGTCCCCTTTCCACCTCAAATATATCAAAGAGATTATTTTGGATCCCTTGGCGAGGAACTGCAAGAAAAAGACGCAACATTGGGTTTACTGTCCCAAGGAGTTATCTTATAGCAGAAAATAAATATATGGGGGTATAAAGTATATCACTTTAACCCTGAGGAAGTTTATTAAGTTAGGTTGGTAAAAACAACATGCATGTTCAATCTAGCTTGTAGCTTCTAGTTCATGTAATGGTACCAGTTTTAATAAAAGTAGCGCATTTGTGCATACCAAGAATGCCAATCTCATTCAATTCTGAATCAAAAGGACCAGGCAGGTTGGGTTATTCACTCTTAGTATTCGCATTATTAGCTACTCCCGATATATATTAAAACCAATGCACTGTTGAGATGACTTGAAGAATTCAGAGAGATGCAGAGAGTTCCTCATTTGTCTGGTCAATGCCACAAAACATGTATTGACCCTGCAAACGCTCTGCAACTTGAGACAGTTATTTCAGGACGTTACTGGAGTAACGAAAAATGGTGACGTATCCAAATTGCATTCTCTCCCTGCAGATCCACATTACTTAATGCCAGCCCTTCCTATCTGGTGACAGATGAGATTAATCAGGTATTACGTTATATAAAACAGCCAAAGAACTTTGCATTCCATCGATTCTTAAGAAAGGATTTTTAAGTCGGACATTCTATATGGCTACTTCTTAATCTGGGAGGTCACTGTAAAAATCCAATACTTTACAATCGCAGGTGCAAAATGAGGCGGCAGGTTTACAATGCTGAAATGCGTGGAATTCCCACACACAATGCTACCCAAAACCCTGTTTGTAAAAAAGATGTAATTAATCTCACTGAAAGAATGTGTTGTGTTACGTAACGCGTGTGAGAAGGTCACGCTGGCCGCCACTTATGTGTGTTTGCAGGTGTAGAGGTGGCAGGTCGTTCCAAGCAAACCTAAGAGAGTTCTCACACTGGAACCAAACAGAAGATTCCGTTGCTAAGGATGTCTTTAAATAATATGTTCTACGGGCCAACGCGGGTCTGATTTCAGCTTTTTCCACCTTCTAAAATAAAAGGCTTGAAGACATGACTAATGTTGCTGTCCTTTAAAAAGGACCTGCATATGTATCACTTTCAGCAAAGGCTCACATTGCTTAACAATGAGATGAATGATTAAAATCACCTTCTTCTTTCTTTCATACATCTCACCAGTCTTTAAAAAATATTCTTACCGTCCAATGTGAATACTGAATTATATTGTTATATAAATAAACACATTTACTTGATTAAAAAAAAAAAAGTACAAAAAATAGTCCAATGTCTGATAATGTTACTATTATTACGTATTACTATTACTGTTGTTGATCCAAATAGCGTAAGAAACCCATTGATGCATTTTCACCGCGTTTTGACTTTGGGATGTTCCTACCAGCAGTCACTTCTCCCTTGCATACCTTGTATGAGCTCCAAATAGATGTTTATATTCTACCCCTATAACCTCAAATAGATGTTTATATTCTACCCCTATAACCTCACATAGATGTTTGGGGGGGGGGGGTTGGGCCATAACCTCAACCTCCCAGAAAACAGGGCTTTTAACTGCAATAAGTAGTATTGAATTCATTTACATCAACAAAATGTTTTCACTTTGTTCCAAAAAGCTTAGGTGCATACATATTTTTGTGTCTATTTAAGCCACTCATACCCAATAGCAGTGACTTTAGACGTTACATTATGCCAACATCCACTTAGCAATCCACAGTTTTAAACATCTATTAATATATATATATATATATATATATATATATATATATATATATATATACCGTATATATATATGTGTGTGTGTGTGTGTCACAAAATTTTATTGGTGTTAAAGCAAAATTAAAAATGTTTAAAATGTTTCACAGGTCCCATATAGATATAAATCATATATTGCAAGTGGTCCAGCTGCATATTAAGGCAACGCATAATATAACCTATTGATTATCGCATAATGGAAAGCAGTTACCGCGAGTAGCAGTATTTCCAGGAGAGCAAATTTCAAGGATGGAGGGTTGGAACGTATCCACAAAACGTGTAAAAATAGGAAAAACTTTAATAAATGTCCTTGCTGCAACTGATAAATAGGGAGACACATTTACTCAGAACGACCTGTGAGAACAAAGAATCCATCTTGCTGCTGACATGAAAAATTACGCACACTGACAAGCAAATCAATTTTCTTGTCTGCTGTCCAAATAGCGAACACATTGATTTAGATCAGCCTTGAACCCGATCCGATGAAACAAGAAGATTTTGATAAGTGTTCCCTTGAACATGACGTTTGGTTAAACGCTTTAAAATAGAAATATATTGTGTCGCTGCTTATAGAACACTATGTATTATTTTAATGTTAAACAGCTTAGCACGCTTGGCACACAGGTGGTGATCGAGGTTAAGCATTTAAGAAATTTTGGGTGCAAAAAGACTGCTAACGAATAGTCATCAGCAGCGTTAAGAAAGCTAAACTAAAAGAACAAACAGTTCAAACAATGGAAATAAAAGATGGACCAGTTCAGAGGCAAATTGTGGCAACATTTACATAACAATGTCTTGTTTTGAAGTCCTCTCTTCTTCTCAACCTCCCTTAGAATGGCTGTCTAAACTAATTGCCTTACACTATGGGAAAGAATACACTCCAGGGCTGTTTTGTAGTAAAAAGCACATTGGAGCAAATCTTGCGTTTGTGAACAGGCCCTTGAATTTCAAAGGACCTACAATATTCTTTGTAACTCAGAATCTCAGTATATTTCTATTCTTTTTACACATAGAAAGTGGGCATAAATATTCTTTCATAAACCACTGTGTTCTGTAGGTTTGTCCTTGCGGGCTATATAGTATGTAACAGCCTCATTTGATATGCTCAGCAGAAGCCCACTAATGACCTGAGATGGACATGGAGAAATGAAGTCCTAGCAAACTCTGGAAGGAGATCCATAAATCTTTCAGTGGTGACAAATCTAGTCACTTTTGACCACTTTTCCAATAATTTGTTCCAATTGTTTTTGTTATGAGAAGGGAAGTGGTTATATTTTTTTTTTCATCACAAATGAATAAATAATGTAACAACATGGAAGCTGTTTGAGATTTCTGGCTCTAAAGCTGTGGGCGATAGATTGTAAACCATGCCTAGGCAAAAGCTTAATGTAAGCATTTCCCAAAAAAATTAATCCATTTGTACTTTCGGAAAAAGCTAAATTTAGATTTGGATCAGCTTGCCAAACACAACGTTCATGGAATTACATCACAGCGAAAACAAAACCATTTTTGGAAGGAACTACTTTTTTTACTTGGATGATTAACAACACGGCGTGATGGGATATTGTCCAATCCCCTGTTCTTGGACCCTTAGAGTTACTCCCTGAGCCCTTACTGGGGTTACCAGGGTTTGCTCTGCGTTACTCCCAAACAACCCACTGCTGGAAAAGGTATTCTTCAGATAATGCATTAATTTGCGTATAGTATAAATAATCTAATCTTTTTTAAAGAACTTCAAATCAACAATAGATTATTGTTAAACTATACAAATATGCACAGTTTTAATATATAGACAGCTGCAATTTTCTGTTTTTTGGCAAAATGTTGTAACCGGCTTCTGTGAGAAACAAAGGTACCAAAGCTGTGTATAACATGCTTTATAAAAATGCGGCACATCTGACACAAGGAGCACGTGATGATTATAATCCAGAACTGCAGTCACGCATCACAGGCTGCAAACAGGCCACTATGTATGGATCCCAGTAAGAAACTCATTAAACTACTTGACTTCAGGCATAGATACACCGAATTCCTAGCCCGTCTGCAGCCCTGCTAGAATCTATACATTTACTAATCAAATATTTAACTAAGATGCCTCAAATTACAATCAGTTAGATTAAAAAATAACAAGGAACTGGGTAAAACGAGTTATTCTAATTCAGAACTGTATAAGAATGGCATCCATGGGATGTACCAAGAGAAGCTGGCAACCAACCAGTGCATCTATTCATGTTCCTCCTAAAACCAGCACTTCCCAATGCCCAAAGAATCCACCATATCCCATTACACTGCAATAGGCCACTCACATATGTATCAGCATCACAGTGTGCAAAATGTAGCATTTCATTTGGGATTCTTTATTATTAGAGGTTCTATGTATCTGTTTCACTCTCTGCAACGCAATTAAATCAAGTTACATGGTAGAGAGCGGCATCGGGATGCGGGACCCATCAAAACACTTGCAATGTACCCGCAGGTCCCAGTAATCCTGCGCACTCCCACAAGGCTGCCCTTCGCGTTGCTCGCACACAGCGTCCCATCTCTTGTTCCGCCCAGGAACCCAGCGGAGTCACGTGAATTTACGTCATATGACTCTGCTCCGTTCCTGCTTCCCCTTGGCGGGACAAGAGAAGAGACGCTGTGTGCGAGCAACACGAAGGCAGCCTTGCGGGAGTACGCGGGAAATCTGCAGTTCTGTGTATGATTAGTATCTGTGAATCAGGGAATGAAATTCTTCACTATCTCTAAAAGCTGTGATTGCGGGAGTTGGCAGGATTGGACACATATGTTGCGAGAGCGGGCGGGATTGGACACATGTTGCTGGAGCGGGCGGGAGTAGAACACACGTTGTGGGACTGGGCGGTAATGGTCAGAAATTCAGCGGGAGCGAGATTAAGAAAACAGTCCTGCGCAGGACTCTATTACATGATAAAATTGAGGATACTCACTAAACACATCCCCTCTTGGCTTCTCTGGCTCCAAGTGAATCCTGTTATCTTCAGGAGCTTCAGTGGCTATTCTCTCGGGTGCTTGAGTAGTCCTGGGTGTTGTTGTTGTTGTACGTGTGGTAGTACTGATTGTAGTTGTTGGTTTAGGTGGTGGCCTTGTCACTGGTTGTGGTGGCAGTCTTGTCACCGGTTGTGGAGGTGGCCTTGTCACAGGCTGAGGTGGTGGTCTTGTTGAAGGTTTAGGGGCTGGTCTTGTAACAGGCTGGGGAGCAGGTCTTGTTGCTGTTTTGGGTTGGGGCCTTGTTGTGGGTTTTGCTGTTGTCCTGGGGATAGGCTTTGGTGTAATTAAGGAATATGGTGGAGGCCTCTTAGGATCTCTACCACCAAAGTCTGGAATCCTGTTACTGCTCCCTTCACTACCACTTAGACCGGAGCTGCTCCCTTTTATCATATTCCTTGTGCCATCTTTACCCGGTAGGAAATTATGTGGCCCTGATGGATCTATCATAACTCTGGGTATTGCTGCAAATGAAAGAAAAAACAAATAAATTGGGTTACCAATTGGATTAGACTATTGTAGTCTGACAAGATTAGCATTATATACAACAAATGGCTCATTGTGTTTATATTTGTAACATTATCTAATAGACTTGTCCCCATTGAATTTTTTGTTTCGTTTTTGGCTCAATTAATTTTGTGTCCTGCCCTTTCGATTTGTTGGAAATTTAGACGGCTTATTTTGTTTTGAAAAGGTTGTTGCCCAAAAATAGGTCTCTCTTCCACAGTCCTGTCTGTGCCACCTGCATTTCCCCTTAGGTCACTCTGTGTCCACTGCCCTTACCCCCTAGTCCCCTCTCTACTTGTTCCCCACAGCCTTCTCTGCCCTCCTTACTCTGTCCCTGTTCTACCCCTCCCTTGTATCTGCCCTCCCCCACATGCTTACTCATCCTCTCAAGATATTGTCTGGTCTCCCCTGATTTCTCGGGGGGGGGGGTTAGTGTGTAAGAGAGTGTGAAACTGCAGAGAAGAAACTAGGAGAGGAGAGATGAGAGAGGGGAGGGTCAGGGAGCATGTGTAATGTACATACCTGGGAATTCTCCATTACATAAATGGAAAAGTCCCAGGGCTTCCGTGGACCTCAGGTTTTGAAAATTTCGTCTGCGCTACTGCTGTAGGAGCAGCACAATACTGGCCAAAATAGCAAACGGTGGCTGGAAGAAAACCTCACTCAGCTGCCTAAAATATAATAGAATCTTGATTGACCACAGAGGTTTGAGGTCGTGATGACCATCGCGGGTAATGTATTGGGCTTAATGGTTTACACTTCATACACATTACACTTGGAAACCCTGTTAGTTTAACCTCTAGTTAGGATTAAATCATATGTTAAGGCAGCTGGGTGGGGCAACATTAGTTTTTTTAAATTTAAGCCACTGTTTTTCAATTTTGGGGAATCTTATGCTGCCCCTACAGCAGTAGCGCAGACTAACGCTTCATTTAGCATCTTGAGGCACACAAAACACCTAGGTTTTTTATTTTTATTTTATGTAAGAAAGTTTTTCTTAATGTAAGTAAGATTTACTTTACTGATAGGGTAGTCGATATGGGGATCAGTCTCCCAACATAAGTAGCTTTAGAGGATGTTTTACTCTCTATTATACATTGGTATTTTGGGTGAGATTTTTAAAGATCTCATTAAAAATCAAATTTTAGAGTGTTTTCAATATAGATACCTCTGACATTGCAATGTTTTGGGTTTTTTTGCAGTATCTCTTGCATCTGGGCCTTGATTGTTTCCTGTGGGAGGTTGCATTTGATAATACTTTACCAGCAGCACCTGTTTTATTGGACTCATGGTACCCACTTCGAATCTTAACCACATTTTCTGGGAACATTGCCAAGATGCCAATCACAGAGTGATTACTACAGCAGGCAAACAAATAAACAACTCTTGTTTGCACAAATGAGATCCAATTAAAAGAAACATTTACTCGTGTTGTTAATTCATAACTTAAAACCACTACATGTAACATACCTGTGCAGTCAACTCCGTTGCCATGGTAACCTTGATTGCATTTGCACCTGTAAGATCCAGGGGTGTTGTAGCACCTTGCAAAGTTGCTGCATTGATACTCCCCAGTATAACATTCATCAATATCTGTAAAACAGCACATTGTGATGAGAATTAAGATTAATAAATGCCCGGACGTAATAAGCTCCTGTTATAGTTTGTAGTAGGATAGTGACACTCCATCCTGTGCCCAGTGGGTGGAAGATTACAATAGTATAAAGACAGAGAGGTGGCTCTGCGTAAAGAAGTCTAAGTAGGCCGACCCATACCAGACATGTCATTTCTTAAGTGGTCAAGCAAATTGGTGTCCCAAAGAACTCAAAATAGGTTTGAAATATAATACCAAAATAAGTTGGAAACATGAGAAGTAATATTTGACCTTTTTGTTTCTAAAGGGGGACATTATTAGCATTACTTCATTAATATAAATCCTTAAGAAATTATGAACTTGAATGTCAAACATACTAGTTTATAACACAACATGAGCTCAACAATACTGAAGACATAAAATGAAATTAATTCTAGCATTTTTCTCCCAGTTTGAGCTTCTGTCAAATGTCTCCATAGTACCTTTTTATTACCTTTTTATTATAATGTGTCTTTTTTTTACAGTTGTGCAAAGAAGTTGTTTTTACTTGTGTTCATACTACAAAATGTTTCAAATGATTTTTGGAAATTAACAGGAAATGTTGAATAAAAAGGTCAATAAATAGTGTGGCTATAAATGTTGCCCTTCTCCTTTCAGTTCTTACCGAAACATTGGTATTTCCCAGCTACATGTATTAGGTCATATCCAGCGTGGCACTTGCAAATGTAGCTTCCAAATGTGTTGACACACTTTCTAAATCGGGGGCATATAGCTTTTCCTGTTGCACACTCATCAACATCTGGAAAAAACAAAACATATCAAGAGTGAAAACCCATTCTCAGGACAACTGATAAGTAATAGCAGATTATCATAACAGTTTGTAGAGATTCTTAATTTTTATTATGATGATGAAATCATCTTTCTTGTATAAAACGTGTTAGAATGAGCAGCCTGGGTGACTGATCCCGCCATCATGTCCTATGTTCACCACTGTACGTTACCAACATGTCACTTACCCACGCAAGTTCTTCCATCAGGCCCCAACTGCAAACCTGGGGAAGGACAGCGACATCGGACTTCTCCTTTCACTATGTCACAACCATATTGGCAATTTGCCATGGAGCAGGTTAATGCATCTGCATGGGAGATACAATGTAACTCATTTCAATTGTATTTCTGTTTGGTCATTGAATGGACTTGTCTATAAATTATTTGTTGTTATACTACTTAAAAAAATGGTTACGCTAACTGGACAGTAAAGACCCATCCCTTTTGCAAGCCCATCACAGTTTTCATTGTCCCATCTACACACGGCTTTTGTACTGGTTTGGAAACCTTCACTGGTCACCAAAACCACATGTAAAAGCTAAAAAAATGTTTTTGTTCTTTCTAGTGGATAGTTAAACATTAAAATTTTGCTTGCTATTTTTGGCCAGACCATTTGAAGAATTCTTTATTGTAGCAACACCCAAGAACCCATTTTATCTGTTTCTAAAACGTTGTTCCTATTACGTCAAAACTAGGTGACAGACGAATGATCAGTAGACCAAACAAGGCCTTCGGAACAAAGGCCAACTTTTCGTTTGTGGCCACGATAGAATAAAGAAAATAACTCAGTGTACGTACTTGAACATGATCCATCAGGCATGAGCATGTAGCCATTAAGACAATAGCACTTGTAGCTTCCGTATGTGTTCATACACCGGTACTTGCAAGGTCGAGGTTTCAAACCACACTCATTCAGATCTAAAATATGTTTAGGATAAAATACAAAACCTTAAAAACCGTCTGATATATCATGATATACTAAGAAGGTGCAGATGTACATATACACATAAAACGACGTTATATAATCAGCTATTTTATTGCAAAGTTTATAAAAGTGGTCTTTTCACCATACCAACCAAAAATTGTTCAACAACACTTTTTAACTTTACACCAACATTGTTTTCTTTTATAAATAATCTCCAGTATTTCACATCTCCAGGCAATAAGGGCTGTTAAAAAGGTAACATGAAACGATAGTTCTTTTTTAAGCATTTAAAAGGTTTTAAGTGGACCTTCTCTTTTATTATGAGAATTTGTCCTATTATGGAGGAAGTAGCGTAGGGGTCCTGACGTAGATCATATCCAAGGACCCTGATCATGCCAATCCAGAGGGATTCTTGCTCTCTGCTGTTCAAATATGTCATCAAAGCAGTTTTACTGTAGCCCTAAACTATCTGACAAATCCAAATGACCTTGGTGTTTGCGTCTGAATAGTACGTGCCCCTTAAATGTATTTATTATATTCTGGTCTAGTTTCCAACTTTGTAATAAATGTGTCCCATACTGTGTTTTTAGAAACCATCTGTGGTAACAACTGTTGCTGGAAATCTGCCGTGGTTTGCGTGCTATTCTTGCCCTTGAATAAAATTGGGCTTAAGAGTCTAAGTGAGTGATCATTCCAACTTGAAACTGTTGCAGACACTGGATATCGGATGAGGAAAATAAGTAAACATTTCTGCATGTACTTGAACAGATGGGAAATACGTTTTGTAGTAGTGTGCAGTTGTACTAAATGTTTTCCTGCTGTCACACTACATTAATGGTTGTATAACAGATTCTAAAGTCTGTAAATGCTTTAAGTCATATGATTAGCAAATTACTAATGGGCTGTTTTTAATTAGATCTCATTGGATTGCACGGAATATGTGGGGCAGCATGATGTTTCCAAAGAAGTCTCCTTGCTATTTCTTTCTTGGCTGACTTACGCTTTTGGCTTGCAGACTGCATGAAAACATTGGCTTGTATCTCTGTACTAAGCTCAGTGGTCATAAGACTCTGGAACTCCAGTTTAGCCAGAGATAAAAGCCTAGATAAGCACAGATATTAGGTGATTTTGCGTCTGTGATTCCCTGCCCCTTCCCTCATAATTTAGCCAGACAAAGTAGAAGGAAAAGTCATCCCAAGATTTACGATGACAGAATTCCATTCATGTCATCAATGCATGTCTGTGTTTGCCAAGCACTTAAAATAAAACACAATTTTCACAAGTCAGACTCAGTTATTTTTCCTTTATTACATATTAATACATGCCCTGTCATTTACCCTTTTATCATTCACATGGAATGCCGGTGCTAAGTCTGGAGGAGAACGGCTGAATACATCTTTTACAGAGAAGTCTAAATATAGGTTAGTAATATATACAGTATATATATATATATATATATATATATATATATATACACACCTCTTTACCACATGACCCTTGAGCAAACCCTACCGCTGCAGACTGTAAGCACTGGGGAAGTCGGCGACCATCGACAAAATAAATGCCTTGCGCAGGGCAACCAAAAGACTTTGATATGCACGGTATTCATCACAAGCCCTGGCATACTCACCTGGAAATTTGCAAGTCCTTTAAGTCACGACCTAAAGTCTGCGGTGACTATGTGCTCTTTTATTAAACACAAATCTGATAATATACCAGGCAGCATCCACGCAAGAGTTGCTCAATCCATCCAAATCTAATGAGACTGGAGAGTTTAAAACATGCTGGTTTGCTTAGCTGTTGCATACTGCCATCTTCAAGTTTTAAATAGTCAACATGCCAGTGATCAGAATGACTATAATTCAGCCCGGAACATTGTGTTTTAATTAAAAGATGACCAAAAGCGCAGGCAGGTATACCTTAATATAATTCACAGATATAATAGAGCATCCAGAAGTAGAGGATGATAGGAAAGTAAAAGCCAAAAGGGACAACTTTGTGTATATATTTATTTATTGTGTATTTTCCAAAAAAAACAAGTGAGATTGCCTCACTCAAAAAAAAAAAAAGATATAACTTCAACAAAAGCATTGATTCTGTAGCCCAAAATACTTGTTATATATCAGTGACTTGGTGAAAAAAGGAACCCTCATTTCCAGTTGATGTCGTAACTTAGCAACACATAAAGGGGATAAAATCAGTAAATATAATAATAATGATATATAATAATTTAATGGAGAAATCTGAAAAAAAGAAGTTGTCCCTTGTCAACAATAGTTGACCAACAATGTGTACTTTTAAGGAATGCAGGAGGAAATTGGCAGTCTGAAGAAAGAGGGAATATAGCCTGCGGTAGGTGTCTGCCAATGCATGTTTGCTTTGCATGCACCTTCCAGAATACAGCCGTGTTTTCACCCTACATTTTGCAGCACATTGCGCTGTGGTCTGCTTATTTGTCTAGAGCCATGCACTGGACTGTAGAGCATTGGCTTAGAAGACAATAGGTATTCTCACCCCCTGCGGGAAACCCTGTCACTGGAAGGTCATCAGGGTAGAATTCAGGAGAAACTTCAGGGTACCAGTCGGGTGCTGTAGTAAGCAGGTACTCATCTTTGTATAGAGGAACAAGATGTTATCAGCAACCCTTTCTATTGTGAACCAACATTCAAGGGGCATCAACTGAAAGGAACATCTTGAGTAGTGAGTATTAACAACATCCAGGAGACAAAGTGGGATTATATATACATATATATATATATATATATATATATATATATATATATATATATATATATAATAGATATACATAGATAAATATGTTTGTGTGTGCGGCACTAGAATCCAACACAGTAACCTGGGGTTTTTAGAATTCCACTCATCATTCTTTCTTGTTTTCCAAAGGTTACAATTGGGAGAGTATTGTAACTTTATTAAGCACTTAACTTCTAAATTGCTTCATTAATACTAAAGCCAATTTTTCTACAACTGAACACAACACTCCCTGTCATAACACACGTGTATGTGTCCTGGTATCTTCCTAACTGGCTCATGGTATATCTAAATGTGATGCTTAATGTAAACTCATCCACTCACACTCACCCATTAATGTTAAACATACTGAGTTTCATGTGATATGCTTGTCATTGAAACATAAAGCCTCAATCATTTTTTTTAATTGCAGTCTCTACAGTACAAGTTGAACCATAACCTAAATTACACAATTTGAATCTACTGCGGAAAGGCAACAAAATTCATTATTACAATGGCCTCATCCAAACAGCTCACTGAATCTAACGCAAACTATGTTAAATATAATATAATTTAAATATTTAAATATACATAGATTAACAGATTATTTAAGCCATTGAATATATATAAATATACTTTTTTCTTAAATGCCAATATTCTATTTTGGTATAGCATGCAAATACATTATTTAATTATCACTGCAACGGCATTTTGTAGAAATGAAACAGCTGGCATCACACAGACGTTCTGTATTCATAACTGTATATTAGCAAGACGATCAATGATGGGGGGTGGTTTTTACAGTAGATTAAAACTGTTCATCTAAGAAAGACAGGTTTTTTGACTCTAGTCTAATAACTTCCACAACCAAAAGATTTATAGACATTTTTACTGTCAATGTGAATGAAGTGTTTGAGTGCCATAGGGGTGTAAAATACATCAACGTATCCTATGTTCTCACACAAACGAATGGATATGCGATTCCATACCTTGATTGCAAGTTTTCCCGGTATATCCTGGGTGACATTTACATTTGTTCGGTCCCACACAATCCCCATGTTTACATGCTGGCTGGCAAATGGCTGTAAAAAAGAAAAAAGAATAATTAATATAATTTCCAAGTTATAGACTGAATTTGTGTTTTCTACCCTTGAATATATGATAGCAGTGCATTTATATTATGTATAAAACACAAGGTTCATATTCTTGTGACCTATGTGACCTGTAAGTGATATAGCTTTCTTTAAGGTTGATGTTCTCTCATATGTAGCACTGGCACAAAGGAAGAACGAGACAATGTAAACTACTTTAAGTTCTCGTCACTGATCCTCATGTTTACCATTCCCCCTTTGAGCATTGCTAGCTGTTTCATTAGCATGCTTGTGACACAAAACTGAGGCACTGGTTGATCGTGATAACAAACTATCTAATGGCTAGGGTGTATTTAAGTGAGGCACAGTGCTAGGCCTGACCAAGTCAATGTACCAGCCTACCACCCAAAGCCTATCACCACTGCTACTGTCCTCTCTACTGAGCTCCAGTATGTGGTCTGCCTCAAAACTATGCAGTACAGCATAGCAGGGGGGGGGTAGTTGGCCTAGATCAGTATGTTCTGCTGACAATGCCTGTCCAGGTGGAAGTACTTGATGATCAGTCATGAGAAATGATGCTGGATGAGTATAAAATAAGACTACATGGCAGATAATAAGCTAGTTGCCAACGAAACACTTTTAAACACAACCATTTTTAGAGTGGAACCGAAGCACGAATGGAGCTTCTAAAAGCTTATTCCCAAAGGGATGGGAGAAGGGGTACTGTTTTGTAAAAACCCATTATACGTTTAACCAATGTAAAAAAAAAATCTCTACAGTAGAGCTGGCACAGAACATTAATCCTATAATAGCACATTATCAAATTTCACATTTGCAACAACCATTTAGGTATGCATAAAACACTTTAATTAACTCAAAGCCAGTGGTTGTTAAGATAAGGTATCTTACTGAATTGCACCAACATGTCCAACTCGCATCTTCAGAATTTACAAATCGTATATATGGAACTTACAAATTTCATAATCTCAGCTCAATAGAACTGACAGACTTAACAAACAACTCTACTGCCGACTTCCATGGCAGATTTGACCAACAACCAACATGACCAACAACAACAACCAGATAGAAGACTTGCAGGAGGGAACACCACCACAGACTCTCGGTACACAGCATTTACTTTATCTATATTTAGATTTTTTATGCTAGTATCAATACATTTTAATGTATGATACTGTGCTTTAGATTGCAATATGCATAACAGATATATTAGACTTGTACATTTGGATTCGTAAGAATTGCTAATTTAATTTTGGTACGTTTGGTGAAAAAAAGGCCAGAACGCTCCCAAATTGTACAAAAATAAAGCAAAAAGCTCAGAACAAAATATATGGGTCCACATTCACTCACACTCTCACTCTCGTTCATTCTCTCACGCTATCTAAATGTTTCCCTACCTTCTCTGCCAACCACATCCGCTTCTGCCTACCACTTCCGCTTTTGCATCTTCTCCCTTCCCTTCTTTCTTCAGTCTGCTATCTTTAATCTTCTATCTTCATCCGCATGTCCACGGACATAACCCAGCGGGAACGTCCGCCAAAATGACAGCGCTTCCAGTGAGGTTCTTTCTTTGATCTTCCAATTGGGTAGAGGATATCACAGAAAGCGCCACCATACTGCCATGAGCTCAACTTAGGGCAAAACGGAAGATGGAAGCACTGCCATTTTGGTGGAAGTTCCTGTCGGGTTATGTCCATAGAGATGCAGACAAAGATAGAAGATTGAAGATCGTAGATTCAAGAGAAAAGAGAAGGGAGAATATAAAAGATGAAGGGGAAGATGCAGAAGCTGAAGTGGTCAGGATAGAAGATAGGGGAACATTTAGAGAGTGTGAGAGAGAATGAATGAGAGTGTGAGAGTAAATGTAGGAACTGGGCAATTAATTTTGTGTCCTAATTAAAAATCAAATGTGCAGGGAACATAATTTATTGCCCGAAAATGAATGGGCCAAAATGAACTAAAAAAGTTTTCCGAATGGTATTTGGCCCATTTTCAAATGTCTAATATATATATATATATATAATATCAAAATCTTTTGAGGTTTTCAGTTTAGTAGTGAACTATATTTAACTATATCTTGCATGCTCGGTCTCATGCATCATTTATAAGGCAAAGTGACTCTGGGCAACATCCTTCCGTACTGTGCTAACTGGTAACAGAGCAAAGGAACCAAATGCATGTCATTGAAAGCCTAGATTTCAAAGCTAATAGAACGTTTCCTTCTTTAGCTTGTGTAAAACAATGACTCTTCAACTTGCTGTCAGAATTATTTTTTTTGACTTAATATGAAATAATCTAATATCTAATAATAAGCAAGATTTATAATATGTATGTCCACATCTTATTACATTTCTGATTTCGAAAATATTATTAGTAAACACAACCAAGCCACATTCTTGTATAATTATGATATTAACTACATGGCATAGCCATTATTTATAGAAATATAAATGTCAATTTGAAGATTAAAAGTAATGGGAAATACTGAAAGTTACATCTGTGCCAAACGTAATGACGTAAGAAAACATTATTCACCGACATTACAGGCACTTCTCTGTTACAGAATAGGCCATAGACAATGGAACCCAGGCTTGGACTGGATACAATACACATTCTTACAATGCTAACCTTTAGAGTGTAAAAAAAAGCTATTGTAGCTGTCTGCTAACATCAAGCGAAAGTGTGTAAATAATATTAATGTCAGATTGTGTAATGTGTTATTAAATTGCCTAATATGTGAACCAAAGCCAAAGGATTGGCTGATAATAGGATAACAGTTATAATTCAGCAGGCAAGAGGTCTGCCAGTCTGAAATGCCAACCATTCTTTCAGTCATCTTATAGATGTGGTATTAGAGGAATGACATGCAGCCAAAACCATATGACACATGAACTAGCTTACATGATGCGTGCATGAAGAAATAGTGGAATGTGTGCATGGGTTCAGCCTTGGCAGGGGCATTTAAGGTTACTAGAGATCTTACATTGTTTATGAAACTGAGTTAGATACATCCGATGAAAGGGTATGCAATGCTTTATCACAACATCAAAGAACCCATGGTGTGTGCATAATACACACAATTTCAGAGGACCACCGATAGTGGACTATATATTCAACTTATATGTGTTATTTATACCTTACTATGGCTTTGCTAAATTTGCAGAAATCTAACTACACCCCCTTGCCTGTTTCTATGCAACATACTCTAAAAAGACCCTATACCTGTACATGACTTGATGGCACATTACGCTGTTTAGTACGCCAACTTGCCAATGTGTTGGATATTGCTCAGTCCTAAACCATGCTAGTAAGGAAGAGTACATTGGGAGTACATGTTCTGAAAATCTGTGCATGCAGAAGTAGCATAAAGTTTACATGCACACTGGAACCAGCACTGCTGCCTACCAGAATTATGGTCCCTAAAGCCATCTTTAGATGCTTTAAATATCCTTGAAAAAAATCTAAACCTTCAATAGACTTAATGCAACCTCTGAGTTACACGGTTTATACTGTCTTTGCTCCATTTGCAGAAATCTAACTAACCCTCCACTTGAAGAGGAGATTCAATTTTATATATTTTTTTTTCTATTTTGGCCAAATAAAAAATACCAACTTCGAATAAAGGCTCCGTTTTCGTTTGGGCTAATATGGCAATATCCATATTTGCTTATTAAGTTTCCAGTGGCAGATGACTTTTGAAGTCTTACAATAGTCTTTAGAGATAGCATATTAAAGTCATTTAGACATAATTAATTACACAGGTTCCATAGAACAGGAAATGAAAACTCCTCAATAGATTTCTTGTTACTACGTCTTCCCAGGCCTGGAATGGTCATCTGGCACGCTAGGCAAATACCTTGTAGGTTGTTGGGTGACATCGGCATTTCGGGGGCTGTATTGGACCCCCAATGGCTGGATATGCCCGTGGCCACACTATGTAAACATAAAAAATATCATGCAGGTGCACATATCCAGCCTTCAGCCGCATTTATGTCATCAGGACGTCCAGGGTTGCCTCATTATTGCCCATCCAGCCCTACAGCTCCCTGTGTGACCTCTGATTAGAAGTACCTGCTTTATCAATCAAACAAGTAGGTCTTTGGAAAATATTCATGTATTACTTTGTCCATCACCCCCCAAACTCAATTATTTATTGATAATGTTAGCATGTGGCTGTGATTTAAACTAAAACAATATATAAATCTGTGCAGGTGACCAAATCCTGCTTTGTTTAGTTTATATATATTGGCATACATATGAAAATATGAAAGGATAATTTTGTTCACATAGGTACCAGTCTGAATACAGTGGCATAGACTGATCTGGAATATTTGTGGCAACCGTCACTCATTACCCATTTTTTTACACTGTAGCGTTCAGCTGTCACCACACTAGTTATACTGGCGGTTTTACAAAGGACCATGAGAGAGAAACCTGGAGAACTATTTTTGCGTTGGAGCAGATGCTTTTTGACTGATGTAAAATAGGATTTAATATGTCATGGGTCGGTTTATTAATACCCTAAAACAGATTGATGGAACGGGATTAGTACAATTGTTCTGCAGCCGTTCAATCTTTCATCATTTAAACAACAATGAAAGGATACGAAAACAAATGCGATGTTACAGAGGTCTGGCCTTTTGTATTGAAAATTTAGAAGCAACCAGAAGTTAGTACAAGGACATGGCCATGGAGCTCATACAGTATACCTTACCATGAACTCTAGTATCTGTTTGAATCAACATAATCTAGTAATAGTTTGAAATTTCTTTCATGTGCATCTGAAATATTCATAATATCTGATTTTGGTTTAAGGAAAGTTCATGCCAACATTTTTATTTTTGACATGTTCTTTTAATTAAAATTGCAGTCCTCCAAGTCCTTGTCCCCAGTGGCCTACAGGCTGCCTTTTAAGGGAAGCCCCTTCCTTTCCCTTAATCTGACACTTTTGCTGTCTAGTTGATAGCATATCACTAAAATTAATCCTAAACCCATTTGCTGGCAGTAACTGCATTGTAGGCATGCTCCTTTAAAGTTAAGATTGAACAAACTTGAAACAGTCCCCAGCAGTCCAGCTTCCTTTCGATGTTAAAACACGCAAGAGTGGGTTTTGGAACTTCTAGGCATGAAATACTCATGGAGATGAGAACAATGTTGAGTGAAATGTAGCCAATACCACATACTTTTACATTGAATTTATTATTCTGTATTAGCAAACTCAATTAATTAATAAAGCCTGATACAGTTGAGCAAGCTTTAATTATTTTCAGGCTGCCAATATAATTAGTCCAGTGTGCGATGCACAGCTGGAGCAGGTTGTTGGGTTGGGTTACAGATTTATGAAATACAACATGTTAAGTAATAGCTGAATAGATCTTTTTCTGCTTCTTTGTAACAAACAGGGAGCTTGCGATATTTTAGCAAACTAGGAGTTAATATGTCTCTGTTGAAATATAATTCCCCAATCATGCCAAAGGGGGATTTTAGAAAAAAACCTTGACATATAACTACTCAGAAGTCAATCTGCGACTGACAGAGCTTCTCAAACTGGTCTGCGTTCCATTGTTTATTGTCAAGTTTTTTAGCTGACCAAAGGCCTCAAAACAAATAGAAAATCAGTATGTCTGGATTCCTCCAAATGTCCAATGTCCTCCACCGATATAGCACTGTAGGCAGGTGCCTAATTTTCCTATAGGTTGGGGGGGCCGGGGGCTTAGCCGAGCCAATAACAGCCAAATTAACTGCAATGTACGGAGCCCATAATGAGAACAGTATACAAAAGACAGCTTGGAGCTTTTTTGTTGCAGTTTTCACATGGGGTAATTAGATTTACTTGTGCACACAGTAGCGTGTTATTTGAATAAAACGAATTCTGTTAATTTAACTTATTTCATTTATTCGGTTAATTCAGTTTTCAGGTGTGGTAATTATGGTTCCTGTCTTTTCTGAAAAAAAAGGTACACGTCATGCTTCCATGGGATTATTCTTGCCAATAATTTAGGGATAAAAAAGTGCTATTTAATAGATCCATTTTCTAGGGGCCATAACATGCAAAAACAATACTATTACAACCTGATTGGTACCAGGGGGCAAATCTCATTATCAAGGTAACATGAACTCATGACCCTAAGGTCAGAAGGGTTTGACTATTGTGAAAACACTTGTAAATGTGTAAGTAATCTCCCTCTTCATTCAATATCCCCAGGCTATGATCTACATTCTGAAATGCATTTAGGATTTCTTCTCAAAGGGCCAGAGCTTTATTTTGTAGACCCTTGTAAACCGAGTGGTCTTGCCATGGGCCACACCAAACATTATGTAATAAGTGTAAACTGATCTATCTATCTATCTATCTATCTATCTATCTATCTATCTATCTATCTATCTATCTATCTCTATCTATCTATCTATCTATCTATCTATCTATCTCTATCTATCTATATCAATCTATCAATCTATCAATCTATCTATCTATATCAATCTATCTATATCTATCTATCAATCTATCAATCTATCTATCTATATCAATCTATCTATATCTATCTATCTATCTATCTATCTATATATAATTGTGATTGTTAGAAGAGTTTGGAAATTTCTGTGAAGGAATGAAGTTGGTTTTATAGAAAGAAAAGAGTGTTTTATTAAATGTTTACTAAATGTAAACGGAAACAGATGTAGCCCCTTCATCCATTTTTTTGGCCATGTGGATAGACATGTTCCACTGGCTTTATAAACAATGTAATGGGTTTTGTCAGCAAAGTTTAAATAATTTTTTCCAAGTCTGTAGCTATGACACAGTCAGTAACAGCATAGTAACTGATTGCTCAATAAAGCTGGAATGCCATGCAACTCGGGATCATAAATCAGACATTCCTAATAGAGACCAATGGTGCATAATGAAAACAGGGCACAAACACCTAATGCAACAATGTTTTCTGTTTCTGGCTATTCTTCACAAACTACGCTCCCCTGATGTCATTTACATCCTTTTATTTAGATTGTCTCTTTGTGCTTGTTGCAAATAATGTAGCCGGTAAACATTCTTCTGTGCTTCTACGTCCTGCATTATGGAAGCATTATGCTACAGTAAAGCTGACAAGTAAAGGCAAGACATTTTCCAGTCCCAATGTAACGTAAAATATACATTGGAGTCCATTTTGCATTCGACTTTAATAGGTGTTTAGTTCACATACGTGTAAGTGGCTAGGTTGGAAGTTGAACACCCGTTTAATTTAATGTGGGCTCAGCTTGCGTATTAATTAATATTTACTAATAAGCATGTGAGGGCAGGGTATATCAGTATGAGTAGGTGGTGACCTGGAGCTCAGACCCACAGCATTTGATCACCATACTGTGCCGCTTACTAGTGGTGAGTGAGGGTCTTGAGGTATGGCATCCTCTCCTGTTGTTCCTAGCCTCAATTAGTAGCCTACACAACTATATTATAGGTTTCCTGTGTGTAGACATATTTCTTTCCATATATTTTCTGTTTCCAAATGTTTGTAAATGCCCTTTAAACTGACAGCTGACCAACAAATCTGTACCTTTAGTATGCAGTGATCATTGTACAGCTTCTTATTAAGGATAAATAAGTTATAACAGGATTCTTCAAACATGGGACCAGGACCTAGTCTTGGGAGACAAGATGCTCGTCACTCCAGGACTCTCACTCATTGTACTGAGCACTGCACATAGCACTTAAGACCGTACCTGCTGTTACAAGGAATTTCTGAACTAATGAAACACAAATAAGGTTCAAATTCCTCTTACCTTTACCTTTTCCCATTTGTGTTTGAAGTGTCACTATATTATTGGGCCACTTGGCTGGGCTTGTCCCTTGGGTAAAAATTTATTCACCCTCCCCTGTGAGTACACAAACGGGGTGATGAGTGTATGCAAAATTATAGAATGGGGTAAATAATTGTCTCATACTGCTATTTACTAAAAGAGTAAAATGTCTCTGGAACAAAAATTCCTAGCACAAGTTGTTGTTTTGTCCTTTTGAAAGGTAGCTCCTTTTCTTTCTCGAAAATAAATGCCTAGATAAAATGTTATACTTCACCCTGTACGCTCCAATACAGCTGACAAAGTGAGTGTTACTCTGGCAGACAAATAAGTGGTTCTTAAGGGTACAGTACAACTTAGGCCAAACTTTAATTGCAATAAGCAAATAAGCTTTAGTAGATCTGTCATCTTATTCAGGGACGGGGATAACGGGGCTGGCTTGGCACTTTTAGGCCAGCAGATGTAAAATGTAAGTGCAGCTGAACACGACATGGCGCACGGTCATGCAGTGTGCAGTGCTGATGGCACACTGGATCCGGTATGCCAGATGGCCACTTTGGGCCTGATATCATTCCTTCGTTTGAAAGCTTATTCACATAAAAGCAACACAACCTTTTCAGAAGATTGTTTTCCCTTCCTTTGGCAACAACCTATACAGTACGTGCCTGCTTTTGTATCAACTGTTACAAGCTAAAATTGTGTATGAGGTAAAAGGATTAAACAATGGTTTCTGGGTAGTGTTTGGGCAAAAGTAATAGAAACAGACACATAACAAAAATAGCTAAACACATATTAAATACAGAAGGGTAGGTAGAACAGTGCCATTAATGTTGAAATAATATTGCTATTGAAGGACACCTTGACTCTGTATAACGTTTGGGGAAAAAGTAACCATGGAAGAAACATTCAGCCTTAAATATCAGAATTCCCATAAAGTAAATGAGTTTGGATTTTAACAAAGATGCCATAGAAGGACATTTGGCAAGATTATGAGTGCAAACCATGTTCCATTTTATTTCAAAAATAAAACATAACAAATGCCTGGCACTAATGGGAATCAGCTAACAGTCAGCTCTAAAACGTTGCTTTTACTGATAACCTTCAGTACTAAACTATGACGCATGGAGGATAACAACCAATGTTTAACACTTTGTGGAATTTCAGCTATTTTTGTGTGACAGAAATGTATTGTGTCTTCAGGATACTATAAAATGAACCGCCTCGGGGGCAAAGGAAATTTCAAGTAATGACACGTGAGAGTATGCAAACATGTTTATATTACTCTTATCACAACTAGAAACTGAGAAAAAGAGATGACACATAACACATAAATGTGAGCAATTATTTTAGCAAACATTCCCATTCAAGTGATTGTCTGTAATTGTATGAAGAGTACAGAATTCAACAGAGATTCTGGCTACAGATATGTGATTGAGTGTCCATTAATTCTGGACACACTGCCAAATATGATTTGAAGAAATATGTTAAGCTAACCTTGGGTACGACACCTTATGCTGGCAATTCTCTGCCTTAAGACGTAGTAGTAAGCTGCAAAACAAATGTCCAAAAAAGGAATTGAAGTTCTTTTTTTGTGTGTTTCCTTTGAGGAGGCTGGATTTGGGTTTTAATCAACATGCTACATTCCGGGAGCCTTAAACACATTCAGAGCATGTCTGCAACAAAAGAAAATCTGGAACAGGTTTAAAAACAAAAAAAGAAAAGAAAACAGCAACAAAATCAAATTTGTTATGATATTAAAGGCACAATGCATGCGGTAACATAAAACAGGTTAGTAAAATGGCATAGCACTGCTATTCTGTATCAGCAGGGAAATTGCTGAAAGTAAAAGGCTTATACAGGGGTATCTTAGAGAGTCTCATGGCTGCAAACAAATGAAAGGGGTGGAAATAAGGTCGAGGCTGGACAACCATGACTGTAAACGGCATCAAAAAGCACTACAGTTGCCCCGTGTTTGATAATGTGCAGTTTTGCATCAAAGGCAATAAGGCACTATACCAAGCAATCCTCTTGGAGCCTTTGGGGGTAAATTAACTAAGTCTGTAGGATGCTAACTCTAACATATTTTATGTGTCATATGTAAGAGAGGGAGACTAGTCACTGTCTCAGCTGAATTATCAGGGTCCTGAGACTTGGAAAAGATCTTAGAGGAATGCTGGCTGTCTTATGACATAGTTGTACACTGCCTCTCGGTAATTACACAACTTTTAAAACGTTTGATTAATAAGATATTATTTGTTATTCATTATATAATTTGGCATCTTTACTGGGTTTGTGAATGGTCAAGTTATTAGATGGCTTTTTTTTTTTTATTAGATGTTTCTGGAAATAAGTTTAAGTAATTACGTTTCTGTTCTTACACTTGGCGTAGGGTATCTATTGGTGACAAGGTAAACAAATACTTAATGGAACAGTTGAATAATGTACTAATTTATATGGACTATGTGTGGGCTATAACAATGTAATATCATTTTTTGCAATGTTAAAATGGCATCAGTTATACAGCTACCAGAATAATGTCTAAATACAAAAGTCAGTACAATCTAAAGTGGCACTTTTATCAGGGTTCTATATAAACAGAACACAATGTTATCTAGTTATCTGCAATTATGTGAATTAATTCAAGAGGTGGGTGATAGGTGGCAAGTGGTTCTTAATGAAGCTGGACGCTTATACCATGGCCAATAATCTATGGAAGTTCCTTAAATTCCTAGTTGGCAGTCCTATTATCTATAGAAAGGTATGTCTCTTAATTAACTGGGACCGTGCAAGCAGTGCTATGCCATGATTTAGCTTAATACAGTCTGGTTGATTGTGAAAGCATGAAAGTGTGCATGAATGGATAAAACAGCAGCACAAGCTTTTTTTTGCAAACCATTACCAAAAAAGCAAACCCAAGAAGCCAGCAGCATGCATTTGAAGCCCCGCCAAATACGCAAACACCTTAAAGTCTTATGGGTTATGGTTAAGCACCATTACTGTGTGACATTTCAAAGCTTCACTGTGATTTTGCTTGTCCCGTAAACACATGATTAGACAGACAATCCAAGCCTACCATTCCTGGAAAAGCTTCTGCACCCAATGCGAGATATATCAAAATATGAATATGGATCATGCTAGGATTTGTCACATGAGACAAGAATGCTGGCCTACCACTGTTATGTAAGGCTAAATCAGCCAAGATTTCTTTTAAATATATTTAAATGAGAAGTGAGAACAGTGAGACAAAATCAAACTGCAAATAGCAATAACATGGTTCATAAAACGCTTTAGGCTTTGATCGACACAGTCTTGCTGTTCATCTATTACACATGTTAAATAAATAATATTCATACAGTTATGAAATCACCACTGTGTACCAGGGAAAACATGGAACATATCTTACCCTTTGGTATATGTTTTATATAGTATCAACCAACTTGTTTTGAATTTCTACAGTCTTGTTCCTTATTAACTAGTATTGAAGAGAAACCATTAACACAGCTGTTTTTGTGATGTTGCTGAATCTCGTCTATAATGTTTATTTAACTCTCCACATATTACGCCATGCTACAATACATTCAGGGCATTTTGGAGGACCAGCTAGGATCTGGGAGATGCTTTCTGCATACCTATTCCAGTGACATTACAGAATATTCTAACATTAGGCAAAATTATCCATTTGATGATTACATTTACATTAATCAAGAAGAAAGATAACCTTGGAGTACTTAGTCTTAGGTCTAAGTTAGGTCTATCTACCTAACAGACTCTGGAATATCTGTTTTCCAGGGTCAGCGCTACCATATAGGTAAACTAGGTAGTTGGTTGGTGGGGGGTCGTCATAGGCTGCTACAAAGCCTAGAGCTGGCCAAATCAGCTCTGTAGCCAGATGAGAAGGATGAAGTTACCCTCTTGCACATAATTGATCAGTATAAAAAATCAGTATTTCTCCTTCTTAGCCAACAAGTTGGGATCAAACAAGTATTCCATATAGAAGTGTTATTGAGATTGTTGTTTGTTCTGCTATAAATTGATAGTGCTCCACATTATTTTAGAAATATATACTCAAACGTAAAGGTTGTTTTCAGCCTGTATTAGTAGGAGGGGTATTGTTAGCGATTTCCCCGACCGCTTGTCAGCACTCTTTCTGCTCCCTTCAGTCTCTATTCTCTATATTCTCTCTTTCCCATCCCTCTTCCTTCTCCTTTAAGCTTTATCGTACCTACTAAGGGGGTGTTTCAGGGTCAAGGCACGTTTCAGACCCACTGGGCGTTCTCTCTTGTTTTAACCCTACCACAAATCCAGTATATATATATATATATATATATATATATATATACACACATGTCTTTTACATGCCTTTTTGGGATCCGTACACTGATGTAGTAGCAGGATTCAAAATAGATATAATATCTTTTCTTTCCCTAAATAAATGTACTCACTTGGTCTCATTCCTTTGCTGCAAGTTATATGCACATCTCAATTTAGAGCTGGTACAATCCAGCGACTATTAATGTAATTGCAGCTGTTCCCTTTAACCCACAAATATATCACATGCATCCTCATACTATCTCACAGAGCAAAGCATGTATTAACCAGACGGTAACCACAGGGGAAAAAAACTATAAATTAATGTATTACATTTAAATTGGATCCCAAAACGAGTATGCTACAGATAAGAATATTATACTTTTAGATTGCATATATGCATCACTTAGAAGTTCACCTTTTTGCATGAAAGTAATAGCATACATCATTAATTGGCACATGATTTTGATGGTTATTACTCCTCCTTGGGGAAAGCTGATTCTTGAGAAGGAGTCGACGATGGTAATTAAACTTGCAGTTGAGTTTACATTTGAGTTGGAAGCCAGTGTTTGACTTAAGAAATTTAAGGTCTCACTCCAACGTTCTGGGTCAATTCCCCTGTTCCTTTGAAGTGGTGTTTTTTATTTCATAAAACAGGCTGTAGGAGTATTTCACCAAAATTAAAGAAAGAAAATAATCCTGTGGAAATGACAGACTGCATTAGAGTGTCCGTATAGCCCACTTCTATGTATTACATGAGTTCTACAAGGGTAGTTTTAGCAGGGCTTTGTTAATATTAGCACAGAGAGCAAAGATAATATTTCAGACAGGAGTACTGAGACCATGAAAAAAACTTAAAAGCTAGAGGCTCCAGCATCGGGGCCGTGAGCATCCAGGCACATATAAGCTTCAGATAAATAATTAGCAGTGTCTGCTCTTGTAAAAAACAATGTACCCCTTGATACAGGTAGTACTTTAGAATTCTGTGATCCTGGATTAGCTGCTAGAAGGACATTGGTTCAGGTAAGATTAAAACGAAAACATTAAAGGGATTTCTGTTCTAAACTTCTAGGAATTAGACATTTTAAAAAAAAAAAATAGTATGTGATTTAAGAAGCTGCTCGTTGTTGATATTTCCACATCCCTGGAGATGCTTAGGTGTATATAACATTAAAAAATGAGCCCTTGTTGTATGAAATAATTACCAGGTCCCCTTGAATTCCATTGCTGGATCCCAATAAACAACAATAATGGCACATTTGCCTTCTTGTGGCAATGCTAAAAAGTGTGAATTTGAGTGTCAGATGTTGTCTA
The DNA here is from genome assembly GCF_027358695.1 of Spea bombifrons. Classification (NCBI taxonomy): domain Eukaryota; kingdom Metazoa; phylum Chordata; class Amphibia; order Anura; family Pelobatidae; genus Spea; species Spea bombifrons. The sequence goes on from NC_071087.1 coordinate 46,826,776, forward strand.
TTTTGTTCTTCGTATGGCGAGACATACATTTCACAGATAAGTAACCTGACTACACCTTAGCAACGACATGAGTTTCACTTGGCAATGCAATTTACAAATGTTAAACACGAATGCCCTGTGTGAGGGTGGGGATACAATGATAAATATTGAGAAATGCTATACAAAATGTAAGAACCAAAAATAATTTGCTTCTGGTAAGTATATAGATGGATATGATCTCCTGCGATGTCACTGGAATGAGTTATGATGCAGAAACCTAACACAGCATCATTGTTCTGATTTTAATGTGTTCCCTATACTCTATACTCTGCTGCACCATATCTCAAGATTTTTTATCATAATTTGAAAAATGTACATGTAGTAGTTAGTTATTTTGTGCTGACATGAAGTTACTCTTTAATAAACCTCGACTTGATGGTAACATTCCAAAGTGCAAGTGGAAGAATGAAAAAATACAAAAATACATAATTTAGCAACATACGATACAGGTACTTTTTAAGTACATTGTACCACTATTGTATGTCACATTGTTGTTAAGAGTATCTCAGGCCCAGTATTTACATTGTATCAAAAGTATGTAGAAGAGGTTGTGTTGATGAAACTATGGGTAAATATCCTGGTAATAAAGAGCATCTGCTTTGACAAAAAAAGAAACCTATGACATGATTCTACAAAAAACATTATGGTGCTTATAAACCATGTGGTGGGTTGCTGGGCCCCTAAAGAATAATTTCCAAGAGTTGCTAGATAATGCTAGACCAAGACGACACCTGTAACAGAAATGATTAAAGTGTATTAACATTTATCGTGGAAGCAACTGTGAACCTTTCTGTGTCATTATGCTTGTGTCACCATTTGAAGTCTGCACGTGCAAAGCCCCACTTATTAAATAAGCCCTGCTGTAGTGTATGGAAGCTATTAATAGTTATGTAGAAGCCCCTCATAGATGGAAAAAGCCCCAGCAATGGTGATACTCACGCTGACAATGATTCGGTGATTGTCGAGTCCAACCCCAACAGCAGTCAATCCTGCTACCATATCGACAAATACCCGTAGAGGAAGCGATCTGTGTGGGCCACCTGTGCAAGGAAAACATTATGAGATCTTGTTTTAGATGGAGAGGGAATCAACATAATCATGACACCACGAGTCTCACATGATAGCATCACAGAAGAAGAATGTACTTATGCCCACTTTTCAAAAATATATCAAGGCTTGTCAACCTCAGCTTCGCTTTTTTATACAAATGCAATCATTATTTTTTTTAATCAATGCTAATGAATTTGACATATTTAAGAAATCTTTCTTCTATGGGTCACTTTCTCTTTTGTCTTAAGGGGATTATGTAAATTACTCAGAGGAAAAAAAGACTTCACACTCTTTTTGAATGTTAATTATATGAAATAAATATTCGTCATTCATATGCAATATATGAGTAATATCATGTTTTCTCCTTGTTTTTTTCTTGCTTATTCCTACTTATCAGGCCTTGTTTGAATTTTATTGGAATAGTGTCATTTCTGTTTGGTTAAATATTTATATCTGTCTAGCACTTTACCAGCACCACCATCAAAGAATGCATCATCAGCATGATGGACAGAGGCATCAAAGGAAAGTCACTCAGTGACCCAGATGCTTCCACCATGGTTATTGTTGTCTTTGTTGTAGACATAGGTGAGTTGAGGAGGTTTAGTACTGCAAGCGGAATCAGATTACCTTGGAAGCTGCATTGGTTTAAGGTGTCTCAGGCCAGACATAATTGCTCTGGGCATTACGGTATTAGTCAAAATATCAGTTATGAGAAATGCATCCTATATTTGTTTTAAACTTTTTTGAATTGGACTTGTTAATTTTTTTTACATCTTTGTTAACATTTTGTTTTATTTAATGCTATACCATTAATGTGATGAGGTAAAACACTCAAATTTCACAGTACATATATGTTTTTAGACGTCAGTTATGTTTTAAGTAGCAGAGTGCCTTCAGTATTCTGTTGTAATAAGTGATTATCTGGCCCTCAATGGGCTAAAATAACTAATATGTCCATAAAGAGACTAGCATTATGTATTTTACCCCTTTCATCCTTAAATCTGTCTAAAAGGCAGATGATATAACAAAAGGAACATTTCTAGCTACCTGTTATTACACGGAATAGTTGACTGGTCTTTTTCACTAATTATTATCCAATGTTGAAGGATAAAGCATCCAGATATCAAGTTGCTTAAAAGTAGAACCACCAATTTAGCAATAACTGAGTACTTAACCTTTAGGTAGATTATGGACTCATCCAGGATATAGTTAACTTCATGAAATGGAATTTAAATACTTAATGATTGGTCTCTCCTCTGCAGCCTAAGGGTTTTGAACTTGTTAAATTATATAGTAGGGAGGACTCGCACAAATCGAATGATTACATGGACATCTCAGCATTCTTTAAATATCAATACGATGTACATGTACAGAGACAAGATGATATTCTGACATTATGTATAGTTATAACTAGAGTAATCAAATGCATAAAGCACAGTACTAAATTCATAGGACAGAAGTATTGGGGTTATTCACTTAATTGCGGTGTCAGAAGTGGTGGAAAAGCCTTTGGTCTGTGTTTTGTTGTATGTCATATTCTGTCAGCTAGTCTCCTTTAAGTTTTTTCCTCCCCTACATTTCTGTTTTGACCTTTGTATTACATTTCTTTTCAGACACATTGACCTTTGCCTTCCTACATAATTCATCTTAGCCCCTGCACCGTGACCCAATTCAAGTAGATACCTATCCTTGGAAATGAGATGTGGCTGCCTTACCTTCCTCTAACAAGACACTCCAAACCTCCTCTTACTTATCTACTTTCCCATTATACAGCTATAGCAGAGCATAATAATAATGAGTGAACATGTATACAAATAATATACATACTACTATATATAGATTTGTCTAGTATATGATCACAAGGTCTACATTCAGCTGGTAGGCCACTGTCCGATAGCACCACACACTCACCTGAGTGCTTACAGTTGTCTCTCCCTCATCACCCTACCTTTTTAAAGGCTGCTCAACGATCACCAATTTAATAAGGGCGCTATAACATAATGGAGAAGAATTATCCTCCAGATCCCGACAACAGGAACTTAACATGGCTGCTCACTTGCTATATGTATAATGTGGGTTTTAATGCCTTTAAAAGCTTTTTTGTAAACCCCTCAATATAGATTTATTTAGTGTATAGGACTTATAAGTACAGGGTTTGGGAAAAAGTGACAAATCTTCTTTCATTTCAGCTGTAAGCAGCTCCCAAGGGCTAGTCTTATGCATGGAAACATTGTTTTCAGGTCTCAGTGGGTTTTATTTTAGCTTAAAACATGTTATATGTAATATGTAATATGTAAATTCAGTTTGTTGTATTTTATTAAGGAGGCCATTCACACTATAGTTTGTAATCCAGAAAATGCATTGTTGCAAAAAGGAGGTTTACACAGGAATTTGCCGTCACGGTTTCATTACCTGGTGCCTGTCTTAACTTGATTTGTAATTCTTTTCTTTGCAGTCACATATCAACAACCCTCAGTCATAGGTAACATTGCTACTTGGTAGAGGGGATATGTGGTTTCCAAGGAAGTCATGCTATGGCTTTGTTAGAATTTGTTATTACAAATCTTGCCAAAGGAACGGTCATGTTTTTTTTTTCACCTGACTGCACCTCTTCCTAAAAAAATGAATTCCATCAAGTCTCCATGTGTCCTTCACAACAAGATTCCTCCATGAAAGCCACTGTAGGGCTACTTGGCCCTTTTCATAGTCCTCAAAAAAGCTTGTTTAGCATGCAATCCAGCATGCATCCAGTCCAGAGGCCGAAGAATGACGAGTACAGTAAATATTAAGCACAAATGTCCAAAATACATTGGCTGGCCAAGTCATAGGGCAAAATTACCTTACTAAATCCCTGAACACCTTTAAACAATTACTAATAATTTATTTTTAGCTTTATTCGGTCTCTACATCCGAGTTCAACAGCAACGTTTATTTTTTAGAAGGAAAAATGTTAGATCAAGAGGTCATAGTCCAAAACTAGAAGGCCAGAGGATTAGATATAATGTAATGGAAGATTTGCTTTACTCAGAGGGTGGTAGATAAATGGGATAGCCTCTAATCAGAAGTGCTAGAGGCTAACACAGTGAGGGAATTTAAACACGCATGGCATAGATTTACAGCAGTGCTTAACTGAATAAATGAAAGTTACTCAATACTTATCCTCAATGAGGATTTTTTTTATATTTCTTTTTATTGAAATGCTTTCCATTTATGCTAAGAGATTGCAGTGTAAATATTGACTTATTGTATGGTGTTTAATTCATCCAATAAAGAGTTGATTTACTTCCTCTATATTGCATTATATTATTCTTGTATTAAACATACAGTATATCTTAATATCATGGTCAGCACCCATAAAGAGCGCAGCAATATTACATCAAACATGACATTGGGAAGTTTTTGACAATGCAAAAATTAGCGTTTACTTGGTTGTCGCCCCACAAAGCTCCCATAATGTATGCAAGAACATTTGTTTTAATGATTATTAATACAGGGCTCCTTTATAGAAAAGTGACATTAAATACAGTTAGTTGCTGGAAAATAAACATACATATGTACTTTTGTGCTTTGAATATTTAAGTATAGTGTATAATTTAGCAATGTTATCCACAGTAAATTTAATTACCCCAGAAATCTGCATATATATGCATACATTTAATTTAAACATATATATATATATTGTAATTATTTAAGTATTTCACACCCCTATGATTGTAAAGAAAATATTAGTTTAAGTTTATAAAAATGTTGATGGGAAGTGTGCCCATGCAGACAAAAGATGGATGTTTATTTTGGATTTACAACCTATATCAATATTTGAGGTAAATATTAAAGTTAGTTGCAAGGTTCTTGCTAGTCTGAACTGTCAAATTAACTTAAGCATTCTAATCTCGCTTATAACAGGTGCCAAGAACACAGAGTTTCACAGAGTTTATACAATGCTAAAGATGGTTCCAGGGTTAGTTAGGTGCCACAACATCTTAATGTCTAGGGGCCAAGTTATAACATATACCGGTATATAATATATATATAATATATATTACATTATTATATAGTAATATATATTATATATATATATATATAAGCAGCCTTAAAATAATTATTCTTGCCAATACAATAATAAATACTTTTGTGTAAGTATATGTATGCATGCACAATTATACTAAAAAACAAAAACTTTAACTGCTCAAAACTATAGGTTCTTTCTTTTTTTCTTGAATGGAACTTTATAACATATAGCAGGTTTATTGGGACTGTCAAATGACAAAGTTGTCATTATTTGACAATGTTAAGGAGAACTGGAAATCTGCTTTTAGCACATTATGGCTGTTTGAACCCTAAATGTAGTAACTTTCATAGTTAATCTAACACATACGTGTAACTGTGAAAATGTTCTTGGTGCAACAGCACAAATGTAGATCAGGGGGGCCTCTATATATAAGGAGGAGATGCCAGGAGGGTATATGTTTATTTTCACCACATTTTACGGTGTTCTTTTCTTTAATATTGATTATACAGAAGGTTTGATTATTTATAATATTTGATTGACCTTTCTAAAAATCACTATAAATACCTGGATAAGACAGTATAATAAGTAGACCAAATTCACCAAAAGCTACAAAGAGAAAAGTAAATTCCTAGATGGGAGATGGAGGGCTGCACCCAATGCTTAGTGCTTTCTAAATAGACTTTCAATGTCATGTACAAGAACCAGGTAGGAATGTTTCAAACATTTCTTGTTGGCCAGATCCAGCATTACCATGAGCAGCCAAATAAATAGATCATAAGCATTGGCGTTTCATGGTTCTTTCCTCACCAAACTTTGATGACAGAAAGCCACCAGCCCATCTGTATAACAGGAAAAGAATTGAGGTAGCTGCTATCCAAAGGTTATAAGTATGGAGAGCAAGAAGTAAAACTGATCACCAATGGAATGTTCCCGCTGATTGATCCACTTTTTCAATGGCTTTTTAAGCAACACCCTATAATACGTCTTGAGCAATCATAGTTTCGGAGTGTATGCAGCACACAACCGCAGAATACAGGTTGTCTTATGGACAATCTGGATACTACTGTCTAACGGATTAGAAAAAAAATCTGCAAATTGCCCAAAAAGTGCTCATAGCAGAATTTCTCCAAAGAGATACAGTTTATTTTTTATTTGTGCTACAAGAACCTTATGAAGGATTTCACTGACTCACTCCTGGGCAAGTGTGGATCAGCTAGCTGTAACTACCAACAGAGAGTGGCATTTGTAGACGTGTGAAAACAGCTTTTAAATATTGACATTCACTCTAATTCACTTTAATGCCAAAGTAATTAATTAAAAGTGATCCAGTTCTTGATTATAGTTGAAAACCAGGTGCAGGAGGGAGGCTGATTAGGTGTGGAGAACTACGATATATCTAAAAATGACATGCTGGCAAGATGGCTTGTCTGTCCCCTACCTGAACTCATATAAATACTTGGGAAGAAACTTTGTAAGGATGTAAAAATTGAACAAATACACAAGGTGTCAGTGTGTAGACCTCTTTTAGTCAATGGCCCCACTTATACTGCTGCTGACTCCAACAATGAGATTTCTGCACTGGGGGGTTTACTTGTAACTGGAAAGATAATGGATACTTTATGTATTTTTGAAGTTCAAAGACATAAAAACAGGAACACAGTAATAGAGTTCAACTATAATAAGTTATAGTAAAAAAAAATCACATCAATGCTTATCTTTGTGCTACAATCTTCTACACAGTTATGGAGAAACTCCGGCTGGTTATAGAACAGGTTTGGCAAATGGTAAGAGCATAAATCAAAGTGCAGCACACTTCTGGAAACACTACTAGTGGAATCCAAGCTAATAACTATTAATTTAATGTGATAGCACAGCAAACTTCAGTTAACTGCCTTCTGGAAGGTGGGTTGGGGAATGACACTTATCAAAAGTCAGAAACTGCCAAAACATACTGAATAAAGTTCAATATAAACCCTTCCAGGCTCTATTTGTTCTACAAGTGCACTAAGGAATTTTTAGAAAGGGGTTGGTAAGGAGACAGATACAATCATACACAGATTCTATTCACACCAAATCATCCATTAACCTCTGGTCTTGCTCTGAATATATTAACCATTTCAGTGTTGGGGTAGCCAACATACCACCCCATCTAACACTCCAAGAGTTAAATAGGATTTCATTACTTATTGTACTGTGCAAATTCTTACATTTTTCCCAATGATGCTTATCTGCCACATGGAAACCGGTAGCAATGCAAGTTTAACCCCTTAAGGACAATGGGCGGTCCCTAAGCCCATTGAAAACAATGCATTTTGAGCCTGTACATGTAGGGGCTTTGTCATTAAGGGGTTAAGGACACTTTATGTGTTGTACTAATATAATAGAGTAACAAAATACTCACATTTCTTTCAGTATCAGATTGGGGGAAACAAATTAGAATTACATCTGTTAAAACTACTTATCTCTTTACACTTAATTCTCAATATGGACACTTAGATCCAAATAAAACAAACATAATCCAAAAGCTACAAAGCAGCCAAACATAGTCCATGCTCCTCTTAAAGTCCAAACAATATTCATTGTAAAATTCGGTTTCTCAACATAACCTGGGTGTTCTGTAAAATATTCAGACATGAATAAACATACAGGCTTGGAGAATTCTCATCGTTTTACAAAAGCATTTTATGTGATAATCCTACATGACATGCCATTTTATTCCAGTTTGACCATAAAACATGCAAAGGAATCATGCAATAATAACCCTAGGAGACTTGTCCTAGAGCAAAGTGCTGTTTCCTTGTGTTGCTAACCCCTAGGACCTGCAGGTGTCCTTATCTGTGTGAGCACATCTGCACGTCTCATTCCAAAAGCACATCTGCCAGGGTGCCTGACTCACACACCTCTCACCCCCACTCCCACATTATCTGCCCCTGTCCCACACACAGGGCATTCTCACAAACATGCCATTCGAGCCTTTAGAAGGGAAAATGTATATTAATTTAGCCATTGTGGGGGGGGGGGTTACAAACTTCATCTTTATGTTTCTTGGAAGCAATATAAGAGCTCAATAAACACTTTATAACAATAAACAGTATTATAATAAGTGGGTCTTATAGGGGAGGTCTAAGTAATATCCTAATCTTATAGGAGTTAGTGGAGTAACGTTTAACCCTTTGAGTTCCAAGGGGTCAAAAAAAAGGCAGCTTTACAATGGTAGCACCGCAGATGCCAAGTAATGTTAGTGTTAAATACTTTCTCCACTACTTTCTCCACAGTTGGCAGTCACGTTGAGATAGCAGTAAGGCAGTAAATAGCAGGTCTGCTCTGATAGTACAGGGTGCACTATTTTAGGACCCCGATGTGGAGGAGGAAGCCTCCAGCAGTTTAGATGAGTTTCATTCTCCCCTAGCTTCAGGTGATGGGCATGAGGTGTGTTCAGGTGGACAAGGTTAAAGCCATAGTATATTCCTTACCTTCCATTATAATCCGCAGCAGCCTTCATGGTCAGGAAACAGGCAATCATTAACCTTAAAACCAACTCCATTACTATTAATAATAAACAAAATCTCTTGGGGGGGAAAAGTTCAAGCGTAAGAAAAGCAGCAGTTCTCCAAGGACAGCCAGGTGAGAAGGGGGACTGGTGGTGGTCAGATCTGGTTACCCTGCCTATCCTTCACTTCCTCAGCTCCCACAAGAGTTGTCCAAGTCTCAGAGATCTTGAAGGTGGGCAGGCTGTGTCTCCCCAGTGGGAAATGCTGTGGATGAGCAGCAGGTCTGTGTGTGCCCTTCTCCCTGCTGGGAGTTCTGACACATGCCTTGCTCCCTCGCTCCCTCCCTCCTTCCTTCAGCTTCAGAGTGAGGAGGGGCTGCATGTGCGCGTCACCTTCACTTTCTAATCCACCCTCACTCTGTCCCTACTTCATTTCATAGACTATTCTTTTTGTCATGCACAGAGGTTTTCCTAGGCATGCTTACCCCCCCCCCTTCCTTAGATCCTCATTTAAGAATATTTCTCTGCATGCCTCATACCACACACAGTTAATCCTCATTCCTTCATTCTCACCTTCAGTTTTCTTGGCACAGAGTGACCTGTTGCAGTCACATAAAGTCCATTTCACGTGGCTGGTCCTAAACCAAAGAGCACCCCAGGAAAGGAGCCTCTTTGACACCTCACACCTGTAAACTTCATATATATTTTATACATTCAGGATGCCAATGTAGATATGCCCTCCATGCAGTGTCAATTGAGTGTATTGGGGGCAGTTTCTGAGGTCACTGTCTGCACCTTAGGCAGCTGCTGAACTTCCCTGGCAGCTAAGGCGGGCCCTGCTCCTTGCCATTTGTATTTTGCCTTGATATATTTTCCTTGATTTTACCCTTCGGCACCACTCAGTAGTTGAGAAGAATGCTTATTGCATCTATTTTTTATCTAGCTCAAATATATTTGGAAATATAGGAGTATGGTTTTTTCCTGGGTTGCCATTTCATCTAGTGCCAGCCCTGCAGGCTTGGGGTAGCCATAGGTCAGACTGGAAATATGCCCAGTGGCCACTGGACCTGTAACTATTTTTAGCACTACAGCATTAAAGAGGTTAAATCAGGGCCATTCTTAGTACCAGACATCCCATGGCTGCCTGGTGCACTTGAATTAGTGGGGCACAGGCTACAGTTGGCAACCATCCTGGTTTTACTGGGATGGAATGAATCCCAATTACTAACCTATTCTTCTATGTTTTCCTTTTTTGTACTTCCATGGGCACAGTATCCAGAGGTTGGGCACACCGTAGTAGCATTGGAGACAGGTACCTGGCAAAGAGATGTTGTGTGTTTTTGTAAGGCTGAAATACTTACCAGATTACTAGAATCTTAAATTCTATTAACAAACTATTTAAAATTGAAAAGGTATTGATCAGTCACTGAAAGTTTTAAGCTCTGTGAAAAATTAGTTAAATAGAGGGTGTCAGAGACTATTCTCACCTTGGATGCCATTTGATATTGGATCAACCTTGGGTTAAATAAACATACACACACATGACCCCACGGCCAACCATCTTGTGGCCAACTAGGGATCTTGGAACTTGGTGGCAAGCCTGTAGATGAGGTTTTCAGATTAGCCCTTATCAGGCATCGGGCAGACCCAAATCCACCCAAAGGTCAGACCATGCAATGCTCAGAGAAGTTACAAAAAAACAGAGCGTTATATCTTAGACTCTGCGGGCCTCAGAATGTTAAGTGTTAAAGTTCATGTCAGTACAATTTGAAAAAGACTGAACAAGTATGCTTTGTTTGGAAGGGTTGGCAGGAGAAAGCCTCTTCTCTCTAAAAAGAACATGGCAGCAAGGCTTAGGTTTGCAAAGTTGATTCTGAACAAACCACAAGACTTCTGGAACATTGTCCTTTTGACAGATGAGACCAGAGTGAAGACTAAACACAGCATATCAGAACAAATACCTCATACCAACTGTCAAGCACGGTGGTGGAGGGGTGATGATTTGGGCTTGTTTTACAGCCACAGGACCTGGGAACCTTGCAGTCATTGAGTCAACCATGAACTCCTCTGTATACCAAAGTATTCTAGAGTCAAATGCGAGGCCATCTGTCTGACATCCAAGCCTTGGCTGTAATTGGGTCATGCAACAGGAAAATGATCACAAGCATACCAGCAAATCTACAACAGAATGGCTGAAAAAGACTGCGATGGCCCAGTCAAAGTACAAACCTCAGCCCGATTGAAATGCTGTGGCAGGACCTTAAGAGAGGTGTGTAAACAAATGTATCTACATAATTTTAAGTCCTGCTAAGGAACAGATGATTGTTGTTATGTCCTGATATGTAATGCCATAGAATTGAAATTCACATGACCATAATGTGTGTTTACACTCTTTCCCCCCCTTGATCCCATTCTCTCTTTATCAATCTCCCTTCCCAAAATTCTCTCCATCCCTCCATTGGCTCTCTCCCTCCACTTTCCTTGGATCTCTCTGTCTACCTTCTTCCTCTAGCTCTGTCTCTCTCTGTCCCCCCCTTCCATTTGTCACTGTGGGCAATGAGAGGGAAAGAGACCAATCAGAGTGCAGCATGTGCTTTACTTCAAGTCCCGCCCAGCATGACAGACAATTCCCACAATAACTTGACTATGAGATATATATATTTTAAAAATGCATGTATTACAAACCCATCTTATATGCACACATGGAGAAACCATCTGCCCTTGTAAGGGGTAAATGAGGAGAAATGAGAGAACTTAAGTATAGGAAATTGATTAGATATGCCACATTTTGCAAACGTTTCTGGTATAACGTTTCTGGTATTAGAGGACCCCCCCAAAATTTGAATATTAATTTAGGGAAAAAAAGAAAAAGCCTGAATATAAGACTACCTTATAGGAAAAAAGTTTTACTAGTAAATATTAATTCACATGTAAACTATTTTTTCATATCTAATAAAAACTATGATCTGCCCCCAGTTATGCATATCTGCCCCCTAGATATGCCTTATACCCCCTATATGCCACTCTATCTCCCTGATATGGCTTTTAACCCCCTATTTGCCAGTCTGCCCCAGATATGCCTTATACACCCCTATATGCCACACATGTCTTTTAACCCCTGCCTCCAGAAAACTATTATACCACCATGCCATTCTTACTTATGCCCCACATGCCCCGACTTACCAGTGCATTCCCTTGTGCTTCAGACTCCCTGGTGTCTAGTGGGGGGCAGCCGGTGGAGGTCTATGCGACGTGCGCAAACAACCTCCTCTGCTGCTGGCCGGTACTTCCATCGAGGCTTCTATTACTGAGCACCAGAAGGTCATGTCACACCGGTGCGCTGTCATAGAAGCCCTGGTGGAAGTGCTGGCAGCAGCAGAGGTTCTCTGTGCGCATCCCTCAAACATTCACCAGCTGCGGGGTGCGCACAGACAACCTCCGCTGCTGCCGGCACTTCCGCTGGAGCTTCTATGGTGGAGCACCGAAAGGTCATGTGATGCCAGCGCTCCGTCATAGAACCCCCAGAGAAAGTGCCGGCAGCAGTGAAGGTTGTCTGCATGCATCGCACAGACCTCCACCAGCTGCCAGAGAGGAGAATTCAGGTCGCCTGCAGTGCTGCGGGGGATCTGAAACTTAGTCTTGTAGTCAGACCTCTATTTGAGGTCTGATTAGAAGACGACCTTGAATATAAGACATTTTCTCTGAAAAAAATCTTGTCTTATAATCGAGCAAATACGGTAGTTATGTTGACAGCTGTGAAGGCAACAGTCTCTCCTTGATGCTGAGCAGAACATACAGGTTTGTTCTGACAGAGGTACGGACCACCAAGTATAAGCCTCTCCTTTTTAACTAATGCTTCATTAGGGAAAGATAGCTATTCATTCAAATGTTGATTGTGATTGGTATTTAATGTATGTATGTATGTATCTATATACAACGATCAGCCACAACATTATAACCACTATCCGCCAAAACAGCCCTGACCCATTGAGGCATGGACTCCACTAGACTTCTGAAGGTGTGCTGTAGTATCTGGTACCACCCTTACGAAAAATTACTGCAGTTTTTCTGAAGTAATACTGCAGTTTTTTGGACATGAAAAAACTGCAATGCTGCACTTTTACTGCAGTATTACTGCACATTTACTGCAGTTTTACTGCATTTGTACTTCACTGTACTGCAATATTACTGCACATTTACCGCACTTTTTTTTTTATATTGCAAACCTACAGTTTTACTTCAATGTGCTGTAGCTTTATTGCATTTGTACTTCCGTACAAAAATAACTGCAGTACAACTGCAGTACAGTGACGTACAAATGCAGTAAAACTGCAGTAAATGTGCAGTAATACTGCAGTAAAAGTGCAGCATTGCAGTTTTTTCATGTCCAAAAAATAGCAGTATTACTTCAGAAAAACTGCAGTAATTTTTTGTAAGGGCAAGACGTTAGAAGCAGATCCTTTAAGTCCTATAAGTTGCGAGGTGGGGCCTCTCATGGATGCATCCTGGTGCCATGTGTTCTCCAGGTAAGCGACGCACCCACCCATCCACATGATGTCAAAAACATGATTCATCAGACCAGGCCCTCTTCTTACATTGCTCTGTGGCCCAGTTCTTCTACTGACGTGCCCATTGTAGGTGCTTTTGGCGGCGGACAGGGGTCAGCATGGACACCCTGACCGGTCTGCTGCTACGCAGCCCCCTACATGGCAAACCAGCATTAACTTTTTCAGCAATCTGAGCTACAGTAGCTCGTCTGCTGGATTTTAACCTTTGCCCCTCATGTGCATCAATGAGCCTTGGTTGCCCATGACCCTGCTTCTGACAAAAAACTTTAAGGACAAAATGTTCACTTGCTGCCTAATATATCCCACCCACTGACAGATGCCATGAAAACAAGATTATCAGTGTTATTTACTTCACCTGTCAACGGTCATAGTGTTATAGCTGGTATATGATATCTGCATTGGTGGGTTTAAAGAAATTTTAATTTTAAGTCTCTGTAATTATGCCTCTGGCAGCTAGAGGGCTGACATCTCAAACGACTAAAGCAGTGCTAGCTTCACCTCGTCTCCCATTGTTTTCAATAATATGCAGGGATATGAATAATCAAGATTACAATATAGATAAGAAAAATTTCCTTAAAACCAGGTGCAATGGGACTGTAAAAGCTACCCTGGAAGTTTAATCACTCTGTTCTATTCTATGCTTTATAACCAGAGACATAATGGAAACAGAAGCTGATCAGATGGTTGGGAAATAACTGTCTTTATAAAGTATTAATGCTATAGCTGATTTTGCAGAGACTGTGCAGATTTTTGAGGCACTGTGCTGGCAAAATGTTGTCTCGCCATGTGTACCTCACTTCTCTTCATTGAGCTGCATAGACTCAGTAAAGCTTTCAGGGGGTCACTGCCACTGATGAGATGGACAGCGGCAACAAGCTTTACTGAGTCTCTGCAACCCACTGAAGCTGTAGCTTAAATGGGCATGCAAGTCTTCTTTGTCCTGACTAATGTCTAATCAAAGAGGCAGAGGCATTGGTCAGTGGAGCTGGTACCAGGGAAAAGAGGACAGAAGAAGAAAAGGCAAGAGGAGAAGTGGAGCTGCAGGAAAGGAGACAGGGACACAAAATAGGTCAAGAGAGAAGGTAGGGGGATGTTGAGAGATTGAATAAGAGTGTAGAAGAGCATGAGTGATAGAGAGTGTGAGTAAGAGTGTGAGGGAGCATGAGTGAGTGACAGTCTCAGTGAGAGTGAGAGAGTGTGAGAAATCGAGTAAGTGAGAGTGAAGAAGCAACAAAAATAATGATGATGGAAGATGGAAGTTATGCTGCAACACCATCAATGTCTGGGGTTTTATGGTGTACCACCATCAGTGCCTTTCTCAGTATATAGTGGTGGAAGTTGTGCTTTACCACCCTCTGTGTCTGCCTTGCTATATAATGATAGGAGTTATACTATACCACAATCTGTGTGATGATGGGAGTTGTAGTGTACCACTGTCAGGCTCAGAATATATTGATGGGAGTTATAATGTTATGCTGTACCATCCCTAATGACTGGCATACTATTTAATGATGTGAGTTATGCTGTATCACCCGCAATGACTGGTATGCTATTTAATTTGTTATGCTGTACCAATGTCATTGTCTGGCTTAATATATAAGGATGGGAGTTATGCAGTACAACCATCAGTGTCTGGTTCAATACATAGTAATGGGATTTACTTTCCTCAAAATAACCTATGTCAGGGTAAAACAATTCACCTGCCTGATATAGATGCTGCCCTGCAAATGTATTTACTGCATATCAAGAATGTATGGCAGTGTTGGTGGGAACAATCTGTGCCATAATAACTAGGTGGAGCCAAATTATGCTAATTATGTGGGTTGGGCATAGTGAGTGGAGCTTTGGGGCAGGTAAGTTTTCAAGCTCTGCTGCAAAGTGTCCCTGGAATGTTTTTTCAAATGTTGACAACTTTGAGATAGATGATGTGCTTGTATCTAGCACAAAAGATTGGGTAGTACCCAGTGTTGCCTCCTATGTACCTTTATTGCTGCTAGTGCAGTAGTAGTCCTTTCGGGTGCGGCCATTGGCTGGATACACACAGCTCCACATCTCCAAACTGTCCGAGAGTAGCATGTGGCTTTTTGTATCCAGTAGGTAGTCTCACATAAGGTATTTTATCAGCCATTGGCCATACAGTGCCATGACAAATTTTAATCCCCAGTTTGCCCCTGGTACAAAACATATACTGCATGCCACAAATAGCCGTTGTCCCACTTGTCTGTCTAAAATCTTGCTATGTGGAATGAGGGATGGTTTTTCTTGCTTCGTGGAAAACCATGCACGTGTACACAGCATCTGCACTGTGCTGAACTTTAACAAAATAATGATGACTTTCAGTATGGTTGCCCTGTGGCAAAGCCTTACTTCTTAAATGTAGGTCATTGTGTGTAATCCTATTAACACCCACCACCAAATAAATATATATTATAACCATTATACGTATAGATTCTTAAGGAATTTTTAAGAAATTTCTGCCACACAGATGATTATGTTTATCCTATGGGCACTCGAGGCACATGTTTAATCCCTTACTCTTGGCCTGAATTCCGCATTTCTTATAAAACAAGTTATGAAGCTTGGGGCATGAAAATCCAGAGCTGGTGCTATCCTGAAAGCAGTAGTTTAAGGCCCCATAGTTTTATGGGACCCCTACAGAGGATATATGAAGGTTGAATCAAAAATACAATTAAATGCATTTCACTTTAATGCATTGTTTTAAGTAAACCTGTTATCACAAGTATTACATTCTTTAATTTTATTTTATGTTTATCTTTGTATTCACTGTAACACCATCATTAGTCAATAAAGTCTACTGTGGTGTAATGATTTTACAGATTAAAAGTATTAAATGTGTATTAGAAAATCACATTATGTATACATAATTACTAGTGTCAGATTAAAAAGAGGTTTTCAAAAATATTGTGATCTTTTATTTTACTTTTTTTTTAAAACAGTTCACAATGGCAGTGGTAAACACTAGAATTGATCAATCTTAATCACTAAGCTGGGCATTCTCCTTAATGAAAGTTAATGGTGGAGCAGACTTCATTAGCATTGCCAAAAACAATCAGCTGAGTGTGGTGAGAGGTGAGCTCAACTGCCAACAACGGTAGCCTCTGGGTCTGCAGAGAAAACAAGATAGACACGCTAAAACCAGGTGTTTGTAAAAGCTAATCTACATTCATTTTTACACTATACAGCACTATATTTTATGTTCAATTTATTCTGGTTCTCGCTGCCTTTGTAGAGGTGTATGGAGGGTTAGAGTGGTAGATCACACTAGGACAACAAAAACATTGATATGATCACAGATTTCCGTATTTGCTCGATTATAAGACAAGGATTTTTTCAGAGCAAATACTCTGAAAAATACCTCTCATCTTATAATCGGGGTCTGGCTATGAGACGACTAAGATCCAGATCCCCCGCAGCTGCAGGGGACCTGTTTACATGAATTAACATTTACTGGTAAAACTTTTTTCCTTTAGGGTCGTCTTATATTAAGGCTTTTTCTTTTTTTCCTAAATTAATATTCAGATTTGGGGGGTTGTCTTATAATCGAGCAAATATGGTAATTGATACCCCCTTCTAGCTATAACAGCTTCCACTCTTCTGGGAAGGTTTCCCACAAGATTTTGGAGTGTTTCTGTAGGAATTTTTGCCCATTCATCTAGTAGAGCATTTCTGTGGTTAGGCGCTGATGTTGGATAAGAAGGCCTGGCTCGCCACCTCCATTCCAGTTCATCCCAAAGGTGTTCGATGGGGTTGAGGTCAGGGCTCTGTGTGGCCAGTTATGTTCTTCCCCACCACAAACACCCAATCATGACTATATGGACCTTGCTTTGTGCACTGGGGCACAGGCATGTTGGGGGAAAAAAAGGACCTTCCACAAAACTATTCACACACAGTTGGATTGCAACCTTGTTTGACCAGGGCCCTCTTGACTTGCTGTTTCTGTAAATCAAATTGTTATGTTATATACTACTTGTTACGTCCTGTCTACCCATTGTACAGCGCTACAGTATATGATGGTGCCAAATAAAACAAATAATAATAAGTTGGAAGCATATCATTGTCCAAATTGTCTTGATATGCTGAAAGAGACATCCCAAGACATTTTGGACAATGCAGCTGATATTGCTGCAAAGAGGGGGACCAACTTCATATTATTATTATTATCATCTTATATTTATATAGCGCCAACAGTTTACGCAGCGCTTAATACAATACATATATTCTAGGGGTATGACAAGACGAGAATTGACAGCCTAAAACAAACCAATACATTAGCAAGCTTACAATCGCAAGCTTACAATCTTGATGTCATAGAAGTCCTGTGGGTGTAATAGTCAGATGTCCGAATACTTTTGTCCATACAGTGTACATATATTTACAGTGTAATTCTACTACACGTTACATATCTAAGAAAGAGAATGTATGCGTGGGGTGGGATAAGTACGTGTGTCTGTATATATAACTGGTGTGCAGGTGGTCAGAAAATAAAAATTTCCTTATGTTTTCTCGTTTGTTATTATAGTGACTTTGGGCTATCATGTTTGTAATGATCTAAAAAGTGTCAAGGAAGACTTTAGATATATTTATTTAATCCAGCAATGCAAGGAATGTGAAACACAGCTGCAAGTGCGTGTGTATTTTAACAGCCTACTGCAAACAGAAGCGTGAATTAGTGTTAATATTTTTCTTTCTAGGCACTTTGGAAGTAATTAGTCACAATCCTCTACACGTAAAACACAAATTTACCTTGATTTTTTTTTTTGTTCTTATGCAACATCAAAAATACTAAAAAAAAAAACGAATAATACTCAATGTACCTTAGAGAGCCAATATATTCAAATGTAGAATTATGACCACACCAAGTCAAATGTTTTAGTAAGAATGGAAAATATATTTTGGCATGTCCTTGTATTTTGAGGAGCTAATGTAATAATGACAACCTGGATCAATGTTAAAGAATAGTCATCGAGTATAACAATTTAATTGTTCACCAATTTAAATAAAAGCAATTGTAAAAAAAATGTAAGAATTGGAAATCAAATAAGAGACAGTTGGATCGTCCAGCCTAACCCAAGTTATTTTGGTTCCTAGAGATTTCATTTGTCTGCCTCAATCATTATCATGCAAAATCTGCTTGATAAATATATTTCAGACTTTTTGGTAAAATGTCCTTAGCTAGGTTTATTTCTTCTCCAAAGTATTCTAGATCTCTGCAGATATTTCTAAATATAACGCAGTCTATGTTATGCCTGAATTTCAATTTGTAAATATATAAAATATATTGTTTTATTTCAATAATAGCAAAAAGCTTAATGCATTCCATCCTACTAAACAAATGTTATATGTCTATCCAGATTCTAACATGTTGATAAATAGCTTGTTTGAGCAGGGCCTTGCTCACCTGTTGTCTCTCTTAGTCAATTTGTTATGTTACATACTACTTGTTATGTCCTGTCTACCCATTGTACAGCGCTACGGAATTTGATGGCGCTATATAAATCAATAAATAATAATAATAAATGCCCCCAACCCACTTGCCACCCCTCTCTTGGGTTTGAGTTTTATAATGTTAAATTTATTGTATTAAAATCATAATATTTGAGTAAAAAACGAAAAAAAAACATTTACTATTGTATATTCTATTATAACAAAATAAGATGATTGCTACTTATCGTATTTATATTTTCTATTGCATACTAGGTGTAGTATTATACTCATAACACAGAGGCAGTGTGTTACATTCTAAAGCGTTTAAACTAGTTGATGTATTTGCTGATGAAGCCTTGATACTATGTTTCTAAATTCTTTTTCTGTTCCTTTCAATTAAAAAATAAATAATTTCAATAAATGCTAAATTTGATCCATGACCCTTCTTCATAGAAAAGCCACCTGTGTTCTTTTATTTTTGGTACCAAACAAATCTGTAATAAATAATTACCACTAATTCTGCCAAACATTTGAGATGTCCGTGGCATGTATTCCTTCAGCAGATGGACACATTTTTAAATAGAATAGGGGATATTATATATAGATATGCTTTGCACAGCATTGCCAAGTGAACTGAAAAGTTCAAAAATAAGTTAGTGGCTCCAAATACATCTCTACAGATCATTAGCACATGTAAGATACGGAGCTGATATTGGAAAGGGATACTGTGCTAAATTTCCATTTTACTTTTTATTATTTCTGCATTATGGGTTTCTCAGTCAGTGCTGTTATTTTGTTTTATGGCTAATGTCATTTTTAGCACAATTTTGAGTTGTGTTAGAATGGAAAAGCTGGAGGCTAGGCTTTAAAATGATAAAAATAAAAATCAATTTAATGACATGGAAAACGTGTAAGTGCATTCTGATCTGTTGGAGAACGGGGGATTTCAGTTCATTTGTCTTGTCATTCCTTGAGGGAGCAACAAACCTTAGAAGATTTCTCTCCCGTGAATGGTCCAGTTGGCTCTTTATAACGCCTGTTTATTATAAAGAGATTAATCTATTTTATTTTCTGGGGGGTTTTTTATACTAACCCTTGGGTGTCTCTAACTATTTGTGACTTTCAGCAGGCGTTCTAGGTTGACCTTTATTTCCTTTAACTTGGAGTGTGCATTATCTAATAAAACTGGGTATAGCAATCGATGGACAAACATACAATAGTCTGCATAAAATATATAACTAAGCAGATTCTGTTGTCATCTAATTTCTAGAAGGGTGCTGCTTGTGCCATTGGGTTAACGTAAACTGTGCATTGTAGTTACATTCCCTCACCTTCTGTTTCATTCTCCCTTAACCTCATATTAGATTGTAAGCTTGCAAGAACAGGACCCTCTTCTTCTTCTGTACCAGTATGTCTAAACATGTTATTTTTAATTCTGCATACTATTATAATTGTTATGCTTTATTTTTTTAAATGTCAACATATTCTGCAATGCTGCCCGTGAGTTTACAATCTAGCTTTATGGGACTTCTATACAAAGTTCTTAGCACAAATGTGCATATTTGGTATATTCACAGGACAGTGCGTAATAAAAGAGAACATGAATTAATCATTAATTGCAGTTCTGATAAAGACATTCAATTATTTGTTCTAAGATGACAAGGTGGTGAGTTGCAAGACGCTTGTGAAAACATGGTGAGTTGTGGGAAAGCACGGGGTGAATTACATAGTGTCAATTTTAATGGTATTATCTCTCATGTTGTAATAGAGCTACGAAATTTGCTGGTGATCTATAAAGTGTAATGCAAAAGTTTAAAATTGCAGTCTGACTCACCTGCACCCCGCTTACCTCAAAATGATGTCACTCTGAGGAAACCCTCTAATACAGGTTGCAGCAATTTTACAGTTTAATTAATTATCCTAATGATATGAAAGTGATACAATTTGTATCAATATAGTGTGTCATATCAATAAAACTTAATGTCTAGAAATATATTTAACTGTGTAAGTAAGAAAGATCTCATTTTAATCAGTTAGGTGCTAATGAACACTGTATTCAATTTATTTTTGACATATCTTTTGTCACTTGGTTGAGCTTCATGGCCATTTTGACGGTTATTTCAATTTTGAACATTATTGTGGCATTATTCTAAGAACAATATATATATATATATATATATATATATATATATATATATAGTGCCTATCTATGAAAGACATCCCAAATGCAGGTTCTATGTGCTTGCATAAAGGAAGCACATTTTAATTATCTGATTATGATAGTTGGTATAACAGAGATGACTTAGTGTATGAATGATACTCAAAGCAATTATGATACTTCACTGACTCTTGAAACGATGATACTCATCAAGCTGAAAGGGTATAATGGCACTCGGAATGGGAGTGCTTCATATCTTGTTACACATCAGAGTTTGTTCTATGGTTAGATTCTATAAACATGTCATTAAATGTTATTAGCATATGTCTAACCATGGTGGATATTGATAGTGCTTTACTTTCTATCGTAGCCCTGGTTGTTGCAAAGCTAGAGGAGTATATATATTGCTCTACTGCATCAGTCACTAGTGAGGTTATGAGACCACCACAGAAGTATTTTTCCTCACTGTTTATAAGTTAAAGGTTATGAAGTTGGAATGTCAGTATTACATCGAATTAGTAAAATGTTGCATTGTCAGTTGAGTTACCTTGACTCATGTGACTCAACTTAAGTCACATTCATTTGCATGCTACAACTAGCAACACAACTTGCTATTGGGCACCATGTCTACCCTTATTTTTTAGATTAATTGTAACCCCCCTTTCATGCCATTGAGCACTATGTCTACCCTTATTTTTTAGATTAAAATGAACCTCCCTTTCATGCTATAGCGGTAGGGCGTGAGGGGGCATAGGTAGGCTCCATACCTCCCCCAGACAAATTTTGACACCTGCCTCGCACATTGGGTGAGATACAAAGGGGAGATCTTGCTGCCTGCTTAATAGGTTGTCCTAAGAGACCTACAATTTTTTCTCTTTTTGAGCTATTTATTTAAAACTTACATTTCAACTTGATGACAAATTGGCAATGCAGGGATTAGTCCCAGATGTGCTCAATCGGATCCAGGTCTGGGGAACAGGCGGGCCAGTCCATAGCACCTCATGGCAGGTGCTATGGACTGTCAGGCTACCTCTGGCAAGCACATGGAGGGCTGTGCAGCCCCCCAAAGAAATGCCACCCCACACCATTACTGACCCACCGCCAAACCGGTCATGCTGGAGGATGTTGCAGGCAGCAGAACATTCTCCACGGCGTCTCCAGACTCTGTCACGTCTGTCACATGTGCTCAGTGTGAACCTGCTTTCATCTGTGAAGAGCACAGGGCGCCAGTGGCGAATATGCCAATCCTGGTGTTCTCTGACAAATGCCAAACGTCTTGCACGGTGTTGGGCTGTAAGCACAACCCGCACCTGTGGACGTCGGGCCCTCATACCACCCTCATGGAGTCTGTTTATGACCGTTTGAGTGGACACATGCACATTTGTGGCCTGCTGGAGGTCATTTTGCAGGGCTCTGGCAGTGCTCCTCCTGCTCCTCCCTGCACAAAGGCGGAAGTAGCGGTCCTGCTGCTGGGTTGTTGCCCTCCTACGGCCTCCTCCACGTCTCCTGATGTACTGACCTGTCTCCGCTGACAGACACAGCAAACCTTCTTGCCACAGCTCGCATTGATGTGCCATCCTGGATGAGCTGCACTACCTGAGCCACTTGTGTGGGTTGTAGACTCCGTCTCATGCTACCACTAGAGTGAAAACACCGCCAGCATTCAAATGTGACCAAAACATCAGCCAGGAAGCATAGTGTGACGGAAGCCTCCATCACTGGGACCACTGGAGAAGCCTGACTGCCAGCCTCCTCCCTATTGACTATGGGCCCTGGGTTTGTAAAGACTTCTGTGGCTAACCCCAGCAGTATCATCTCATCACTGGCTGAGGGGATTATCTCCGGCAGACAGCCAGGATCTGCCACCAGGGAGTGACCACCATTGTTTTAGTTTAATGTTGTATAAAACAGTCTCCCCCCCTATTGTATTGTTACTGCCCCTGTTTGTGTCCCAATATCTTGTTTTATGTTAATGTGTGGTTTGCTGAATATATCCAGTCCTGTGTGTCCAAAATAAATCAGTCTTCGTTTGGTTTTACCCTACACCGAGTCTCGGCTAGTGACTGGGAAACCGGGGAAAGTGTGTTGTCCCAGGCTAAGGGAGCACAAGACAGCGGAGGTAGTCGGTCGGACTAGCCAGCTCCGTGACACATAGGAACTGAGAAGTGGTCTGTGGTCACCACCTGCAGAACCACTCCTTTACTGGGGGTGTCTTGCTAATTGCCTATAATTTCCACCTGTTGTCTGTTCCATTTGCACAACAGCATGTGAAATTGATTGTCCATCAGTGTTGCTTCCTGAGTGGACAGTCTGATTTCACAGAAGTGTGATTGACTTCAAGTTACATTGTGTTGTTTAAGTGTTCCCTTTATTATTTTGAGCAGTGTATATGAGTCAAGTATAGTTTGATGCTAGTGTAAATGCTAGTGGACGTTTAATGAAAATGCAAAGTGGCAGTAGTGAGCATGCGACCAACTTGCATTCACTCAATATTTAGTGAACAGATCCAGATCCAGACTTTTTAGCGAGTATTGGTTATGAGAAGGCTATGTGTATTGTATATGAAATGTATATAGAATGAAAACAAATCATTATTACTTTCCATTAAGAATATTGTGAAAGTAAATTAAAGTAAATTAAATCCAACAATGATCAATGTCGGGGAGAGGAAAGGGTTTCTATCATTGCCCCAACTGTGAAGCTTTACATTGGGTGCCCCTTATTAGATGGTGATAGGTTTAAGAATATGGGCACATACATTTATTCACCACATAATTCATATTATGCATTGCAACTTTAGAAGACTACGATCAATCAGCCTTGATTACACATATAAATTAATCTTTGTAGCCTATTATAATCATCATGTAGCAAAGTTATGTATTAAGTCAATCAACTTAACTTATCAGCACAAATGAGAAAATGAAATGTAATCCTTCATGCCCATCAATATTAGGCATGGACAAAGGACCATTGTTTTGGATCACTCCTGTATCCTTAATTAGTTAATGCCCCAGTAGTGAAGCTGGAATGTTCATTAGCACAAGCTTAACCCATCACGATTCCCACACTCATCAAATCAAAACCCAGAAAATGCACAACACACATAAGAGCTAGTAAAAAGCGCAAGAATGAAATACAAGATTTATGTAAAAAGACAACTTCAGTCATATACAGACAAACTCTGTAAAGTATTTAGCACATAAATGTAGCCAGGCAATAAAACATCTATTATACCCCATGGGGCATAGAAGAAAATACACTTGATGTAAATAAATTGACTTAATTCTAAAAGCTAAAATTATTAGAAAGCATTCATGCACGGAAGTCAAAACTTGCCTTTCCAGGAAAGACCTCAGATGTGATCATTAGGAATTTTCTTTTTCTCTTTGAACATAAAATATGATGCTGCATAGAGTAACGTAGGTTACAGGCCCAATATACAGTGTGCAGCTGCCAGCTGGATACGTGGGGCTGCGAGCTGCTGCATTGAAACATCGCATGCAGTCGTGCATATCCAGTTGGCAGCTGCGGATACATCATTCAGCAGCCTCTGGTCATTAAGTGCCAGGGCCGCTTAGTCATGCTCAGTTTGGTCCTGCTAGATTAGCATTGACAGGAACCTGACTTTATTATTATTATTATTTTAATTTTTTTGCTCCAATAAAATTCTTTTATCGGCGGTCCTGAATGCCATTGTTGTCTTGCTATTTTGGGTGCCTTTTCCTGCTCAGACATGACACTGAGCTAATTCTTTATAGTAATACTAATGAAGCCTACCAAAAGACTTCTAGTAGTCTTATTGTCTTTCTGGATGATTGACAATGAGCCATCTTTACTACAGATGGAGTCAAGGCATTTGCCTAGTACACTGTTCTAAGACAACACAACTAGAACTTATACAAATGGCAGATATGTAGCTACCGGAAAGCATTATAGTATGCAAAAACTAAAAATGTTTTAAAAACAATATTTTGGAATATTTTTTGTTTTATACTAATGATAAAAAAATGATGAGTGTTCCCCTCTGATATATTCTTGTACTTGTTAAATACTTTGTGATTTTTACAGTGTAACACAATATCCTCCAGGCTGTGTTATTCCCTCCAAACACTATGGCGCAAATAAATGCAGTTTTGTTCAAAAAACACTCCCCATACCTGGTAAATCGGCACCAACAAAAAATATAGTAAAAAAAAAAAAAACCATGTAAAACTTTTACACATATTTTCTGTTTTACAAATAAGTGGGCAGATGGATTACAACTCCTATCACAGTCAGACAGGCTGATTATGAGGCTGATGGGAGTTCACAAAAGTGGGTGCACCAGAAGGGCAAAAGGCTGGCACATTTGTAGAAATGCATCTTTTATGTAAACTGTGTTTCTTTAGTATGTTATGTGATCTGTTTGTTTTTGTGTGGCAAAGGTAACAATGCGTACAGTGTTGGGATTTAATTCGAAATATTACACACTGAAAGTTAGATGCATGTCCAAGCAAATCATTATGTCAAGAAGTCAGATAAAAGTCATTGATGCTTGACTAAATATGTAATATACTTTCTAAATTAACCAGAAGGTTTATAAATTAACAGTAATAAAACAAATGCATGCCTTTTAGTGGACAATAGCGTTTTTGTTTTCTGATAAAATGCTTACTTATGACTAGAGGCAATCTTGTCACCTTAAAATGTTATTTATTCAAAATGCAAAACTAATTGCAGAGCTTTACTATATCGCCCTTCCTGTATTTATACGCAACACATATTAAAAACCATTTCATATAGACATTTAGTATATAGTTTTGTCCAACTGTCCATTAGTAAAAAGGAAATACAGGAAAATTCAACTTATGTTTAAGCAAATGTATTTCTTAAAGAAATATCCGATTAGGCAGCATAAATAGTGGTTATTCTATTCAAGGAGACGTGTAGTGTGTTCTGTAAAGCTGTATTTGTTCCCATTGGGTGGTCCAATGTCACCCTTTTTGTTTTTTGGAATGTAATTGTGGACTTGGTGTCTCCAAAGTTTTTAATTGTGAATTTGTATTATCCTCATTTTCAGTATAAATAGATCAGTCTTGTTAAACTGGTAACCCATGCAGGGTTTTCCCATGTCCCTAATGGAGTGTTCAATTATATACGTTCGATTATATAACATCATTAATTGAATAACATCCATGCAGTCATTTAATCCTTGAAAATTTTGGATAATACTGGCTTACTCAAACTATCACAAAATATAGATCGTTGCGTTAACTTCCATTACTACTTTATTGGCTACACACATACCTAATAGTATTCAGGATGGATCAAGGGATAATCTTTTTCACTCGTTTTGACAGAATATGTAAGGGACAAACCTATTTGCAGTGGCAGCAGCTACCACGGAGGAGAGGAAGATCCCCTTCCTCCGGTCAACAGCTACAGCAGCCGCCACGGAGGAGAGGGAGAAGCCCATTTGTTAGCCAGCAGCCGCTCCAGCCACCACGGAGAAGAGGAAGACCTCCATCCACCTCCATGCGCTTTCTGGTGGCAAGTCATGGGAATCCTGGTTCCTATACTTAAAGATTATGGTCCTGCTACACACAAGATGCCCACCGTAATCCCTGAACAGGAAGTGATGTCAGACTTTTCAAATATTTTGGCACCAAAACTCCTAAATGGTGCCTATTCTTTACCTATCCTTTCTAAACACTCTGAAGACATCAGACTTTGCCCTGTGATGGTCCTGCCTATGCTTCATAGTGTGCGTTCTGATTACAGTCTCGTGTGTTTGATCTCGGCTTGACCTTGTTTATTCTGACCGCCAGATTACTGACCCCGGCTTGTCCTTTATTGTTCCCTGATTTCTGGCACCCCAACCTCAGCTCATCCTTGACCTTGTTATAGCCTGCTCCTTGTGGTCCTACCTAGCATCAGTGTCTCCAAACCTTGCTGACTGTGACATTATCAGAGACATCTATAGGCCAAAGGTATGGTGGGAAACATAAAGATCATCAGATGAATGAAGGGACTAAGTAGTGGGTTCTTGGTAAATAAAATCAAGAGATGTAGGTAAGGAAACCGCTATGAAGAGATTTGTAGGTGAATGTCAGGAATTAAAATTGAATCATGAAGCATACAGGCAGCCAGTATAGATATTGATTGAGGGACAATAAGACCAGCTATGATTGAGACGAAGTAGTCAAAACTAGAGATCACAAGAACTTTAGCGCATCTTGTGTTAGAAAGGGGCAAATGCGAGCAATGTTTTTAAGATGCAGGCATAGTAGAAATCTCATTTTCAGTAACTGAACAGAACTTACTAATGGTACAAGAGGATGGAGACATGATAGTGCGTGAGTTGAAGGTAGGGTGAGCACATGATAGATGGGTACAGAGATTTATGATGCAGGGAGCTGTTTCCGCAGTTCTGGAACGTGAATAGTGTTGGAGAAGGTTGTAGTTGTAGAGCTGATGTATTAATGGAGTTGTACAGAGAGAGGTAGGCAGGAATATATTAAGATGGAGGAAAGAAGAGGTAGTAGACTGGTAGAGAATTGCTGTAAGGATAACGTGGTAATCAGAAAAGATGGAGGGAATGTAAGAAATATTAGCCATTGAGAAAATAAAGTGAGTGTTTCCATTCTCATTTGTTTAATTCTAGGTTCTTTAAAACATGACTTAATATCATGATCATCTAACAACTGTTGGTCCTACACTCTGGAAAATATTATATTTTGATAATTTACTATTATTTTAATAGATAAACTCACTAACAAGCAGTCACCATTGACAAAATGTACGGTTTCAAATATGCTGGTTTCATTTTCAAACATTTTTTTCTGCATCAATCTTTTTAATGGAATGGTCAAACCCAAAAATTATTAATATGAGTTTGAAATGCATCACATCATGCACAATGTCAATTACATCAGTACATAAACTGCTTGTTTTGACTAATAACATCCCTGGCCTCTTAGGTTTTCCAGGAAAAACATAGCGGCTCTCACATTTAGATCTACTGGGGTCATTATGTCAACTTGCATTTTGAGTTCTCTTTAGAGTGGGACGTGGGAGAGAAAAGGCTAATCATCTCCAATCTCTTTGAAGACTAATGTTGGCTATATTCCAAGAATATATGTATTTTAATCTTTCTGGTTTTCTGCTTTCAAAATCCTCACTATGTGCTGGTTTTGTTACTGGTTATTTAAAAAAAAACTTGCAATAATCCAGTTGTAGAAATATGTTGTTTTAAATGTTTTTCAATGGGACTGCTGGGGTCTAGTCTATGAGTGCGCTAGATTTGGGGGGTTTTACTATATGGTTTTCTGCACCATTCTATAAACCCAAAGCAAAATTATGATGCCCACAGTTTTAGATTACATTATTTACATTTGACAGTATTATGCAAACTTATAAAAATATATGAAATTCATACATTTTAATTTATCTTCCATAATACAGCTGCATTATGAAAAGTGTTATTCTATATATTGCTTTTCTAAATGTAATTGAAGTTACGTTTTTACTGCTTTTTCGTTCTTTTTGTATCGAGTATGTTTTCATCATGTTTTCTTTTCAATATTACAGTATAAATTATGTTACACAATGTTCTAACAATTGTATTTTGTATAATTCTTTAGTAATTAAAATACATATCAGTAATTGTGGTGTAGAAATTTGTAGAGTACAAATTAGACATTATTTCGAAAAAGTCTACATTTCCTTCTCCTTATATTGTCCTTGTGTGGCCATGTTTATGTATGCGTTACAACATATGTGGGCTTTTCAAATAATATTTTCAGTCTTACTTGTTAGTGACAAGTTTAAATTCTATGGTTTTTGGCAAATTAATAAAAATCCTCCCGCATTTATTTTCTCACGTTTTATTATAGATAAGTAGCAAAAAATACAAGCTTCTGATGTCTTGAAGTATATACTATACATGTTTACATACTAATTAATACCAATATATAGGGCTAAACGGAATAAAACATTTTGACATTTGTTATACATATACTATTCCATTTAAAGTGGGTTATATCTTGAAATGTTATGTTTAATTAGGTTTTTAAAAATGGATGGAATTACTATGGCTTAAAACTGTCAGCCCCACTCATATATGCTCAGGCTTACTCCCTCATTCTTATCACAGTTGGTCTGAACAAATCTCCTTTTTTTATGTCAGGTTTTTACATTTATAATTCCTTCCATACCTTTTATCAGGCCTCGTGAATACAGTATCTTCTTGGCTTCTTGGTCTTGAGTCCCGAGAAACAAATCATTTTGCATTTCCAGGGTTTTTTTTGTCCCATTTTTGTACTGTTGCGTCGACCCTGGCACTTTAAGGCCAGTGGCCAATAAATAACTGGAACAGACCTAAAAGCAGGAATACATAGCATTTTTTGTATTTCTCAAACTATATTATTATTTTTTTTAGTCTGTGGATAGCATTTGTCTATTAGTGCTTTTAGCTTTGTTGAGGGAATACGTCTTCTTTTTGTGTGTGCTAGTGGGCTTATGTTCAATGGTTGCTGAAATTAATATTTGCCAATTTCTAACCATTATTGTTTGGGAAAACGCTACAAATTGTGTATACTTCACTCTTGTTCTCTCACAGTGAGCAGCCACATATATCCAGGCGGTGGCTGCAATCAAATCTTATGAATAGCTTACACATTAATCAAGCGAATCTATATTTTTATCATTAGTTATGAGGTAAGGTATGCACAAGATGTAGAGGTACAAATTTTAACCAAAGTGGAAAAGAAACACACAGCCCAACATTATTTACTGATGTATGCCCCAAAATAGTAAATTAGACATATTTGGACAAAATTTTCAATTTGTTTTTGGCACATTTGTTTTCAAGAACAGTTGCAGAACATGGTAAGCCATGTCTGATATATATTGCAGGAAAAAGTACATGAACCCTTTGGAATTACCTAGATTTTATCCAAGTCGCAACTAAAAAACAAACACATAACCAACTATACACAGTGTAAACATTCACCCAACTTCTGTTAAGCTTCAATTGGTAGACGGATGGCCTTACACCTTTCGACGGTTGGGATGAAGTTTTGATGTTGATGCTGGAGTGTGCCTTTTTTTCTCCACACGTCGCACTGTGTGCTCATTCCAAACATCCTTGGTTTAATCTGTCTACATAATATTATGCCAGCAATGCTGTGGAACATCCAGGAGCAATAATGTGAACTTCAGACATGCAGCTATGTTTATTTTTGGACAGCAGTGGCTTCCTCCATGGCACCCACCCATGAGCAATGTTCCTGATCATTGTATTGCATTGTCTACGGTAGACTTGTCAACAAAAGCATTTTCCAGAGTCTTTAGCTGAATCTAGGATTCTTCAAAACATCATTGAGAATTCTGCGCTGTGCTCTTGCAGTCATCTTTGTATGATGCTCCATGTGTAGACAATGTGTCTTACCAAACACAAACTTGGTAAGTTTTCTTGATTAGGCTGGGTAGATCTGATCAGTATCTCCAATCTTGTGTCAGTGATTGGACTCCAGGTTAGCTGACTCCTGACTTAAATTAGCTTTTGGAGAAGTCATTAGCCCATTTTGGTTGGTATATCTTAAATCTTGCACTTTAAAGGACATAATGTCATGACAGAAAAAAAACGAATCGAGTTAACAATTAAACATACTCAATGATGCCAAACAGCAGTCTGTATTAACTGTCTCTGCTCTAACCTTTGACACTGAGTAGAACGTAAACATAAATAGCTGGTGATTTATGTCTGTTGTACAAATGGGACCAGGAACCAGCTGCTCTGCTGCGCGGTGCCTACCGCTTGATGCCTTTTCCGTAGCATGTGTAGGTTTAGCAGCAGCTGTCTCTGGGATACGCTGATCAAGGCAGCGGTGAAAGAAGTGGAGGTGTGAAAATAACTTTAAACAACTGGCCTCCCAGGTATGCGCTCTAATGCGAGTTTTATATAATCCCCGTGCCTCACAGTGATAATGTAAACCTTTTAGCTTGAAGGAATGTGGTTTAAATGATATGAATAATTAAAACTGAAAACATCTGGAAGATCTCACGCAGTCCAATACACGCAAAGGCGGGAGAAATTCCTGTCAAAGCAAGACATTGTTAAATGACAAAATCCTTGCTATAACTACCCAGTTATATTACTTTAAAGGGACCGTAATGCCTAATACTTGAACATTCTGTCTTCCATATGCCTCAGTAACATTTTTAACCCCTTAATGACAAAGCCCGTACATGTACGGGTTCAAAATGCATTGTTTTCAATGGGTTTAGGGACCGCCCATTGTCCTTAAGGGGTTAAAATTGCCTAACCCAGGGTGTGTTTTGGCAATACCTCATTGTAGCCTTGGAAGTCCAAATTACTAACCCTAATTAGTTGCAACAGCATACATAGAGAGTGAGTGCTGTGTTGAGAGCTGTGAGGTGCGGAGGTGAGTCAGTGAAATAAGTACATATAAATGTATGGTCTTAAGGCAAATGTGTGAGCATGCGTGTATGGTGCTGTGTGTTATTGTATGATGGTAATGTGTCAACATATTGTGTTTAGTATATGTGTGCGTGAGTGTATGCTGTTAGTGTTTGTGTGCATATTACTGTATGTATTCCTACAGTCCGGACCTACATGATTTATTTTTTTATATGTGTGTACAGGGTATCGATTAGACATAAGTGCCACCTGTGAGGCAGTGGACACCCCTGTAGCATAACCTCTCAACACAGTTTTAATAACTCTTTACCATTTATTTTGTAATCTTGTAATCAGCTTGCTCCTGCTCACAATCTGTCTGGAGTTTTTACGATACTGGCTTAGATACTAATAATACCTTTAAAGCTTTACTAATTTAGGTCTATTTGCTAAGAAGTTGCATGGTCAGTCCAGAAGGTTAACGTGACCAGACTCGACTCCAGTGGCATGCCATCACATGTTCACTCTCACAAAACGTATCACAGATTCACTAATTTCTGAGTGCCAGAAGGCTTGTGAGTGTACTTAAACTTACATGTCGTCATCTGTAACCTTAAAAA
Organism: Spea bombifrons; assembly: GCF_027358695.1. Classification (NCBI taxonomy): domain Eukaryota; kingdom Metazoa; phylum Chordata; class Amphibia; order Anura; family Pelobatidae; genus Spea; species Spea bombifrons. The sequence goes on from NC_071087.1 coordinate 46,858,560, forward strand.
ATAGCCCCCCTGCAAGAAAAGCACTTCTATTGATTTTAATAAGGAGCACTTTCCTGACATTGATTGGACAGAGAATCCAGGGAGCTGCAGCTTATTGCTTAGGTAAGTGATTTTATTTATTTGTTAACCTTTGTAAAAGAACATATAGACAAAAACTCAGTTTAGTATGCATTATTCATTCATAAAGCTATCAGGAACATTTAACTGTCCCTTTAAACAGGACCCCTTTTATTACTTAAGAATTTTATTAAAATAAAAAATACAATATCACAAAATATATCATTAGAGAAAGAAAGTATGCCCTCTTTGAATTCTATGGGTTTACATATCAGGACACGATAACAATCATCTGTTCTTAGCAGGTGCAAAAAATAGGTAAATAGAACCTCAGCTGTCATATTGACATATTACACCATGCAACATACAAGTCAAAATTTTGAAGCCATGTGTGAAAAACAAAGTAAAGCTTGTAGAACCACCTTTAGCAGCAATAACTTGAAATGGTTTTCTGTATGATTTTATCAGTATCTCACATCATTGTGGAGAAAGTTTGGCCCACTCTTCTTTACAACGTTGCTTCAGTTCATTGAGGTTTGCGGGCATTTGTTTATGCACAGCTCACTTAAGGTCCCACCACAGCATTTCAATCGAGCTGTCGGACAGAGGGCCTCACATTTAACTCTAGAATACTTTGGTATACAGAGGAGTTCATAGTCAACTCAATGACTGCGAGGTTCCCAGGCCCTATGGCTGCAAAACAAGGCCAAATCATCACCCCTCCACTATCATACTTGACAGTTCGCATGAGGTGTTTGTGGTTATATGCTGTGTTTGGTTTTTGCCAAACATGGCGCTGTGCATTATGGCCAAACAGCTCCACTTTGGACCCGTCCAAAGTACATCGTTTCAGAAGTCTTGTGGTTTGTTTAGATGCAACTTTGCAAACCTAAGCTGTGCTGCCATGTTCTTTTTAGAGAGAAGAGGCTTTCTCCTGACAACCCTTCCAAACAAACCATACTTATTCAGTCTTTTCTAATTGTACTTTCATAAACTTTAACATTTAACAATTTCTCTGAGCATTTCACGGACTGACCTTGGGGTGAATTTGCTGGGGCGTCCACTCCTAGGAAGATTGGCAACTGTCCTGAATGTTTTCCACTTTTGAATAATCTTTCTCACTGTAGAATGATGAACTTTAAATTGTTTGGAAATAGCCTTATAACCCCTCCCAGATTGCTGGACAGCAAAAATTGCTTCTCTAAGATCATTGCTGATGTGTTTCCTCCTTGGCATTCTGTGAACACACACCTGAATGCTTGAATGCTTCAGACTGGCAAACTGCTAAAACCTTGGCTTTTATAGAGGTGGTCACACTTGCTGATGATCAATTAATCAAAGGAAATTTGATTAGCAACACCTGTCTTCTACTGAATATCTTAATTCTTCTGGAAGCAGTAAGGGCATACTTAGTTTTTCACACATGGCTTCTGCATTTTGGCTATACTTTTGTGGAATAAATCATGAGATGGTGTCATATATTATGTGTTAAGGAACAGATGATTGTTATTACCGTATTTGCCCGATTATAAGAAGTCTACGCAATTCGCGTAGGCAACTTCCGCTGCAGCCGGAAGAGGTGCGGTTAGCAGCGGGGGTTGTCTGCGTTCATCGCGCAGACCTTCTCCGGCTGTCAGAGAGAATTCCCCGGTAAGTCAGACGCACCGGCAAGTTTTTTTTTTTGGGGGGGTGTTAAATGGGGGGCATATGGGATTTCTGTAGGCAGAGTGCTCTATGATATGCCTTTTAACCCTCTATACGCCACTCTGCCTCCTGAAATGCCTTATACCTCCATATATGCCACTGCCCCGTAATATGCCTTTTAACCCCCTAAATGCCAGAGTGGCATATAGGGGTATAATTCCATAGAATATAAATAGGGTGTACTGTCTTTTTCTCACGACTGTACATTAGTAAGTACTACAAAGCAGCACAGGGTATTACATTACAAAACAAACTACACTTATATGGCAAAGTCAAAGTCACATTAACAAGAGAGTACAATTACATTGTACATTCTGGTAATATTATGATAGGGATGGGTTCCCTTCCCAGGCTAAAATTAAACTTTCACACTATGACATTACTTCATCGGCTGGAGGAATTAGCTGTCACAGGCTCACACTTTAGATTGCCTTATCCAAAAAATAAAATCAAGTGAGGCAAGACAGGAAAAATAGAAGTGGCTACACCAAAAAAATATCTAAAGATAAAAGTAGCCTCGTAAAATTCCTAGAAAGCAATAAACATTTTGCAAGGAGAGATACATTGTTCGAAACAGAAGAATGTAAACTACGAGAAGGGCCAGGCTCACCTAGAAAGCTTTCAGCTAAAAACGTTGGCGCACTATAAAATGTATCAGTTCACCTGGTCATTTTTATGTTCCTTCTATAAAACATATTTTCTTTGTGAGATATAAGGGACTCCCGCACCCATTAAAGCATTAGTCTGGCTCCTTGAGTTTAAACATTGCAGTGTTTGAATTTAGCGAAAACCTAGTAATTTGTAAAACCACATAATACGAAATATGTCAGGTATACCTTTAGGTCTATACCAGACACCAAGGCACCAAACTGCAATGTCTGCAGCTTCTGTCTCTATCTTACCGATAAATCTTGTGTAGACAAGAGTAATACCTTTCAGCTCACTAAACAGAAAGCTTTTAAATTAAATTCCATGAGTACAGATGAAATGACATTGACCAATTGTATATTATATCAGTGTAAACACATGTTAATATACTTTATTCAATAGAAGCTCCAGCCATCATTTATTATTTCGATAATAAGAGTCATTAGCGACCCGTGACTGTGCACACCTGAGTTGTAATCCATAAAATCTCATGCTTTTTTTTTTTAAAGATTCATTACATTAAACGTTTATTAGGGATCAGATTTTAATACTGTTCATTTTCCACAGAAGCTTCTGGTTATTTCATCTTACTGCGTCATTGCATGTAGAGGAGGGTTTGGATGCCAAACGTATCCAATATTATATTAACAGTTGCATGACCAATTTAGTTGAACGGGCATTACATGCATATGTGTCCACAGTAGGGAGAGCAAGTCAGTGTAAAAAGTTGTCTTAAAAAACAAATACTTTATTAAAGTACTTAATAGTTATTAGTTTCATTGCTTTATTATATAACAAAAAAGTAATCCTTTCTCCACTATCCACAAATGAGCCAAGACACTGTAATAGGCTTCTTAAATATTTAATCTGTATCTGGCTTATTCAGTACTCCGGGGGCTTTTTGGTGAACAATTGCCCCCTGCAGCATTCCAAGTTCCTAAAGCAGAGTTGGTCCACTTCTTGAAATAGGGTGGCTCCGGTATGATCTTTGAAGCCGGACTGGCCTGCTCTAGTAGGTGCGCATTGGGACCAAGAAATGTGATTCTGCAGCAGCTCATGTGGCGCGTGAGCAAAAGGGAAGGCAGTCGCAGGACAAAAACTAAAAGGTATATGGAGTGCTTTTCTACGAAACCTCATAACAATAAATCAAAAAATGCAAAATACAAAAATGAATCCCCTTACAACATAAATATGAATAGAACTAACAGACTAAAAACATCCATCTGGAATGTGGAATCTCATGTGAGTTGCACAAGTGGCTGGAAAAGTTAGCCCCTGTTAGAGGTCAGCTTTAATATTCCATTTGTTGCTATTGCAATAAGGCCAATTTTACCACTTTGGAATTTGAATTCTTCTCTATAAATAATCTTCTATGTATCATGAGGGTTTTCAAGGATTATCCCCACCCACATTCAACCAAATGTATCCACACTGCATACATCATAGTGTGGGAGTTTAATTTAACACGTGTTATCAGCCAGCGCAAAACAAATTATAGAAGATACATCAGATGCCGATATATTCCACTATAGCATTGAGTCTCATTTTGGAACAAATTACCTATTATATGTGAAGGTGCTTTTTGACGATAATATATGTTCCTGTTGGCTGGCCCATTTCGTGTTAATTTCTCATATACAATAAGTGGTGTGGTTATCCCTTTTTTGGTTTAGTTGGAAGATGGTAGGTCTACTAAAATAAAACCTATGATGTGGAGGTAAAGAACTATATTCTACTTCTAAAAGAGGGGAGCCTCCTGGTCCGAACGCACTCTGTGAATTGAATCTGTCCGGTGTGGATTGGGCTTAATTTGGAGGTCTTTCCAAATAAAAAAAAACATATACATTTTTGGAGCATGTTCTAAATACCATTAACCCTAGACAAAACACACATCATTCCTTCCATAATGCAGTGATTGGTGAGTGAGTAGCCCTGCATAAAATCTAAAGTATTTATTAGTATTACTGTAGCTTTGCTAGTACAAAGAAAATTTCTAATATGTGTAATGTGCTAAATTTACTCGATGTACTCATAACCTTATCTTTGGAGTTAGAGAACCTAGTTACTCATGTGAGCTATAAATATTTAATCGTATGTGCCTGAAGCTAGTAAATTGTATAATAATCACAAAAATATACATGTATGACTTCTGATTTATAGGCAGCTGATCTGGAAAAACGTCAGAAGTTTGTAATATTTGGCTTTAGACTCTATTATTACATGTGGGTGCGGATACTGTCCCCAGGCGGAGGCGAGAGGAGCCCAAAGCTACTTACTTCTTAGCATACTTAAAAGCCAGAAAATATTAAAATTAAGTTTAATCTTTTTTATATATATATTTATAGTACCTAGGTTGGATTATAATGAAGATAATGCATAGAAACAAGGTTCATATGAGGTTAATAGAGATGCAGTCACATATAACCAGATGCTCTTTTGGTGTACTGTGAAATATTTATACTTGAACTTCCAGCAAATGCACATAAAAGGTAATGATCAACCATAGGACAGTCACTGTTCTCTGATGATCCTACATCAGTGCAAAAAAAGTCAACGGTATCACAAGTACAAAAATGCCAAAGAAACATTAAATATAAGTTGGCACATTTCTAGGTACACATGGTGTAATAACAAAGGTAAGGTTCAGTAGGGTCCAAGCGATACTATAGTTGACAGAATTCTGTGTTACCTCCCAAACGGCATGTTGGGTATTATGCATCTATGCAGAGCAATTTCGATGCAAAATGATAAGAGGTGAAAGCACTAGAGCAAGTAATGGAAAATTACCAGTAACTTAACTATAGATTTTCAGTGAACATTTAAATATTTTTAGTTTGCAACTTAAATGATTTAATAATCAAACGAGTACCTATGATAGTTTTATTTGATGTGTTTGCAAATTAATTTAAGAGGGTCACTTAAAAGAGAATATTTTATTTAAAATGCAATACAGTAAGACAACTTTACACAATGTTCAGAATTGTTAATGTAATCTGTTCCACTTAAAACTGCAGGTGTTTAATATTTTGATAGCACCAACAATTTGATATCAACAGATGGGGGAACCGACAATCAAGTTGTTCTTTGGTGAGCAGCTTTCTGGTTCCATGGACACCACCTCTACTTTGTAAGCAACCTGTGCAGCTGCCCACGCTCGATCAAGGTCCACCAAACCCATACACTGCTTTCCTGCACAAAAGAATGTTTAAATATTAATGGTGGTTGGTTTTCTGAATAGAGAGAAAAAAGAAAACAAAAGACAGTAGAGAGAATGACCTGTATCAAGTGTGTTTTTATGGCACTTTTTTCTTTTTTTTTTTAACACTACTCATCTTCTGACATATGTTGCTTTTGTTATACAATTGCAACAAACAAAAAAATGACGATGTTAACTGAGCTCATGATATGGCTCTCCTTCCACATTTTAACTTTAGCAAGACTGCTGGCACAGTGTCTGCAGGAAAATAGGATGAGATTGGTCTTTATGGGCTTACATGGACCTGACCTTTCATTACCCCGCTAGAGTGTAGCTTCAACTTTAGGACATAAAACATTGTAGATTTCAATATATACATAATCCTTCTTGCAAAACGCATACCTATCTTCCTCCGCTCAACAGGAAGCTGCGCATCTGTCTGATCAGCAAATCTACAAAGGATCATATGTTCCTAAAAATAAATAAAAATAAACTGATGTACTTCTATTTCAAGGCTCTGCAGTATTTTTTGTTATTTTAATTTACAATGTCAACAGTATGCTACCCTCTCAATTACACTCTCACATGGTCATATATTTAACGCTATAGTTGGGGAGAAATAAGGCAAACAAGGCACAATGTATCTAATATACATATTCAATACGCAAATACATATGTACATTTTACATCTGTTTATTAATGTATAGCGTGTGCAAATTCATATTTACTTCTATTGTTCTTTTTATAATGTCAAAATAAAAGATCATTTCACAAATGCTTTTTTGTCGGATTTAAAGTATGTTATCATTCACATTTTGCCATGAAATAAAGCAAGATTTTTTTTCATGTGCATCAACTAATCATCTTAGCTCCAGTAAAACTATGCATTAGCTAAAGGTTTACTTAAGTGCTTTAACTTCATTAAGGATTTGCAAAAGTTTATTTTTGGTTAGTGGTGAGTAGAATAAGCTCTGCAGTTGGGCTCTGGAAGGGGGAATGAAAGGAAAAAAAGGGGGAAAAAGTCTTCAAATTGCTAAATCCATCAAAGTAGGATTTAGCTTAAATAATTAATGGGCAAGCTGACTAAATCTGTGCGCCCAATCAAGGAGATAACGTCTGGCTACCAAATTGAAAGCTGGGCCCTCCGCCAATTATCCTGGCTAAGTCTATAAACAGGCCCATTAAGAGCACCACGGATATCTACGTGTACCTCAGTCCCTTACGCCAGGCATTCTTTCTCTTCAGCTTATGCAAACACAAATTTGCCTGCTGTTTGGAAAAGAGTGCTGGTTAGAGAGCTTTAGACACTTATGTGAATCAAAAAAAAGGAATGCGAGCAGTCTAAAAAAAAAAAAAAAAAAAAAAAAAAAACTCGGAGAACTTGAACAGCCATAAAACTAAAATTGAAATGACAAGAGTTCGTCAGTCTTTACAAATTGCACATTTGTAAAACAAACTTTTGTTAATCGTCTCTATAGCAGTTTTAAATCTCTGCCTGCCAGAAGGTAATTACCGTATTGGCCCGAATATAGGCCGCACTTTTTTCCCCCACTTTAAGTCTTTAAAGTGGAGGTGCGGCCTATATTCGGGGTCTAGCGCCCGACGCCCGGGACATGCAGTCCCGGGCGCCGGGCAGGCAGCGGGGTTAGGATACAGATCCCCCGCAGCGGTGCAGGGGACCTGCATCCTACTGCCTGATACGCTCAGACAGCCTCCCCTGCCGGCACTTTCCACGGGGGGGAGTCCCGGCACGGGAGGTTGTCTAAGCGCATCGCACGGACGTTCACCGGCAGCGGCGATGCGCCGTTGCCGGTGAACCTGCGCACGATGCATTCTAACCCCCCCGACTTACCAGGGCAGACTCCCGGGTGTCTTGCAGGGCCGGCGGAAGACATCTACGCAATACGCGTATACAACTTCCGGTACCGGCACTTCCGCTGAGTGCCGGCACCGGGAGTTGTATACACGATGTGCATAGATGTCCCCCTCTGGCCCCGTAAGACACCCTGGAGTCTGCTCTGGTAAGCCGGGGAGGGGGGTTGGGGGGGGGTGGACAGAGTGGCAGCATATCGCGGGGAGGACAGAGTGGCAGCGTATCTCGGGGGGGGACAGAGTGGCAGCGTATCTCGGGGGGGGGACAGAGTGGCAGCGTATCTCGGGGGGGGCAGAGTGGCAGCGTATCTCGGGGGGGGGCAGAGTGGCAGCATGTTTTTTGGTGCTTTTTAAAGAAAAAAACTTTTTCTTTAAAAAAGCACCAAACTTTTAGGGTGCGGTCTATATACGGGGGCGGCCTATATCCGAGCCAATACGGTAATAGGTGTGTACCCCAAAAGTAAGCTGCCCAATAATATAACATATATATATCTATATATAGATAGTTTTACATTGTTGTTACATATATATATATATATATATATATATATATATCTAAATCTAAAAGATAGATGGATAGATATATAGATAGATAGATATTACAAACAAAAAGCAAATCCATGATATTATTTGTAGATCAATGTAATATACTAGAATTCGCCATCATCCTATTGTGGTGAAAGGCACCATTGTAACAAGTTACAATCTAAGGTAAACATTGCATGTGGCAAAACGATTTTCCAAGGCCTTTATATACTTCATACAGGTATCCTCCATACGCAAGGTAACACGGCAGTCTAGCATCAAGGCAAAGAGGTTAAAAGGGTTATGCATATAAGCAAAACAGAGATATTTTTGTGGTCAAGTAGGATGTGTGTGAAAGAGAAACATTGTCATATGAGAGCGTTAAAAGTGAGAATATAATCCAGTGACAACTGAATGCTTTAAGCTGACTAAAGAGTTCTTTACATCAGATTTAATTAGCTAGAAGGTCACTAACCCCTCCAAGAAATAAAACCTCCCACACTGCTTAAAAAGATTTAAAAAGGCCTCTGTTTCAGGAGGAAACATATTGGTTCTGTGACAAATTCTGACTAAAAATCAATATTAACCCTTTCGTGACAAAAGCTGATTTTATTTTTTGTACCCTTCGTAACATTACTGCGGTGCTCGTGTTTAGCTGTAATTTTCTTATTTCTCATTTACTGAACGCACACAAGTTATATTTTTTTCAGGAATTTCTGTAGATGTCATTATTTTGATTGTATCAAATAATTTACTATGAAAAAGCCCAAAAATATGGTGAAAAATTTAGAAAAAAAAATAACTTTTTATGACTTTTACTTGAAAAACTTTTACTCATCTATAAAAGTTAATGAATAAAATGCTAAATATAATCTACTGCTTGTCCTGAGTTTAGAAATACCTAATGTTTTTATTTTGTTATTACCAAGTTATGGTCCAAAAAGCACAAGTAACGTTTTGCCATTTCAAAACCATTTTTTCCAAATCTGGTCATTCTGCCCCATGTGCTATTTGGGACATCTTTGAAGCCGGCCAATACAATTTACCCCATCAAACCACATATGTTTGAAAACGAGACACCCCAGGGTATTTAAAATGTTGGTATTTTAACTTCTTCCATCCACACCTTTTACCACCAGCCTTTATCAATGTTTGCTGTAGTATTTTTTGTGTGTTTTTCCCCACACAAATTGTACTTCAAGTATGAATTTACAGCTCCTGGTATATGTCAAACAACACCCCAATATGTGTTCAGCAACATCTCTTTGGTACAGTGATATCCCCACGTTAAAGGCCACTTTTGCGAGATGTGCATTTTTTTTAATTTTTTTTATTTGGACATCTAGTCAGTCTGTGCCCTTGTCCTGGTTTTGGGACATCTTTGAACCTGGCTAATTCGATTTACCCCATCAAATCATACATTTCTTAAAACTACCTAATATATCCCACCCACTGACAGGTGGCATGATAACAAGATTATCAGTGTTAGTCACTTCACCTGTCAGTGGTCATATTGTAATGGCTTATCTGGATATAATACTGTAATATGCAAAATATATATTGTCTAAACTATATCTAAACTAAATTACACAAAAGCACATATTTTACTTTGAATTAATTTACTCCCATAGGCTGGTTAGCTGTGTAACTGCCAGTAAAAGCACATTTGGTTTTGTTACATTTGAGAGAACGCAGTTCAAGATTACAGGGATAAATATACAAAGAGAACGTCAAAATACCTTGTAAGACAAAACCTCTTGGAACCGGTGACTGAAATATAAAAAGAAAAATTAGTTAGTTCAACTGAATATCTGAACCCATAATTTTCTTAAAGGGCCAATGTTTAGAGATAGCATTTAAACAAAATTAATGTTAAGCCTGAAGGCAAACTTAAAGTGATAAAAACAAACTGGCAAATCACGTGTAAACATTTGTTGGAAGCATGTTAGGTTGTATGACAAAATACAGGGGTCTATGGACTTCCCCCAGAAAACCCCAATCTTTATCTGCAGAGTCCTAGTCATCTACTTAAAAAGAAGATGCACAGAAAACTTTAGGGGCTTTTCAGTTTGTCTACTGAGTATGTCTTGGCTTTCAAGATCTGGCCCACACAGTGTGCTTTAACTTCTTGTTTAAGTAACATCCATAGCCATCTGCCACTGTGATAAATTAGCAACTCTATGATTCTTTGCTAATGCTGCCAGACAACCCTAACCAAAGCTTGTTTTACCCTGAGAATTGCATAGAGATGGAAATGTATAATTTGCAGGTCTAACAAAACAAAAAGGCTAACTTTTGATGTATCCGATCTCAGAAAGTCCCAGTAAAAAGCACGGACTGTCCTGGCAAGTCAATTTCTGTGAACGTTGTCCCCACTGAAATCAAAGGGAAGCTAGTTGGCAATTCTAGAGCAATGAGTCTTGCTAATTATAGGTAGCCACAAGGATACACTTAGGTTGAGCATCTTCTAACACCTCAGTTGTTAAAAAGGTTTGGAACACATTACAGTGATGTCAGACATCAGAATATTTTATAAACAATAGCATTACTACAAACATATCACCAAACACACAAAAAAATCAGCACAATCAGAAATTCCTTCCAATAAAATGTATATTTATACAGCATTGACAGTCACAGCAGCAGCAAACAGTTAGTGTATATATATGAATTTTTTTATTTTTTTTTTACCTTCGGGGAAAGGTGGTCTTGACTGTGTTTTGTATAAATCCGTAGCAGCAAGGACAGATGACGAAAGCTGCCCTAGCTTTGATACAATGGTCAATCACCATGTCAGTCGCTACTCCACATGCGTGTAGAGCCACCTAAAGAGTCATAGAGAACCTCTGTGTTAATACAGCAGTTGATACATTACATTAAAAACATTAAAACAATGCTTTTTTTTTTTTTTATATGATAACGTACATCGAAATGAACATCCACAAGTATGGTCAGGTGTAACACCAGTGGTAAAGGCAAAAAAACTAAACAAAAAAACCCCTAACATTATCTTAATAAGTATTGAAAAATTCATGGCATGGAGAAACCAAAATAGTAATTGACTATTTCTACATTGTGTCAAACAGGCCAAAACGACCTTGAAGCTTTAGAAGATCACATAACAAGATTTTTACTGACGTTATTATGACATTACCTTGTTATTTTGGCTTCTTTTGTCATACATGATCATTACAAAGCATTAAGAAAATAATATGGACAGGCTCTGAACTGCATTGATGAATAGATCAGGCAACTATCCTAAAATTCTGTAGCTAACTTAGGGTTCCCACCTTGTTCCATGCACTCTAGCCCTATTTCCATGTTAAATGAATATTGGCGTTCATTTTTTGTGAGCCCCAGTGCATTTTACTGCATGTAATTGGTGCAGGTTTCTTCCTCGTTATTGGCATTACAAATTTAGAGTTCTGCCTCATTTTTTTCCTCCCCATATCTCTGTTGAAAGCAGAGAACATACCACACTACGCATCTTGCACATGCTCCCATTCTTGCTGAGCTCACATCTGAACGCTGCTGCCTCAATTACATTTACTGGAGTGCAACTGAACAATATTTATTGCATATACACTAATGATCATAGATTTATCCTTTAAATAGAAAACTACTAAAATACATCCCAAATTGGTCAATCCCAGTAGAATATACCATATATGTATATTAATGAAAAGGGATTTCTATGAATATACTTTCCCATTACTGTACCGAATTTACTGGGACAGTCCCAACAACCATTCTAGGCAAACGTAAGATAAATTTATAAAGATGGGACAAAGTGGCCTGCTGTGATAAGAAACCAAAGGACAGTATATGCCTTTCAGTCATACGTTACTGTTGTAGACTCAATGAGGAAATAAAATACCGTACTTTGTTGTATTTCTGGGAGGTTAACATATTAATCCTGAGGCTTTTGGAAGGCTAATGGGAGGTTAAGAGTAAGAGCTGGGTTAATAAAGGTAAGCCCTAGTTTGGAAAATAAGTCTCAAACAAAATTTGATGGATAAACCAAAATGCGACGTAGGGCATGATAGGACTTACAATTTGTGTTTATTACATAAGAAAACGTGTGCGTTGGATAACTAGTGTATGGGAACTATATGGTGTATGTATAGATGGGGAACATTTGTTTCAATGAGTTGATAAAGTTAAAGCGTGCTACGGTCTGTAGCACAGGATTACACGTGAATCTAGCAAATCTCCTACTATAATAGCTTCCTCTAATGTTATAGCATTTTGAGGAGGAGAGGGAGTACCTTAAGGTCAAACCTAAAGTGATGATTGTAATCCACCCTTGCATTACATTTATATGTGGTATTGTGGGAGAGCAGAGCCTGACAGCTTGCTTTCATCACTGGGCTAAAAATACATTACAGGTCACATTCTTCCTACATCTTTATGAAGCTTTCTCATCTGGTACCATGTTTACCCAAGTTGTGCCTCAAAAAATGAGAATTCCTTAGTGACATACAGTTGTACACTATTCTAGTTGGGCAAATTCGTGTTCTTTCACTGTTTAAAACATTAGGTAGGAATGCAGCTTAATTATTTAAAATGACATGTCTGCAAACACGTACAGTCCTTAAACGGGACCGTTTGGTAGGGTAGAGCACGTTTTCCTTGTGTTATTCTCAAATGCATTTGTAAATAATCCACTCTGTGTAAAGCCTATGTTCTCTCTGCACATTTGCCGTATTACTAAACAGCTGTAAAGAATAAACTCATTTGGCAAGGACTACATGGTTAATAATAATAATAATAATATTCTGCTACACCTATGGGTTCGGAAGTAAGATGCAAATTCCTATTACACTAAATCCAAGGATGCTTATTGCATACCTCCCAACATTTCTAATGTCCAGAATGTCACTTTTCTTTTTGAAGGTGTGGGCGGTAAGAAAAATAAAAAGTTCCAGTTATTTATTTTATTTGGTTTGGCATACATGGGAGGGAACAAAATCTATTTTTACCATAACATGCGATAACTTTTACCTTAAACCAGCTTAAGGTGAACAGCTTAACTTGTGCTGAAAAAAATATATGTTTCCTTGAGTAAACTGCCTATATGATTGTAAATCTATCTATAGCAAAAACTTTAGGGATTTACTACACGGTAAGCTACAAAGGCTTTTCCGTTCTCAGTAAAGCTATTCAGATACTAATGTGTAATTGTCTTCTGGAAAAACGTGGAACTGTAACTTCCTAGTCACCTTCTAGGACAAAGGAGAAGAGATCATTGTGATTAACATGAGACACTGTTCACTTCATTCAACTTAGCTTGTGCCCACTATTAAAATAGGATGCAGAGACAGTCTAATGTCCATGACGCTGCTACTATAGAAAAACGAATATGGATGTACCCTGTGTACTATGCAACACTGTTTTGTAAAAAATCTTACCTGTTACAGAAGTTATATTCATGCTGCAAAATCTCCTTTCGTCCTCTTTGATCCAAAATGTCTTGCCACTGATTGGCTGATTCATTAGTGGCAGTAAAGTACTTTGGCTGATTAAGCGGATTTCATTGGGAGTACTTTACTGCCACTAATGAATCAGCCAATCAGTGGCAGACAAGTGCATTCAAATCATCGGGAAGACTTTACGCATACTGTGTCCTGGGGTTTAAACAGAATGCATCTACTGTAGCTGGGGATAGGGAATGGGGCATTTGCAAAACTGACCACACGTCCCACATGTAAAGGGACAGTGCACCTATCATATTTGATATGATGTCAACATGACCACTTATATTATAGAAATTCAGCTCATTGAAGACTATTCATGTTTAACTTCCTTCCCTGGCCCAACTACACTGCTTGTTCCCCCTATTTCTGCTTCCAGTTGTTTTATATGTTTTATTATGTCCGTGCCCCAAAATGCACAAAAATGAAAGCAGACTTGACAAATGAATATGTGTAAAAAAAGTCAGTAAATTAAATAAACATGACATGTAGGTCCTTAAGGATCTGTTTACGATCCCAATGATGCCTGCAGAGACCACAAGATACTTTGTATTACATAATTAGTTTAAACCCATGCCCCCCCATTCAGTCTAAATGAAACATGGCCCAACACATTTCAAAGTTGAGTAAGGACGATTCATAAAAAATTTACCCCAATGTTGAAATTCCCTATAAAGTAGTCCAGGTTTGCTTGGATGAACCATATATTACATAACCCAAGTTCTTCACTTCTTTCCTTAGCACGCACAAGAGATTCTTCTTTGTTTTCTATTAGAATGACCTGTTTTCATAAACAAAAATTTGTTATTAAAAAATTATTACTAAAATACAGACAACAACAATATGTTCTATTGGTTGTAATTCACAGATACAAGTCACTCAAACTGCACCTAATCCATTGAACAATTTACATTTTATAACATGACAAAAAAGCAAAGCTTCCAGAAGGTTCATTTTCGACCTGTAGCAAAAGAAAAAAAAATGAAACATTTGGGCAGATTGCTCTTCATCAAAATACCAGCTTTTCAATGAGACGGAAAAACACTGGATCAGGATGTGACTGGATCAAGTCCGGCTTTCACTGTAAGATGAAGTCAGTCAAGCATTGCTAACGCAAAGATCTTGCATAATTATTTAGTCTATACTGTTTGGATTTTGGTGCTAAAAAGAAGACACAAAATAATAAAGGTGACCTTATTCTTTAGAGTATAAAAACTGATTTGGAAGTTTTAAAAGCAATTGCAATAAAAATATTCCCATTTGTATTCCCAGTTACTGATCTAATTGTCTGTGTTAATTATCCCTCCTCATCCTAATTGGTTCTTCATATAATACCTCTGTAATCTTTCTATATATTAATGCAAAAAAAAAGGAAATAAAAGATGCCTAAGAAATATGCCCGAAATGCCCATTCTATGGTTGAGTTTCACAATAGGTTTCATTTATCATTATAAAGATCCTAAAAAAAAATGATATATTGTCTATTAAGTGGTAACCACATTTATGATTAAGTTTGGTTTACTTTTTAGGTTCTGATTATAAAGAAAATTAAATTTAGCCTGCTGCCGGCACTTCCGCTAAAATGGAGCACCGGAAGGTCATGTCACACCGGTGCTCCGTCATAGATGCCCCCAGCGGAGGTTACCGGAGAGGAGGATCCAGGTCCCCTGCAGCGCTGCGGGGGACCTAGATCTTACTCTTGTAGTCAGACCTCTATTTGAGGTCTGATTATAAGGCAGCCTCAAATATAAGATGGTATATTATATATGTAGAAACCTCCTGTATGGCTAAAACAAATTTACAAATCTAGCGCTCTCTCTTTCAAGCAATTTCTGGATATGGTTTTGCTCTTCAAACCATTATAATGGTCATTGATTTGCAAACTTTTTTCCATATCATTTTAGGAGGGCACCACTGGATTACAAATCAGGTCTTATTTTGGGAGCTAAAAGTTCCTATAATAATTAAAGGATGTATTCTTGGCACGTACTGAAATCCATCACCTGCATTTGATTTAACCCAAATTTCCTACACCGCTTCCTGACACTTTTCCGTACACCAGTCACTGATGCATTTGAGATTGTGCTTTACCATGTAGAACAGATTTTCTTTTGTGCTCCGTGCAGGAAATGAGAGGTTAGATGAATATGCGAGGACATTTCCGCAATTTCTATCTTTTTTTTTTTTTACACTACTGTGCTGTGGGAAATCAGCAAAGGCCGTCAACTATCACTCACACAGCTGGCATACTGTGCTATTTTGTATTATTAAAAGCCCACAATCTTCCTTTGAAAGGGTTATTCAAATAGCAAACCTGAACAGATAACCACAGATAATACCAATTCTGGCAGACATTTTATTTTCCTGAAAAGAGCTACAAAAATTGAATATAGGAAGTAAGGTGTAACCAGAGTTTGTGATAACAAGATCTATTGCTTTTACACACACACACATATACATACACAAACATACATTCACGCACGTACACAGTATATACAGCTGTCTTGTGTTGGCCGGTATCACTGCAGAATGAAACACAATTACTGTGCAGTACAAAGATAAATATAAAGTATGTTGCTACAAAGAGGTAACTACAATTCTAATTAAGATAGATTTCAGCCAGTACGAGGATAAATATAAAGCATGTTGCTACAAAGAGGTAACAACAATACCAATTAAGATATATATCCTTAATGGCTGAAATCCTTTTTTTTTTTTTTTACGTAAAGCCAAACGTTTGTATGATTTTTCCATTTGCCTAAATCCTCTCTTTGTTGACTACAACTTGTTAAAATAAAGAATGTTGATCAAAAACGTTGTCCAGCCAACATTCAACAATGGAGATCCTTTATTTAAGGGTAATGGAAAGGGTGAGACTGAACGGTGAATGAGAGTTTAAGCAAAATTCTATAGGGACCATAATCTCACCCAGACCCTGATTAAAAATGAGTGCACCTTTAAGGATGGCCTTTTGTTTTTCTTAATCCCTCTCCAACCATATACATAGAATGTAGTGTTTGCTTAATAACAGGAAGGCTGGTGTTCTTTTTTTAATGCAATCAGGACATTTTACCTGACATAATGGCAGCATATGAGCCAAGACAATTCCAACGTGCCCCTGTGAAAGAGAAAGCAAAGAGTGAACCTCCTTTACAACGCAAATGTTTCAAGTACTTCCTATGTATTTAGGTTTCAGTTACACCAATTGGTCTCATACCTATGCAAACACTTCTTTTACATTTGCCAGTGTGTAGTAGTATTTGTTCACCAAACCATGGTGTACTGAATAGGCTTCAATAGATTATAATCTCCAGCAGCATAAGAGATAAAAAAAAATGTGGGTTCTAGATGCACTCAGTGCCTTGCCCTAGAAAATCTCATATTTAAAGTTAAGGTATCCTTAATGCATTTGAATGGTCTGTGACTGGTATACGACATCATTATAACCTAATAATAATTACGAAAAATATCCTGGCAATTGAAATGTCATTCTGTTTAGATAAGCGATATTCTGCTTAATTGTTTGGCTTTTCCTCATGGACACAAGTTCTGTAAGTGTGCTCCTACTAACCATGAATGTTAAGCAAGCAGACCTGTTAGTCCACTGAATCAAAGAACAGTAAAAGTAACTAGACATCAAGATTTTATACTGGGAAGGCCTAGCAGACTAGGGAGTGATAGAATGTAACTTGTACATTTCTACACAAGTAATTTACTCTTCCCATATGAGACGCCCCATCGTAAAGCTTAAATGAGTTTACTGTTTTCTCAAATGCGTAGGGCAGACTGTTTAAAGAAATTTGGGGAAAGCCTTGTGCAACATATTACCCCACCACTGCAAAAGTCCACAACAGTGTCTCCAGGCTTAGCCATATGGGTCACCACAGATAGCAGATTATTAAGTTGCTGTTGCTTCCTCAGAGCCCGGTCACTGGACATTTTCCCTGCGGAAAAGAAATAGCATGTGTATTAAATGTTACTGATATCAAGTTACAAACTATGCTTCCATGGATTTACCCTATTTCTAACCCTACTAAAAAGCAATTGATTGACTGTATTACCTGTATCACGGCATATGCAAATCAAACCTTAAACATTATGGTCATGCTCATGTACTATGGTTTATGTCGATTTGTTCAGGCACTAAAAGTATGGGAAATATGATTGCGTATCTAGAATCCTATTCAACTTTAAATACCAGATCAAGAAGACATGTCTGCTGAATGAAACTCTAAGATTTTACAAAAACACCTGAAAGCAACATATAGACTTTTCAAAAGCTTTTGTCTGCTGCTATGGAAACAAAATGTAACACATCAATGACTTCTGCTTGTTACATTACTGCACCTGGAATTAAACCTTTCCTGAGAAAACATGAATTTGACAGAATATAAAGTATGATTTCTCGGAAGGATTTAGACAGTGAAGCAGAATAAGGATGATGTACATTGTTCTTCATTTTGTTACATAACCGATACATAGAAGTAAGTGGAATGGCAAACTTAACCATGAATTTTGTCGCTTCCATCTTTATTCAATGATGTGACCCAGTTGAGGACAATTTAAGTTTTTTTTTGGTTTGTTTTTATTTTATATGTTTTAACCCAAACACTGGGAGACCCTCCAATAATATATATTTCTGGGTTTTCATCTATTTTTTTTTAATATACAATGTTAGTGTGTTATTCTGATGTCAATTATAAAACAGTATTTGTTTGCTTTGTATCCATTTTTCCAATGTTTTTTTTTCTTCAATATCTGACAAAAACAAATATTTCTACAATTTATTTTGTGAATTTTTAAATGCACTTTGCACACCTTATGTTTAAAACAAAAAAACTATTTCTAGATTTTACGCTGATCAAGCACCCCTAATTTATCCCAGGCAAGAACACTTAATATCTTTTGCCCATCAAGTGTCAGCTCTATTTGGTGCAAGCTAATGTAAAAATAAGATAAATTACCAGATTGTTAATAAAATTTCATACCAATAGCATAATATAGTATGATTAAAATTAAAACAGGGGTGTAACCACCATGATTAAATTAAGTCTCTTACAATGCCAAACTATTTCACTTACATCCTAGGTTTTCTAGAATTACCTATTTGATGCAGGTGTGCTAACAATAGTAGAACTACTGATGAAACATTAATCTTGATTCTCTGCAAGAAACGCAGAGCACTTGGTTATGCGCAACACATACAAAAAAAACCACAATCACAAAACCTTTTTTTATTATTATTTTTTTAAAGTCTTGCCCCACTGTACATCTTATTTAGCTGGTGTTTGCAAACAGAAGAATATCAGCCCATTCTAGGAATTAAAAGGATTATTCCATAAACTATTTTATTGTACATATACAAAAAACTGACAGGTTTGTAGAAGCATAAAATACTGGTTCTTTGGCTTTTAAAACAGGAATGTCGTAGTATGACATTAAGTCATCCCATACAATACCAGCATTTAGGAAAATGCTACCAGATGATGTCAATCGATCTGTTTTAACACGAGTCAAGGCTAATGCAGGATAAAACTCTCTGGCACTTTCAAAGCAGAGAGCAACCAAGCGTTGTAGATTGTGGGAGCTCAGATGCCATTCAGGAAGGGAAAATTATTTAGTGCCTGTTGTGTACCACCTAACCAATGCATTCACCAATTGCAGTGTCATTAAATTATCCACAGGACTGATTCTGGGTTTCCCAAGGCATTTAAGAAATAAGAAAAATAAAAAAAAAACGCTACACTTTTATATTCTTTAGTTAATGTCCTATATCTAAAAAGCTCCTTAAATATTATAAATGTATTTCTATATTTTACTCCCCTACACTTGGAAACCTCTTGGAGATCAGAAAACCGCATCGATTACACCACGAGTGGGCATCATAAATATGTGTCAAATGTCCTTAAACAAATAACGCATTGTTGCAAACACAGTTAAATGTTTACTCTCGGCCGAAAATGAGGTCTATGCGGCCCGATGGCCGCCTAAGGGGGGCCCGCATCTTATCGCTGTGAAGCTTGCACACTGTGCGAGGAAACTCTCATTTCATTTCATTATGCACTGTGCAGGAGCCACAGTGGTAAGCTGCATGCCTGTGTCAGGCAGCCATCAGGCAACATAAACATCAGCGCGGCCCCCGGATCAGAGATATTTGCAGGTGAGGTAAGGCGTGAGTGACTAAATTAATTAATGTATAAGCGTTGGGGACAGGAATGGGACAGGCAGGCTGTCTGGGGCAGAGGTGGCACAGACAAGCAGTTTGGGCGCAAAGGTGGCACAGACAAGCTGTTTGGGCGCAAAGGTGGCACTTTCTTGTGACGTTGGGGTGCACCTGGGGAATTTTCGTACCAAGGCCCTGTGGTTTCTAGTTACGCCCCTGGTGCTGCCTGTGGGCAAATCAGCTGAACCACACTATCACAGAAACACAACTCTCCAGCACAAATTATTTTAGTCAGCAAAGATTACTTTATTATGTTACACTCATTTGTATTTGGGGTTTCAAATAGTTACTTTCCCCTGAACCAGAAACACTTTCTGCAAGGTATCGGTTCACAAGAGCATTCACTATACATCCAACATTATCTAAGGGTTTTCATCAGCCTTTTGCAAATTACCTCAGTGACGGTTATCCCTGTCAGCTTGTGGGAAAGCGATCAGCCTGAGGTGAATTCACGCAAATGCAATTGATAGATGGGTCCCCACAGTAAATACAAACATGAAAAGTCAGGAACTGACATGTACTTGTAACCTTGCCCGATCTCCCCACCTCATGTTCACCTCTTTCTCCCTGAATAAACCAGAGTTATTAACTGGTGAGGTATTTCAGGAAAATAGATTGCGCGTTGAGAACATTGTGCGGAAAGCTTGTTAGCCGCACCATGTCTGCATATTAAAGCTTTACACCATGCTTTCAACACAGTCATTATTAAAAGATAAGGAAAAGGAGCCTAAAACGGTCTTATTTTTCTTTTCGGACAGACAGGAACATATATAGACAATTCGTTGTTTGGAAAGCACTTTTAGGTTTTGAGGCTGAACAGCAGCTACAAAGCCCTGTGAGTTATTGTAAAGTTATTTACTTTTGTTACTATAAAAGTTAGGATGTCACCATCTGAATATTTGGCAGCACCGATAGGTTAAAAATCACTGTTTTTAGAACACGTAAGAATTAAAAGCTGTGAGCCGAGTCATCAGATTACTTATCTGCCTCACCAGTGAGGTCAAGCCTTTGTATCAGAATACTATCTTGTTAGTCAAAAGGGCAATCCAACAGAATGTTTTTTTTTTTGTTTGTTTTTTTATAACGTCTTATCTGGGAAACTAGCTTCTTTAAATAGATTCATTCATTCATTCTTAGGAAAACAAAGATATGAAAAAGAACAAATGCGCTGAACATTTACAATTATACTACTATAAAAGCTGTGTTAATCGTGTAAACATACTTTAGGTGGAGTTCTACCTGAACACTGTATGGGCTATACAATGACTAGCAAAGACAATCAGACAGGTCTGCTATTTTATCACACATTCCAATAATGCAGAACACTTAAGATATTCTGCAGTTAGAATGATTAATCGTATCTGTGCTCTTGCTGAAAATAAATTTTTTAAGTTTTGTTTCAAACTGACCATTTTTGATTTTTGGAAGTATTGTTTTTATATAGTTTATTAATTGACTGACCCTCAAGTAATATACTCCTATATACCTTATCTCATAACGAAATAGCATTTAAACTGCTTTCTTTTAGCTTGACAAGGCCAATGAAGGCCGAAATAATATGTCTGGTGTTGTTGGTCCCATCGTGCCTCACGTTCTTGGTAGTATCTCATCCTTTTTGTAAATTACATACTGTATCTTAACCCCTTAAGGATGTTTCTTTCCTATTTGAGGCCAAAAATACATTTGCAGCGTATTCATTATGTCTTTGTTCAACTCCTTAAGGACTTTTTTATTTTACGTTATAGGACCAGAGCAATTTTCATGTTTTTGCTATATTTTTCATCAACAGTTATTTCTCTCATTTAGTGTACCCACAGATATTATATATTTTTTCTAGGGGTTTTTTTAAATCATATTCATATAAGTAGGACATTATTTTTATGATTTTTACATGAGATTAAAAAAACATTTATTCCGTTATGCCAGGAGAACTTTAAAAGCCTGACTACATCTTGTCAAGGAGGGATAATGTTATGGGGCTGTTTTTTCAGGCATAGGGCTAGGCTAGGTGTAGGGCTAGGCCCCTTACTTCCAGTGAGTGGAAATCTTAATGCTTCAGCATACCAAGACATTTTGGACAATGGTATGCTTACAACTTTGTGGGAACAGTTTGGGAGAAGGCCCTTTTCTGTTCCAGCATGACTGTGTCCCAGTGCACAAAGCAGGGTCCATAAAGTCATGGTTGGATGAGTTTGGTATGGAAGAACATGACTGGCCCACACAGAGACCTGACCAAAACCACATCGAACACCTTTGGGATGAACTGTCATGGAGATTGCGTGCAGACCGTCTCGTCCAACATCAGTGTCTGACCTCAAAAAATCTACTGGATGAATGGGCAAAAATTCCAACAGAAACACTCACACACAAAATCTTGTGGAAAGCCTTCCCAGAAGAGTAGAAGCTGTTATAGCTGCGAAGGGGGGACCAACTGCATTTTCATTTTAATGTATTTAGAATGCAATGTCATATAAGTAATGATAATGGAGTCATAATCTTGACAATAGCCTGGTGGGCGGGCCGAAACATTGATGTGAATTTAGTATTTGCAAAGTCCTGTGAGTGCATGACTAATATATATATATATATATATATATATATATATAAAAAATATAATATATCTAGAGATTTGTTTTGCTCCTTTTCTCAATTTCTCCACTTTCCTGATCACAGCAAAGGGGGTCAGCAGAAACCCCTAGAAAGGTTTACAGACCCAGCAGGATTTCACTGCTTGGTGTGGCGGTGTTCACGCAGAGTGACACTGGCTACTGCTGCAAGATGTGAGATCATGTGGAAGAGTATAAATGACGATCCTAACGAAACACATAGTTTAAAGCCCTTTGTTCTTAAAAGATGTTTTGTTTTTGTGTCATTAAGGGTTAAGGACAGAAATTCCTATTATTTTTATGTCAGAATTTTATTGTTAACCATAACATGGAAACAGATGTTTCATAAACAGGTTTTCATAAAATAATTTGTTTACAAACCGCACAGTTGGGAAAAAAATACCCTAAAACTATTAAACGCCTAAAAAAAATTAGCATATTCTTCCAAAGTTTCTCTAAGTCTTATTTTGCGCATTACTGAAATATGTATATTTCAGAACATTATTTTAGAATTTTCCAAACATATCACACTTTTTGTGACTAAGGTGTGTGCTTATCCAGTGCTCCTTGCTGGTATACATGGACCCAATGTATCCATTGGGACATGCTGGACATGGAGGACAATTTGTACAGCCTATTTACTTAGGTAGTAAGGGTTAACCGAGAGGGCTTAACATTTGACAAGTATTTTATTTCATCTGTATATCTCAGGTTCTTTGTAACTGCTCTAAACAAATTGGTACTGCAACTGTAATTTGTATGCACTTGCACCTCATTCAGAATCAGACACATCACCAATACCAATTACCACCCAGCAATCATAGCACATCATCTAGGGTTACCTGCCCCAAGAAAATACAATTTAAAACAATTTATATATATATATAACAAAAAAATGTTAGCACAAAATCATTATCGGTTATAAATAGTGTAAGATTCTACTTCAGGTATTACTCATCTCAAAATATAATTAGTTGTATATACAGTACATTTCTCCCATGCTTCAAATAGTAGAGCACAATAGTTCTGAAAGAATATTCCATTCAAACTCAAGGAAATTATTACTATTTATTGTTTTATATAGCACCATCAAATTCCGTAGCGCTGTACAATGGGTGGACAGGACATAACAAGCAGTATGTAACATAACAATTTGGCTTACAGAGACAAGTGAGGAGGGCCCTACTCAGACGAGCTTACAATCTAGAGGAATAAGGTTTAGTTTAGCACAACAGGAGAATCTATTAACGTGAAAGCAAAACCATCTCCTGTTACTAAGATTTCATTTAATGGTTACACTCAACAATGTGTACTTATTCTTTCATATGTGTGAAATATAACTTAATGGTATGGTTACATACTTCCTGATAAACCCCCCCCCTCAAGAGAAAGACAGTTGTATGGTAAGGGATAGAATTGCTGAGTGGGGACCAGTTGGGTTGTGTGACGCCACATTAATGGCACTGTGCGTAATTTGCATTGAAGATACATTGAGAGAGAGTCTGTGTGTTAGTGACTGTGTATTAGTGCCCCACCCGATCTGCCTGTGCTGCGAACCATTAGTAGTAAACTGTGCAGAAAAAAGTGTTTTAGGGAGGAGGCTATACATGTGTTTGTGTTCACCTTGCAATCACCTTCTCGAGTCCATTAAGAGTAATCCCAACATTCAAGTACTGCACTGTAAGCACCACCGAATTAAAAAGCTTGACGTACAGGGATGAACTGCTCCTGGCAGTGGCCCATCATGGGTCTCTTTCCTGCTTAATGTCCGCTTACCATAAACAGAGCAAGGTCGCCTGCTTGATACTTAGCCATACCAATGGTGCCCACACCGCTTAAAATACCTGCGCATATGGCTCACCAGAGATCTCATTGTCATATTTTACTTAACCTAGGATGTTTTAATTATTTCAAACCATTCCAACTTACATACCTAAAGCATCTTTTCAGTCCTTGCAGACTAGGATTTTAAGACAGGCGTTTTAAGGCCAGAGATAAAAACGTGTGTTACTATCTTGCCCAAAGATAAGAGGTGGCCTAGCGCATGGACATACCTTTTGAGTGGATCAGTAACCTGTACACCAGGCTATTTATTAACATAGAAAAGTCTTGGACACCTTTATCACTATAAAATTGTTTGTGGTAAGGTCACATGTTTCTAGGTAACTTGCAAAATCTCACGTTTATTGAATATGTGTAAGCATAAGTGGTGTGAGAGTTTGTATGTGTGCGTTAGTGTGTTTACATGTGTGTACTAGAGTGTCTGTTGGAAGGGGTTTAGGGGCAATGATGGAACAGACAAGCTGTTTGGAGAGTGAATATGGCACAGATAAGCTGTTTGTGGAATTGACAAGCTGGAGCAAAGGTGGCACAGGTAGGCTGCTTGGGGGCACTGATAAGCTGCTTGAGGCAAAGGTGGCACTCACAAGCTGTTTGGGGGCAAAGGTGGCACTGTGAGACTTGTTGCTTGGTATATTTGGGGTAATTTTTGCACACCTGTGATTTCTAGTTACACCCCCGAGGAAATAATATGATGGCACAATAATTGAAGCTTCAGTTTTTAGCTCTGTTTCCTTAACTGATGCCACTGTGATCTTTTGCAAATGTCAAAAGCCATGATCCTGGCTGATAACTACAGTCTCCAGAGAATGGGTTCCAGCTCAAATCAGAGAATATCCTAGAAGGCCATAGTTTCTTTCTTGCTACCCAGAGGCAACACAGTGGCAATATAATAGTATATATATACACACACACACATTTCACACATACATACACACATACATACACATATGTATTTAAGTTCAACACTTAACCAAGTTTAAATAGTAGTACTTGTTTAAATAACTGAGGTATGGGTGGCAATTAGGAGCTTCACCAACGACTTAGTTCCTTGTTGTTGATGTGCACACTGTGGTTAGTCCTGTCTGGTTTAGAAAACATGTCATTAAATTTCATTTGTAAGAACCAGTAACCATATTGCCAAGTACATGTCTGTACATGATTGTCTAATTATATCTGTTTTAAGCACACAGAGCTTTATTGCTAAGAAAGCCTAATTTAATTCGCTACAAACATGATTAATGCAGGAAAAAATATTTAATATTATAATTATAACAATACATACATAATTCTATTAGAAACACCTTACCTGTGCCACACAGTTTTCGTTTATTTGATTTTTTAGCCGGCAGGTGGACAATTACTATTTTATTACCTACTTATTTTTGATTCATCTTTTATTAAAATCGATAGAGCACCATCTGATATTAAAAAGGGCTATATGACACTAGTTAAAAGCTACCTGTTCTCGCAATCTGGTCCCTTGGATACAGAGAAAAAAAATGAATGAAAGACAGAACCGACAAGAATGTTATGAAATGTACATGCCAAGCTATAATTGGACATGAAGATTTTATACCAAACACTGAGCAGCGTGCATATTACTTCCATCAGCATAATGCTAGTGGTTATGTATTGCACCATACCACTAGATAAGCTATCATTCCTTGGTGTAAATATTTTAGTTTATGCATCCTAGCAGAATATATGGATTAAAGATCCACCTCCTTAAACTGCATTTGAACCAAATCTATTGGTTGATGGTTTCAAATTTACTATAAATTTGGGTAATTCAGCTGGGGCTCACTGGGCATTCACAAAATAATATATTTTTTCTTAAATACTAAAAAACACCTTTTCACACACAACATTGTGTTGTTAAGAATATACAGTAACATAAGAAGGACATCACGTGTTGTTCATTTCAGAAAACGGCAATAGCCAGAGTTGATGGCTATTGTCAAATGTGCTCCTTTGCCTAGGCAGGTGATGCCTAATTCTCAGAGCTACTGAACTGAGGACAATAGAAGTTGTAGTCTAAAGAAAAACAGAAGCAATGTTCTTCTGTGTACTTCTAAAATTAGCATAGTTTTACCTTTAGTGTTGCTAGATATCCCCCGACATATTACTCACTGTGAAAAAAACTAATAATAATAAAAAACACTGAGATTGGAGAAGCACCACCTGCCTAAAATCTTAGTGTAAGATCTTGGGATCTCCTACAATTGTCTCATATTCCCTGTACTGAAAAGGGTTAAACAAAGGGTTATCATCAATAAACTTATAAATGCTTGCTAATGGAAAAAACTAACAAAGCTTTCTTTCAAAACTCTTGCTGACTGATAAATAAAAGTTAAAGTAAAACACACCATATCAGAAGGCACAGGGAGGATTTATTTTATTGGGCTGCCCCTCCTTACCTGGAACATTCCTTAGGCAATAGAATGACAGATTTACAGCGAAACCTTTGTTTTTATCTGTCAAGTAATGTGCCGTGAAGATCTGCTTCTTATCATAATAATGTCAGTGTTTGCTGCCATTCTCAGTCATCTTCTCATGTACCTTTGCATTCATTTGACTTAAGATGTATGTTGGATTAGATAAACACTGGCAGTGGGCCAGATATATGTACATATGGCTTGTGAATGCGGGAGGGGGGGTAAAAGGAGGCTTGCCCACCCCCGGATTTTCACTTGCCATTCTCCATGATCTTGCTGCCTCACGCCTGTTGGCTACCTATCTCTCTCATTGCTCCCATCTCCTTGTGCAGGTTCAAAATTATTTAGAAAGGGTGCTAACTAATTTTGAACTGTCACAGGAAGACAGCAATCCAATGGGGTCACGTTATGTCACGTGATCCTGCAGAGAAACCGAGGTTGCAGACACATTGTGCAAGCACCGGTCCTAAATATGCAAAAGAGGTAAGAGGGCGCAAGGGCAAGAGTATGTATGTTTGTATTGATGAGCATGAATGTGTATACGGGGGGGCACAGACCAGCTGTTTGGGGGCAATGATGGTACAGTGATAAGCTGCTTGGGGTAAAGGCAGCACTCACAAGCTGTTTGGGGGGCAAAGACGGGACATGTTACTTAACGAAGCTGGAGGGCCCTGGGGTCATTTCCGCACCAGGGCCCTTTGGTTTCTAGTTATGCCGCTGGTCACGCCTCTCCATCCCTGCACTTACGAGAATGCAATGATCCGTTGCCCTTACCACTTAATGGGATAATGACTATGCCCCTCCCTTTCATGACATGGTCAGAAAGTATGGTCATGGATACAGTGCTTTCCCTAAAAATAAATGGTATTCTTGCAGTAACCAGACCGTCAGATCTATACTAATTAAGGCAAATATCTCAAGTACGCAATTATCATCGAGGATGTCATATCTATCCCAAAAGGAGCAGAAAGGGCTGGACTGGGTATTAAGGTTGATAAATTAAGTTTGTATGGCAGCCTGCTTGATATATCTCAGTTTGCTGGTTTTGGGTCTACCCAAAATACCCTGTAATCTGCCTTTTGAGCCTTAAGTAGTCATTGGAATCATTTGTATTCACTAAATTTAGAAAAGAATAAATGTTCTTATCAAAACAAGCTTGTATTATTTTATTATTATTTATTGATTTATATAGCACCATCAAATTCCATAGCGCCGTACAATAGGTAGACAAGACATAAAAAGTAGTATGTAACATAACAAATTGACTAAGAGAGACAACAGGCGGGGAGGGCCCTGCTCAAACGAGCTTACAGTCTAGAGCAGGCATGTCCAAAGTCCGGCCCGCGGGCCAATTGCGGCCCGCGTTCCGGACTGATACGGCCCCCCAAGTGAGCCACGGGACTTGGCGTCATCAGCCGCCGCAGGGAGAAGGAAAGCGCGAGATTTGGGCTTTCCTTCTCCCTGCGCCGGCACACACAGCCACAAGGGAATATGATGAAGAAATTGTGTAGGGGAGGGTTAGATTTCAACCCTCGTCTACAGTCAAACATGAACCCTGTTTAAAGTTACTGTAGACGAGGGTTGAAATCTAACCCTCCCCTACACAATTTCTTCATCAGATGCCCTTGTGGCTGTGTGTGCCGGCGCAGGGAGAAGGAAAGCCCAAATCTTGCAATCTCGGACGTCGCTAGATTTGGGCTTTCCTTCTCCCTGCGCCGGCACACACAGCCACAAGGGCATCTGATGAAGAACTACCGGGGTCGCGACTGCGACCGGGCCCTGGAGTTCTGCCAGTCAGGGGGGCCCAAGGGGTGCCGAGCGGTTGCTGAAAACGACCGCTCGGCACCTCTTGTGCCCCCCTGACTGACAGAAATCCAGGACTCCTCTGCTCGCCGCCGCTGCTGCCGCCGCCGCCTGCCTCTACGCTGCCAAGAGTGCAGTGTTGGAAGCGTGAGGCGTTTGTCTCGGGTGCCGGCGCTTCACGCTGAGCCCCGGCACCCGAGACAAACGCCTCACGCTCCCAACACTGCACTCTGGGCAGCGTAGAGGCAGGCGGCGGCGGCGCCTGTAGGTAAGTGACCTACAAAGGGGAGTAGGGAGGGAGAGGGTAGATCGTTAGAAGGGGGGAAGGGAGAGGGTAGATCGTTAGAAGGGGAAGGGAGAGGGTAGATCGTTAGAAGGGGGTAGGGAGGGAGAGGGTAGATCGTGAGAAGGGTAGGGAGGGAGAGGGGAGATTGTGAGAAGGAGGAGTAGGGAGGAAGAGGGGAGATTGTGAGAAGGGGGGGAGATTGTGAGAAGGGAGGGAGAGGGGAGATTGTGAGAAGGGAGGGAGAGGGGAGATTGTGAGAAGGGGGAGGGAGAGGGGAGATTGTGAGAAGGGGGAGGGAGGGAGAGGGGAGATTGTGAGAAAGGGAGGGAGAGGGGAGATTGTGAGAAAGGGAGGGAGAGGGGAGATTGTGAGAAGGGGGAGGGAGAGGGGAGATTGTGAAAAGGGGGGTAGGGAGGGAAAGGGGAGATTGTGAGAAGGGGGTAGGGAGGGAGAGGGGAGATTGTGAGAAGGGGGGGTAGGGAGGGAAAGGGGATATTGTGAGAAGGGGGTAGGGAGGGAGAGGGGAGATTGTGAGAAGGGGTAGGGAGGGAGAGGGGAGATTGTGAGAAGGGGTAGGGAGGGAGAGGGGAGATTGTGAGAAGGGGGTAGGGAGGGAGAGGGGAGATTGTGAGAAGGGGGTAGGGAGGGAGAGGGGAGGTTGTGGGAAGGGGGTAGGGAGGGAGAGGGGAGATTGTAAGAAGGGGGGTAAGAAGGGGGGTAGGGAGGGGAGATAGTGAGAAAGGGATAGATGTGGTATGCCGTTTTCAATAAACTTTGCATAAAATAGTTAATTTGCATTTAATTTTAATGGTTCAGAAAATGTCAGGCAAAATGGTCGGCCCTCGCACATGTTCACTTCATCAAATCTGGCACTCTTCGAAAAAAGTTTGGACATGCCTGGTCTAGAGGGATGTAGGGTGTATTACACAATAGGTAAAAGTGCCAGTATTTTATGTTTTCAGTGAATTAAAATTGAATTTTTTTAAATAAATTGTTTCCTTACATGCTCCCGCAGATCGATAGATTGGTAAATAATATAGGTTCTTTGAAAACTATTGGATCCCATCTATCATCTGATATCATGCATATTACATGCCAACACCAGTGGCGTAACAAAGAATGCCACCTCCCTCCACCCCGCAAGCTGGATCTAATAGGCTGAGTCTTCAAACGTGTTATCAAAGATATGCAAATCTTGCTGACTTACCTCATAGGGCAAATATTATTTATGCTCTGTAACAAGATATTACAGACATCTCTTCCGCTACGAGAAGCAGTTATGCTCCCGCCTAAAGCACGAGTTATGATACTGCGCTGTGTAGTATGATGGCGCTATAAAGCAATAAAACAATCAATTTAGAAGGCTTTCATGAGCAAACCCCTTAAAAAAATAAGGGAGGCAAGGTGTTGTGACAACACATTATATTCAAAAAAGCCTAATGATTAAAAATATGAAAAGATTTCCAACAGCACGAATACCACAGTCTAAACTGATCCTGCTGCCCCCTAGTGTTCTAGAACCACGGCCACAAGCAGTTTCACAACTTACAAAACAAACTATTAATGTAACACGACACTTTACTATCTTTCAGCTCAAAAAAAGTAATTTAAAAAAATAAATAAAAAGTTTGCTGTTGTGTACCATTTGAGAATTACAGAATTCTGTACAAGTGGATTTGGCAAAAATGTTTCATGTCTATTTACAAACTCAATTGTAAATCTGAACCTTTAAAGGGCTACTATGTCTGGTACATAGGAGAAAATGCCACACAATGGGAGTAATGTATATCTTTAAAAAGGTCATCATCACCATAGCAACAAATGGACCATTTCTGCTGATTAATGCATTCCACTGGCTGATAAGGTGACAGGACTGCTTCTCGAGCCTTTACACCATAATTCATCTTTATACATAATCTCTTTTTTTTTTTGGTACAATTTGTCCATTTTAGCTGGAGTCCCACTAACTGGATAAGGCCAGTAAGAGCACTTCATTAACCCTGAACCCACCTGAGGCATACCATCCACATTTTCGCTTGAACCAAGGATGCATTTGTGGGATGTATAGTTTCACATGTGTACATATCAAGCTGAGCGTTCTCAAAAGTCTGTTTTCTATAGTGGTTTACTACTATAAAGTAAATCATTTCATCAAAACAGAATTTGAAGGCATTTGGCCCACCTAGTGTGCTCAAAACACTGCACCTGTCTCCCCATGCACTGTATGTTCTAATCACTCTGCTCATCTACACATCCGCAATACTTACCTCTAATACAATCTATGAAACATTGTAATACATCCTTGTCAGAAAGCCTTGAGCAAAGAAGTGGTTCTAGACATTAGCACTGTGTCTTGAAACAAACCACCATGTCTTCCAAATTACTTACTTGTATTACTAAATAATATATCGTAAGGGCCAATGGCCAGTGCCCTCCACACCTTCTGGGTCTTTGTAATTATATTTGTTATTGTCTTCATAAACCATTGTACATCACAGCTGAATCTGTTGGCGCTATGGATATAAAATGACTACACAATTTTCTATTTTGAATATATTGCTCACATGGGACACATTGACAATGAGTGTGGACTACATTATGCCAACAAGCAACTCTCAATAGATGGTTTGTCTAGAATGGTTTCACATCTTAAGCTGAAATGCAGTGGAAATCTTATCTTATTGTAAGCAACCCAGGTTTTACAAAACTTTCTTGTTCTCTTAATGCCATCAGAATAGATGCTTTTAAGAAAGAAAACACTGTTTCTGTGATGAGGGATTTCATTTCTTGTGAGGTGCGTATTCTTTACTCAACCATGTGATCCGTCTCAACCCCCCCCTCTAAATTCCTCTTTAAGCTACGATGAAAAGTCTGAGCCTTAGAAGGAGGATCCCGTGCCAACAGAAAGGAAACGCATCTGCCAAGAAGGGTTCATTAGAATTCAGCTTGTCCCAATAATCACTCAGCAGCCCAGTCAATAACCTGTGAGTTCACAGCTTTACAAGGGATTAACACATACAGAAGTGGTTTACGCAGGTCAAAGACATAAGCATGTCCCTGTAGGCCTGCTTGAAACGGAAGCTTTTAAACTCAGCTGTCTTTGTCAGGATATATACGCAGGTGCAGTTTAGAAACTCCGAACAAGGGGTTAACACTGTAAGCATTCGCCTTGTATTTCAATATACCAGTGACTGGTTACGTACAGCCGTTCAAACATTTGAGGTCACTTTCTAGCTGTGTAACAAAATTGCAAAGGGGTTTTCTAATGATCAATTAGCCACATGGATTAGCCAACACAACTTGCCATTGGAAAGCATGAGTAGTGGCTGCTGATAAAGGGCCTCTGTACGGCTATGTGCAGACACAGACATGTATACCAAGACAAGCCCTGCGAGCTGCCACACTACCACCATGGGGTCACGCAATGTTGCCTCCTCCTGAAAGTTAGAGAGGTAAAAAGGTAAGTCCAGGTGTCGGGACCTGCCTCTATCTCCAAACTCCTCTATTGAGGACTGATTGGAGGAAGATCCATGATCTCCCCAATCGGCCCTGTTCCTCCAGCAGATCTTTCCTCTAGGCCTACAGGCATCACCAGCCTTTGTTACTATTGCACAAAGAAAGCAGGGATATATGAGCACGCTGCTGTTAGTTCTGTGACATTTTAATATTTTGACCAATTAAAGCTAAACTCAATTGTTCTTAAATGTTTCTCACATCAGTTTTTTTATTACTAGTATCACATTAAGATGTTTTTTCTTCTTCATCGTTAACCTAGATTACTGTATACAGCACTTTTATCGGCAAAAAAAAAATATCATGTTTATATGCAACTTTCCCTTTAACCCCTTAAGGACCGGGCTCATTTTTCGTTTTGTACCCTGTGGGACCGAGGCTGTTTTGACACTTTTGTGGTGCTTGTGTTCAGCTGTAATTTTCTCCTCACCCATTTAGTGTACGCACATAAGTTATATATTGTTTTTTTCAGGACAAGGATGGGCTTTCTTCAGATACCATTATTTTGATCATATCATCTTATTTACTATAAAAAAAAAAAAAATGGTGAAAAATTGAAAAAAAACACATTTTAAGACTTTTATTTGAAAAATCTTTTACTCGCCTAAAAAAGCAAGTAGAAAAACTAGCTAAATAGATTCTACTACTTGTCCTGAGTTTAGAAATACCCAATGTTTTTATGTTTTTTTGCAGTTTTTTGTAAGTTATAGGGCAATAAGTACAAGCAGCGTTTTATGATTTCCAAATCTTTTTTAACAAATCTGGTCAGTCTGCCTCCATCTCCTCTTTGGAACATCTTTGAAGCCGGTTAACTCAATTTAACCCATTCAAACCATATATTTTTGAAAACTAGACACCCCAGGGTATTCCAAATGCTGTTATTTTAACCCTTTCCATGCACCAATTATACAACTACACTTTGTCAAACTTTGTAATAGTATTTTTTTTTATTTTTTTTTCCACACAAATTGTACTTTAGTTATAGATATACAGGTCCTGGTATATGCCACTCTCTAACAACACCCCAATATGTGTTCAGGAACATCTCCGGAGTACAACGATTCCCCACATGCGTGGGCTTGTCAGATTGTTTGGCAGGTAAAAGGCTACTTTTGGGGCATGCGTAATTCAGGTGGTCATTTGGTCATTCTGCCTCCATCTCCTCTTTGGAATATCTTTGAAGCCGGTTAACTCAATTTAACCCATTCAAACCATATATTTTTGAAAACTAGACACCCCAGGGTATTCCAAATGCTGTTATTTTAACCCTTTCCATGCACCAATTATACAACTACACTTTGTAACTTTGTAATAGTAATTTTTTTTATTTTTTTTTTCACACAAATTGTACTTAAGTTATAGATATACAGGTTCTGGTATATGTCACTGTCAAACAACACCCCAATGTATGTTCAGGAACATCTCCTGAGTGCAGTGATACCCGACATGCATGGGTTTGTCGTGTTGTTTGAGATTTAAAATGCCACATTTGGGAAGTGCGCTTTTTTTCTCCATTTTGGAAAGTCTGTACCTATGCCCTATCTTTGAGCTCGGCCACTCCAATTTACCCCATCAGCCATTTTTTTTTATATTAGACACCCCTTGGGTATTTGAAGTGCTTTTATTTTAACTCTGTTGAGATTTTTGAGAAATTTTAGCACTTGCTCAAAATAATAAACTTTATTTTATTTTTTTAATACTTTTTTATATTTTTTTTACACATTTTGCTGGTACTGGATGGTTCATCTAGTGACATCACTGCATAATTATTTTTAAATGTTAGCACTTTTTTTTTTTCAAATATTTTACTAATCACATTGTGATTAGAAAGCTGGGCTCCATTGACTTGCATGGTTGAATGCAGTACCTGTATTCAACCTGCAAGTGGAGCCAGAGTTCTCTAGAGGGTCTGGAGACCATCTAGCGAACTTTTAAAACTTGATTGTTTTTTTTACAGGGCGGCCGCCATCTTGCTGATGGCGAAGAACACCGGCAGCTGCGGCTGTGACCACTCTCCGGAGAGGTCACAGCCCATCCAGAGGTAAGTGTTCGGTGTCGCTGGATGCCTCCTGATCGAGGCATTCCAGCGACACCATTTAAGTTTAGGAGGCGATCGTTGGGGAGGGGCCAGACATGGCCCCCGATGCCGATCTCGGCCTTGCTGAATGCCTCAACATCGAGGCATTACAGTAACGCCGTTTAAGCGAAGAAAGTGATCGTTGATCACTTTCTAAGC
Source organism: Spea bombifrons (assembly GCF_027358695.1). NCBI lineage: Eukaryota > Metazoa > Chordata > Amphibia > Anura > Pelobatidae > Spea > Spea bombifrons. The sequence continues at coordinate 46,892,980 of NC_071087.1, forward strand.
TTATTTAATTTTTTGAACCGGCAAAGGTCATTAAGGGGCTATTAAACTTTTCCCTTTAATAAAATGTAACAAGAGTCCGCCTATTACATATCGCTGAACACTGAAGCAGACATCCATTTTAAAAAGGCGTGGGGGGTGAGTACTGCTACATTAGACACACATTGGGAGACAAAATTATATGATAACATACAGGCAAAAACATAAGTATTGTTTAAAAGTATTGTAGCTGGAAACAGTTGTTTTCTAATGGAATAACTTTACAGGTGTATAGAGGCCCGTTATCAGCAGTCATCACTCCTGTGTTCGCTAACCAAAGTTTAAAAAGCTATGAACAAAAAGTAAAGTGATTGAGTTTCTTTCCAATAAAAAGTATATGACCTGGCTTGTGTGTAAGCTCTCGTGTTTTATTATGGGTAGAAATGCAAATTGATTAATTATTTTTCTTACGAAAGGCAAGTATATAAGAAAAAAAATCGATTTTAGTAAAAGCAGTAAATATGTAAAGAATTTAAATGGCTTGGCAGTCAGAACATTGAAAAAGGTAGATTCCTTCGCTATGAAGTTAAGTGATATAATTGACTTGCTCATTACTTCTTAGCTACACAATAGCAGGTTATTTCAGACTACAAATACAATCCTTTTTCTCAGAAAAGCAAACCAGCGTATGTAACAATGTACATTAAAAGCATTTCATTTATTTGGCAGGCACTGTACAAGTTAACAATAATGTAGCATGACTATATCACTATAAAAAAGCACGAAAATAGCAACCCTATGTGAAAGAACGGGAAACGGCGCAAAAGACCGGGAACCGAGAGAGGGCGCAAAAGACCGGGAACCGAGAGGAAAAGACCAGGAACCGAGAGGAAAAGACCGGGAAAAGAAGAGAGGGCGCAAAAGAGCGGGAAACGAGAGAGGGCGCAAAAGAACGGGAAAAGAAGAGAGGGCGCAAAAGAGCGGGAAACGAGAGAGAGAACGAGAAAGAGCGGGAAACGAGAGAGAGAACGAGAAAGAGCGGGAAACGAGAGAGAGAACGAGAAAGAGCGGGGAAACGAGAGAGAGCGAGAAAGAATGGGAAACGAGAGAGAGCGAGAAAGAGAGAAAATGGAGTGGGGAGAGAAATAGAGGCAAACAGATTTTCAACGACAGGCACATGTGCTAACACTAATATTAAAACCCACCTTCAGCAGGACTTGCTGCAGCTGGAAGACTCTCCCAATCTATGGTCCAAGATGGGTGCGGGTGATTCGAAAACTGAGCTTCAATACCATGATTCTGCAAGAAAGGTTTAGAAGTGAAAAATGTTTATTAAGCCTCGCTACTTTTAAGACCACAATTCTATTTTGGCACTGCTACATTTTCAGACGCCATTCATGGGTACATGTACCAGAGCCTAATATGGTCTTATGTCGTGCCAAAAAATGAGAGAAACCTAGAGGCTGTAATTAAAAATATAGATTAAATAGGTTACTGGAAACCAGCATGATTCATACTTTATCATTAAGATCATACAGTGTGAATCAGTATGATATTAGTCAGAGATTAAAAAGTGAAGCTGTGTCAAAAGAAACCAGCTAGCTACTTAAAAATATTTAATACATAGAACAGCAAAATAACATCCAACCTACAGCAGCCTATGGTTATTCTTCCCCAAGTCACCTACAATTTTTAAAAGGTATTTCTTATAACGTATTTCAAGCATACTGCTACGGGCAATTTCTTAATTTCTACACCGGTTATAAAACACGTTACAGAAATTTAAGCAATTTTGGCATACAAAATAGTCAATTTGAGTGAAGATGATGGCTATGGGATTTAAGAATTAATCATTCTTGGGTAATAAAATCAAATGCTCATCTCTGGTAATCAAACACAGGTTACTTGTTAAAACACAGAACGGTTCGATCTGTTCAGTAAATATTCAAAAATAAGCTAAGCATTGAGATATTTGGGTTATACAGTCTAACCGCTACGTTCCCAAACGGTTTCCAAAATGAACAGAATATAATAATCCTGGCATTGTGCTTTTCAGTTTGTTTTCTCCTTGTTTTATCAGAGATCTGCAGCCTGTTAACAGAACTTCCACTTACCAACATGTCCTGCAGTAACAAAACAACAAAATCAGCCAGCCAAACCTATCTGATACAAACATTTATTTATATTTTTGTTAAGTTTGTTTTACTGGGTTTCAAACATCAGCCAAGTAACACACAGACACACAGCACGGAATGCAGAACCCCACATTGGTTTCATTAGCGGCTAGTTGGAAGCTGGAAAAGAGTTGCAGGGTTTACTTAGGTCAGGGCTCGACAAATCCCAGGCGCCAGGTCGCCATGGCGACAGAGAATTTTGTCCTGGCGCCTAGGTTTTGTCCTCTTACATCCAGAAAAAAATGTGGATGTAAGAGGCTGAGTCACCACACGGGGGCGCTGCTGCTGTCTGCCCGCCCCCGAGCCTGAGATCACTCCCACGGAGTGATCCTGTAGGCTGAAAACGCGGTTGCTGCAAAACCAGCAATCGTGTTTTCAGCTGCCACAGGCAGCTTCAGGGAAGGGGTTTGTGTGTTGATTGGGTCCCCACACAAGTGTGGGGACCTGACACAACACCCCCCAGCTGCCTGATCGCTCCATGAGAGCGACAGTGCAGCGTTAACCCCTTCAATGCCGCGATCGCGGCATTTAGGGGTTAATTCCCGTTTTGTACGGGGCTCTGCTGCTGGTGGTCTGCCTAGAAGCCCAGGCAGACCAGCAACAGCAAAAACGAGCCTCCACAAGCCCTTTGATGATTCTTGTAGGCATGGAAGCCTACAGCAGTCATCAGAGACTCCCCCTGCAATGGCTGGTCTATAGACCAGCAATTGCGTCCCAACTGCCAGAGGCAGCTTCAGGGACAGGGGAGAGGGTTCTTCGGTCTCCACATGAGTGTGGAGACCAGCCCCAACACCCCCCTGCTGCCTGATCGCTCCCCGAGAGCGACAGTGCAGCGTTAACCCCTTCAATGCCACAATTGTGTATGACACATTCGTGGCATTGCAGGGGTTAACATTTGTCCACAAGCTCGTGGGGACTAAATATCAGTCAATGCTGTGCTCCAATGGAACATCAGCATTGAAAGAGTTAAAAAAATAATAATAATAATAATAATTAAAAAAAAAAAACAGCACTGACCTGAAAGTCCAGGGTGCTTCCAGGTCAAATGCTGTGAGTTTAGTAAGTGGGCTGATGATGATCAGATCCCTCCTGACCAACTGTTAGTTTAAAAAAATACTGGCTCCTAACTTTTTTACCTGGCGCCTAGATTCACAACAAATTTGTCAAGCCCTGACTTAGGTATATTTTTGAATGCTACAAAACATTTTTTCAGTGTCTTGAAAATGTTTATGTTCACTTTAGTCGAAAAAAGAAAAAAAAAAATCTTACCTTCAGCTTTGTCATGGTTGGCCTTGGACCTCCTATAAAGGCTGAGTCGGGTGTCTCAAGGTCCCCAGTTTCTGCGTTGGGAGGCGCAGGCTGCGGTTCTTGATGTGAACTTCTATCAGGAAAGTTTAAAAAATGTATACTACACATACCAGCTGCAGCTCTAATGCCAGGTACCTGCTGTACCCGCTTGTACCAACCAGTGATAAGGGGAAGCTTGGTTACTATTTCTTCTGATAGTTTGTGAAGAGAAACCTAAAAATGAAATGAAATATATATGTCTCATAAGCATATGCATAGCACTTCTCACTCCTGTATAGCATACACAGCACTGATTGAGGAGAAAGGAGTATGCCCGAATCACATACTGTGCAGGAAAAAATACGATAAAATACGTCTGCAGATTTTATCACTCAGCCCATTACTTTTTACCTTGGAAATAATAACTTTAGAACTGCTCCCATAATCCAACACATCCCCTTTTTAAATACATATCTGCTCATCTCTATTTCTTTTTCCTTCATCTTAAAGTCTAACTGGGTCTCGTCTCACTCCATTCCCAATTTGCAGGTAAAGGAACAAGTTCACAAAAACCCAGGAGTCCAGAAGCATGTATCAGTTTACGTCTAGCCCTGCAAATGCTAGAACTGGTCCTATGTGTGCTTCTTCCATAAGGAGTAAATTTGCTCAATCAATTCTAAAAGACAGGTGCCTGGTACATCACAATTCAGATTTCAGATTCACAAAAAGCCCAGACTATCTGGTACTGACAGTGGTTGACAGCGAGTGCATAGTTTACGTCAGGTTTAACATTTGATATCATAAGCCGCTAAACATAAGAAAAGAGAAATGGTGTCATCGGTAATTATGGAGCCTCTCAGTCTGCACCACCCTTGCTTTCAAGTCACCTGGAGGCATGTCTACCCATGTTCCTGGAAGATAAACTAGTTAAATCAGATTGATCACGTGCATCTTGTAAGCGGATACTGTTGAGAAATGTAGATGCTGGAATGAAGGGATCATGCTATCATTACTCCTTCAGCAAACGGGAAACCAGGACCTTGCGGATGTTTATTCAAGATATCATCTTGATAGATATCTAATATGCAATTACTGCTAATCTACTAATCAGATGCACCTCACTAAAATAACAAGGTATAAGGAAATAAGTGTTATCAAATGACCCACCCATAACAAAAAAAATCTTCAAATATGTGTAGCATGGAGAAGCAGATAGAAATCTAGATTCCCATTCCAGACAAGAGCCAATGACCTCCTCTATTCAATCCTTCCATTATCTAAGACTTGCTTTATTTTCCGCATTATGTTTAAGAAGAACTGCTGTTGTCCTATGTTGACGTAATTATGGATGTACCTAAGCATCCCCCAATCACTTCTTCCCGTTAACAGATAAACAAAAGCTGCCCTTAAAGATTTCACCATCTAATTTGAAATTGCAACTATTTGTGAAGGTGTGTTTTAACTTTTTTTTAAGAAAACAAAAGACAGAAGTATAAAAACATTTGCTAGATACAAATCAGCAGGGGAGTGATCAGAGATTTTTGCAGGATCTGGGTCATTTAAAATAAATACTCAATGTTAATATTGGAAGTGAATGCCTGATCGTACTACTGGGCATTCAAACAATAAAAGGTGTACCAGTGCTTAGACAGCGGTGCTCGTTAAAACAGCCTGATCGCTACTTTACGTCTTAATGCACTCTGGCTGCTTTTATTTAAGGATGTCATGGTACATCCTTGTGGAAGAAGACAAATGTCTTGTTCTTAACAAATAAATGGAAACAAATGATAAGGGGTACTAAAGTCATTGTCTCGCCTCTACTGAATTATAGACTTTTGGACTAAATAAAATACTAGAAATATTTTTCACAGTAATGATTCATCCAACTCATTTCAGAAAAAATAAATTCTTCAATAAAGTGACATTTTGCTACATTCATAATTCTTTCACGGAATTAGTCACTTTCATTTGAAACAAAAGCAGACGTGGATATGTATGCCTTTAAAAGGTTCTGTTTCACCTACTCCGCTTACTAGTACTTCTGAATGCACAACCCTTTGTCAAAAGTAATTCTTAATTGATTACAATTTATTAACTTAATTGTTGGCGGGAACATTTAATTACTATATGACACAAAAGCAGGCACTGATAGGATGCCACCATGACGTCCATGTTGCTTTTATGTGATTAAACCTTCAGACTATAGAATACATTGACAGATCTAACAAAGTGTTTTTTTCTACTTAACATGCTAAAGATCGTAATGATTGTTTCATGGATATGGGCACACTGTGAAGTTTTACTCGCTAAGGAGCAAGCAAATCAATATTTGCTCTAGTCTATGGATGAACATGTTTCCACTTGTGCTGGCAATGATTTACAAAGGCCCAAAGAAATCTACTGTTGTGCATTTAACAGAACCGAAATTACATTACACAGTCACGTTTGTTCCAGTTTATCATGTCTATTAGTAAAGATGAACATTTAATGTAAAGAGAATGGGGGGGGGGGATCGCAGTAGAAGTAATACGGTTTCAACAGAATCTGGCACCACGTATTCACGTGACCGGGAGAGATGGTTTAATCTGCAGACCCACTGACCTCTGTGGTATTGAATTCCTACCTTTATAAGGTTTATTTAAAACAGTGAGACCAATATAGTCTCTACCATTTGATATTATATCTGGAAAAAAACAGATTTTGCATGTTAGCATTCCAAATTAGAACCCATCGGCATAAAGTATGCCGATCAGTTACCCTAATACCTTCGGTGTGGCCTGTATATCAAGCCATGTTAATGACCATTTTTTGTATATGACGTAACTAAAAAACATGAGCAAAAAAGCACATTAAAAAATCTGTTTGGCAATAAGAATGCCACAAATTCTTACCAGAAACTGATGAAGACATGGCAAGAGGACAACATCAGTAAGAGTAAAGTAGAGGCCTTCGGCAAACACATGCTCCAGAGGAGGAAGGTCAGTAGCCTTGGTTTTTCTGATGTGGGAAGGCTCCCTTGTGGTTCTGGTTGGAGTTCCTCCTATTGTCAATTTACTAAGGGCAGCTCCTAATTCTAAACTGGCTGGATTAGAGAGCTGGCCATCACTCACAGCCATTTGCACATGTCTATCATCTCCAGCTTTGCCGACACTTTCTGTAGGACTATTTTCCTTGGTCGCCTTCTGCTGTTGCAGCTTTTTCCTTCGGATTTTATCATCGTTATGAACCCGGACTGGTTCTCCTAGCTTTTTCTCAAGCTGCAGCACTTCTGGTGGGATAACTGTTGAAGGTTCCTTTAGGAAATTCTCCACAGCCAGTGGGATGCTTAGCTCACAAAGTCTGGTCCACTGACTTACCTGCCAGACAGAACAAAACCAAGCATTTTATTTTAATTTCAAATTATATTTCTGGATAAAACTATTAACAGCATAGATTCAGTGATATCATAGCAGGATATATTGTTAAATTTGTATTAAAAAAAAACCCACCAAAAAACACTTCGATAGTTCAATGAAAGAACAACCAAAATATCCACGATCATCGTCCCCCCAAAAAAGCTACTTTTCTCAAACCCTTGATCAGTTTCTGGTGAATCATTTGTAGGAAAAGACTAAAGGGTGTCACTATGTAAAGCTGGTAGGAACAAAGAGAGGGGAGATATGATAGACGTGCTTAAACACATGAAATAATTTAAAATACAAGAGGGAAGTTTATTACAAAGGAGGAGAAATGGCCATAGTCTAAAATTAGAAGGTCTGAGGCTCAGAAGTAACATCTTCCCAGCAGAAGTGGTAGAAGCTAGTATAGTAAGTGAATCTAAATACGCATGGGGTAGGTCACTGAAAAATGAGCAGATTAATAGACTGAATGGTTCTCATCTGCCTTCAAATTCTATGTTTTTAAGTGTCAAAGAAAAAAAATTCAATCTGCAGAGATTAAGCAGACAAGCCCTAAATTAGTATGCTTACACTAGACGTGATAAAAGGTTAATTAAGGTACGACGTTCATAATGCAAGTTATATCTGTTGCAACATGTTTGTTTGGCTTGATAGTACCTGTGCACTGTCAAGTGTTACTAAAACGGTAGGCACCACGCAGTCCGATAAACGCAAAACCGCGAGACTGCATTCATTTAATCAATCACCGTTTTGACAAAGCCATTTAAAAAGGTATTCTTAGAGGCTATACTTCTTGGCATCCATAGTCGGCTAAATGTTTCATTAATATTAAACCGAAGTCTGCACGCACGCTAAATCCAAGCCCACACACTGGCATTAATAGCCTGCAGGCTCCAAAAACCGTTCCCAGCTTCTTGAACGTTTGCTCGGTTTTTTTGTTACATCATTTTTCAGCATTAATAAAACATCCATGCCCTAAAAACACACAAGCTAGCTTCAGAATTGGCCGTAGAGTGGAAATATAATGAAGAAAACAGTCTATGGCTGAGAAATATATAACTGCAAATATTACAAACATGAAGGCATGGCGGTGAAAACTAAAAAACGTGAAAAAAATGCTCTGTGTTGCTACAAGCTATTTTTAACGTTATTAGCGTTCTCAGGTACTACTGTTCTGCTTTAAAAGTGACACTCCAGCCATCATATGTACTTTAATGCACGTGTTGCCCCCGCAGCAAATGCATTTGGTTCTCTCGCCTGCCCCTCCGCTGTTTTGCGTGCAGGAGACGTGTCGAGCCGAACACAGCCCCTGACACATGATATGCTTACCTCCGTGTGCATGTGCTGAAAGTGCTCCCATTGATTGCATTGATTGATACCACTAATTGCTTGATTCAATCAGCCAATCAGTGACTGCAATATTTTAAGGAACCTTAAAGGTTCTATGTTATGTGATTACATCTATAGGGGAAAGAATACCAGCTAAGAAATGTTTTACGTTTCTATGGCAACAACGTAGCAGTGCCTGTTTCTGTATCACATGACAATTAAGGGTCCCCAACAAAAATGTAAGAACGAGGCAAAATTTTACATACTATGTAAGAAAAAACTATTTCTGGGTAATGTTTGGGCATTCAACAGCTCAAGGAGAAATCTTTCTAGTGCCACATTTAACATCCTCACACGGGTCAACTGAAATAGCCAACATTTCTAAGCAAAAACTCACAGGTAGGCAGAGGAGGCACTCTGGGACAGTCGGCAGGTATGCTCATAGATACTTAGCAATCAAATAAAACCTAAATACATTAAATTTGCATTACTTTTATTTATATAGTGTTAGCAGATTCCATAGTGTTACAATCAGTGGGATAATTTAAAGCCGCACACAAACTGGTACAAAAGGAGAAGAGGGCCCTGCTCTTGCGAGCTTACAGTCTAGTGCAGGGGTGTCCAACCTGCGGCCCTCCAGCTGCTTCAGGGCTACATCTCCCATAATGCTCTTTCAGCTAAGGGGCCGGCTGAGGAGTATGGGAGATGTAGTCCTGCAGCAGCTGGAGGGGCGCAGGTTGGACACCCCTGGTCTAGTGGGAGGCTGAGGGGGGAAGTGAAACAGTAGGAGAGGACTGTTCGCATGGGGATAGATTAATTAAATTCTATGAAAAATCTTTGTGTGGCGATTTTGACAATGAAATGAGCTACCATCTATAACCGACTGTACAGATGACTCCCAACTGCATTGTCAATGGTGCCCACATCACCAGGCTTGGTTTACATTGCATGCACCTTAGGCAAAAATGCGGTGCCCTAAATGGTCAAAAAAAATATATACCGTATTGGCTCGGATATAGGCCGCCCCCTAAAAGTTTGGTGCTTTTTTAAAGTAAAAAGTTTTTTTCTTTAAAAAAGCACCAAAACATGCTGCCACTCTGTCCCCCCCACCGAGATATGCTGCCACTGTCCTCCCTCCCCGAGATATGCTACCACTGTCCTCCCTCCCCGAGATATGCTGCCACTGTCCTCCTCCTCCCCCCCGATATGCTACCACTGTCCTCCCCCCCCCCCGAGATATGCTGCCACTGTCCTCCTCTGCCCCCCCCCCTCCTCGACTTACCGGAGCAGACACCCGGGAGTCTGCTCCGGTAAGTCGGGGGTGGGCAGAGGTAAAACGCATCGTGCGGACGGTCCGCACGATGCGCTTAGACAACCTCCCGCGCCGGCACCCCCCCCCTCGTGGGAAGTGCTGGCAGGGGAGGCTGTCTGAGCGTATCGGGGAGTAGGATGCAGGTCCCCTGCACCGCTGCATGTCCCGGGCGTCGGGCGCTAGACCCCGAATATAGGCCGCACCCCCACTTTAAAGACTTAAAGTGGGGGAAAAAAGTGCGGCCTATATTCGAGCCAATACGGTATATACCAATGCAACTCAAACATACAGATTAAGCAACACAGTGTAACTTACTTCTGCGCAGGCTTTTAGACAAGTGTTTTTAAACCCAAGCAACTCACTGACATCCTTTCTGTCAGGCTTGGCAAGACATGTTTTCTGTATAATGTGTCTGAGAACCACGGCCAGGCCTGCTCTGCAGAAGGATCCAGATGCCTCCACAATAGCAGGCAAACGACAGCCCTGAACTATCAGCGGGAGGTCACGTCTGCAGAGGATTGTGACATCGACGTTGCTGGGTAATAAGCCTTGATTGTATGAGCAGTTTTCAGTTCCTTCTGGCAGCACCAGGAAAACGCTAAATGCCTTACAATCACAATACGACATCAAGAACAAAGAAATTGAGGTATGAAGAGGAAGGAGGACATCCTCGTGGCGAGGATCAACATCTAGGAAAAGCTGTTCTTCAGCATCTGTGCTGGGCTTGGCCTTCATATCTGTTTCAGAAGATCTGAAAGATCAGACAAAGTAATAAAATAAACTACTGTGCAGAATAAATGGTGAACAAAATACATTATGGCCCGTTACATTTTTTATAGCTTAATATTATTGCGTGAGCACTGCATGGGCTCAGAGTAAATGCTAAAGACACACGCTGCAAGCAAATTTCCAAAACAAAAGTACATTTGCTGATTTAAGTAATAGGCTAGGATTCCATTTTTTTTAAATGAAGAATACTACCAGGCATTAGGTTAAAATTAATCAATCATCTTACCTGTCTGCTTTACTGGACATCATTTTCTCACCTCTCTACCATATGTCAATGTATATATATTATTAAATATGAAGTTTTGCGAGAATGATCTGGTTCCTGGCCAAATATGGTTAAAGAATCATTTCTGGGGAGGGCTTGGGCATTTAAAACGATGATGAGGTTTTCAATGCTGGATTCAGAGGTACCCATAATCGTAACAAAACAAAAACAGGGTGTCAAACAAATTGGAAAATTGTGCAAAACGTGAAGGTCTTTCAGTCCCGCCACACCGAAATAATGTATTCCAGCCATGCTTATCAATATAAAGACTGCCGCACTCATCACAGCCGTTTTGTCCTATGGATTATCTAAAATTGGATACAGTTTCTGGGAATACATAATCACGTCTTTCACACATTCTTAAATGTGAGCCTTGCCACCGCTGTACACAAGGAAAAAAAATCAATTTGCTCTGCCAGCGTTTGAATGGGTTCTTTCAGTCTACAACTGATTGGGGAATTATTATTTTTTTTTTTTTTAAACCACACACCAGACAAGATGCGTAAACTACATGGACATTGCGACAAAAAGAATCGCGTGTGATTAAGCCCTATGAATAAGTTATATATACTTAAACACCCCAGCATCAAGTGTAATAAGAAAAGAAAAAAAATGACACTTTCCTTGAAGGTTTTATATAGGGTCACGTCAGTTTTACAACAGTAGTTAGGCAAAGAGCACTTTTGTCCCTAAGACGCCCCTTAGAAATGAGTAGCAGGAGATTATTTTGACATTATTTCATTATTTATGAGAACATTTGATTTAGAAGTATACTTCATTGGCTTTGGCCTTAAGTTGTATTTAACTGGTTTCCTGACCCAATATGCCAAAGTATGAAATGGTCTTCCTTTGTTGAGTTACAGGTTATTAAAAATTGCGGTTTATCTTGGTATTGACAATAACAAACAAACAAAACAGGTTGCGGGGCCTTATGACCCATGAGAAAATATTTCTACAAAGAAGGAGGGCTAAATATTTATTACGACTATTTACACACGTGAACATGGGAAGGAGACCTAGACGGGTCAGATAAGGACCGGAGCAGTGTTTCCCCCAAAATATTCATGATGTTTCCCAATTAAGGAAAGAGCCTACAAAAAAAGAGTTTGGCCATTGCATTTTGCATAAACTCCAGTGCATTTTACTTTAGGCATTAAGGTTTTGGATTGTCAAATAGTTTTGTATTAAACAATTTCAATGTTTAAAGCCTATTGCTCTAACTTTACTCATTGACAATGAGCACCTTTTATATACACATTGTAAGTTATTACAGATCAGCATTACTGAATCAACAAAAATGCAACATCTAAGCAGTAGATGGCACTGTGTACCAGCAATTTTACATACTGAATCCGCACCGAAAGCGATCCCTACCTATTCAAATCGCTTTCTGCTTTCCTTGTTTCCAGCAGGCCATCACTGGTAGGAAAGAGTTTCCAATTAAATCAGTTGGTGTGCCAAACGCACATGCACACAGGGGGTCTCATTGGACCCCCTGAAAAGCTCATGCTAGGCAGCGCAGGAGTATCAGCGTGTGTGCAGTGATGAGCCGAAGATGCGTTTCGTCAAACACATCTCCCACAAGCAAAATAGCTGCTGGGGTGGGAGAATAAATGCAAAGGGAGGATTAGATTGATTTAAAAAAAAAAAAAAAGTTGGTTTGATCTAGGAGCCAGCCCTAAAAGATTAAGGTGCCAGCTTTTTTTTTTTTTCCATCATGTTTTTTTGTTTCATATATTACCACATGGTCTGCAGTTAAAGGATGTTTATTGGGGTAATACGACATAAAACACACCTTTCTTTAGGGCCGTGTGTTTATGTTTCACACATAGCCCCTTTGTGTATAACATCGGCAGTTACAAGACAAGGGAGGATATGCAGAATGGTGTTGCATTCCCATCATAGGCTCGGCATAATATGCATGAACAATACCACCAGCTTTCCTATTGTGGATGTGACACGGACACTTTGGGTGTTGCAGTTTTTCCACTTAAGGTTTTATTCACTAAAGGAAGAGTTGTCAGGTTTTGGTTTTACCTTCCTCACTGATGTATTCAATATGAAGGGCCAACACTAGCAGGATGCTCCAGCAAGAAGAGCTGAGCTGGCCCTGCATAATACATAACTCAATAGACGAGGACACCTTGAAGAATTGGATGCCCATTTTAGTTCACATTTCAACTTATTGGCCGAATTTTTTTTATATTGTTGCATTTCCCCCCCAGCATAGTTGTCATTGTCCATATGGCTACCACAGCAGGAGTCTTCTTAAGTTAACAAGCAGGTGGCAAAAATGGTTTCCAGCAACTGACCTATAATGGGATTCGCACTGCCAGAGATTTACCTGGTTTAGCAATCACCATGGCAACTAAGGTTTTCTTTTGCCTTGTGCGTGTGCTATCGTCAGCCATTAAAGAATGCTGGCCTTGTCATATGTTTTCCACAGACTGCCGCTGTACGAGTATCTGACAGAACTATATGCTGAAAGGAGGCAGACTGCCAATTCCAAGGGGCTCTGTTACATGCCAGGTACCAGAAACGATTGCAGTCCATTTAATTGCTTCCATTTTGTCAAGACGCCAGATAGTTTAAGGTACAGATTAACTCTGGCACCCAATCTCCAAGGTGAGGCGGAAATTCAATTTAAAAAAAGGGTAGTACTGTGTCCTCAGAGTCACAGTGAAAAGGAAAATGAGATTTTCCAGAAAACAGACACAGAGAGGCCGACGTATTCCAGACACTGCCGTTATATCCTCTTTGTCATAACTACCGATACTTAAGAACGGTAAGATGATTCTTTGACCTAAGCAATCAAGGCTGAACAAATTTTAGGACCCATGTTTCCACGGATCAATCCCTACCTGGTTCTTAATAGTCTCTGGCGGTCAGATTAAACTCTCCATAGAGGTGTCCAGCCCTGATTCCAGCTTTCTAGTTAACCAAAGGAAGCTCCCATACATTTAAATCTCACAACTCAAGTCATTTTTGAAATCTAAACAAACTCTAGAAACAGAAAATACTTATATACATATGAAATAAATCCTTAAAGGACATTGTATCACTCCACACCAACCAGCTACTATGTTATTTAGGGCCGCAAACATTGTAATTCAACCACTAGTGTTGCATACTCTTAAATAAGGCCATGTGAAAAGACACTTGAACCAGAAATTAATTCACTTTTTCGCTACCTCTGGCTGTACCCCGTGACTGCAAAGGACCACCTAAAGATGGATTTGTGCAAATTCTTTGCGTATTCAAATACGAATCCTAAACACTCCAAACCTCTCCCGCTCCCCGCGCATATTAAGTCATATCTTTGTTCTTTGCGGCTTCATTTGTACATAACTTTGTATAAACAGAGACTGGGTTACCCTCGTTATTTTTGTCCAATAAAAATCCTAAAGCAATTATCGATGTGATATAAATTGTCAAGTAATGGATTGTTGGTTGGGAAGAACGATAAAACCACAAACTTTGCTCTCTTAGGAGAGACCATTTCTGAGAAGATAAGTGGAACAGCCTTCCAGCTGAAATGGTACGGGGAAATTTATCCCGGCCATGAATGTGATTTGTGGTTGGCATCGTGTAACCCAGGGCTCGACAAATCCCAGGCGCCAGGTCGCCATGGCGACAGAGAATTTTGTCCTGGCGCCTAGGTTTTGTCAGCCTCTGACATCCAGAACAAAATTGTTGAGGCTGAGTCGCCAGACGGGGGCGCTGCTGTCTGCCCAGGAGTCTGGGCAGACAGCACAGCCACTCCGAGCCCGCCCCCGAGATCACTCCCACGGAGTGAGCCTGTAGGCTGAAAACGCGGTTGCTGCAAAAACCAGCAATCGCGTTTTCAGCTGCCACAGGTAGCTTCAGGGAAGGGGGTTGTGTGTTGATTGACAGGGCTTGTGGGGGCTCGTTTTTGCTGTTGCTGGTCTGCCTGGGCTTCCAGGCAGACCACCAGCAGCAGAGCCCCGTACAAAACGGGAATTAACCCCTAAATGCCGCGATCGCGGCATTGAAGGGGTTAACGCTGCACTGTCGCTCTCATGGAGCGATCAGGCAGCTGGGGGGTGTTGTGCCAGGCCCAGGCAGACCAGCAACAGCAAAAACGAGCCCCCACAAGCCCTGTGATGACTCCTGTAGGCATGGAAGCCTACAGCAGTCATCAGAGTTTCCCCCCACCCCCCTGCAGTGGCTGGTCTATAGACCAGCAATTTGAGTCCCAGCTGCCAGAGGCAGCTTCAGGGACAGGGGAGAGGGTTCTTCGGTCTCCACATGAGTGTGGAGAACAGCCCCAACGCCCCCCTGCTGCCTGATCGCTCCCTGAGAGCGACAGTGCAGCGTTAACCCCTTCAATGCCACAATTGTGTATGACACATTCGTGGCATTGCAGGGGTTAACATTTGTCCCCACAAGCTTGTGGGGACTAAATATCAGTCAATGCTGTGAGCCAATGGAACATCAGCATTGAAAGGGTTAAAAAAAAAAAAAAAAAAAAAAAAAAAACAGCACTGACCTGAAAGTCCAGGGTGCTTCCAGGTCAAATGCTGTGAGTTTAGTAAGTGAGCTGATGATCAGATCACTCCTAACCAACTGTTAGTTTAAAAAAAATCCTGGCTCCTAACTTTTTTACCTGGCGCCTAGATTCACAACAAATTTGTCAAGCCCTGGTGTAACCCATAAGCCAACCATACATCTCATGGCAGCACCGTAGGGTCTCCTACTCCGACCGTGCAGGAACGTTTCTGAAGCTTAGGGGATGATCAGCAGCCACCTTTGTAGCAGACCCCGTCTGAATGATGGCCAAAACTTTACTGATGATTTTTAAAAGCTTTATTGTAAACTTTCCTTTAACTCCAAAAATTCACCGTAAGAGCTAAACATAATACAAATAATATGCATTAATGACTTATCCCTAAATTATCTATCTTTTGCATATTACTAATACAAAGTAAAAATATACAGACCTTATGCCTTTTCAGGGGTTTGCTAAACAACCTTGTATATGAGGATGGACTCTGATAACTCTTGTTGATATGCTGGCTCTCTTGTATTACAGTTATGACCAGTATGACTGTTATGACCAGTATATCCCAAGACCATTTCCTTCTGAGTAACAGTCCTACCCCAAACACATTCCCCCTGCAACATGGACAGTGTAAACCCTATCCACATTTAAAACTTGCAAAAACTATGAGAATATGAATACAACAAATTATAACATAAATGACAGAGTTAAGTCTGTTACACTCCCACCAAATTATACATGTTTTCCAAACATGAGTAATTTCCACTTAATAACACATTAATAACTATAATAAATTATAGTGAAGTCCTTTAGAACATTCAGTCATTCAGCTTCCAATAATAAGATCAACTTCTGTGCTGGTCTCTCTACTGCTGAGATCTTGTTTATCCGTTCTCCTTTCTTGCTTAGTGTTTTATCACCAAGTGCTATTGTGGCCGTCCTTACTAGTCCATCTGGGCTGATTATGGTGTCTATAATCCGTCCAAGTCTCCATTCATTTCTTGGCAAATTATCATCTGCATCCATGACCACATCACCAATTTGAAAATTCCTTTTGGAAGCATGCCAACACTGCCTAGTAGCGATGTTGAGAAGATACTCCTTTTTCCATCTGCTCCAAAACTGTTCAGTAAGATACTGTACTCGTCTCCATCTCTTTTTCCCATATAAATCTTCTCTTGTGAATTCTCCTGGTGGTGGAAGGGCTGTGGTGGATTTCATGGTAATCAGATGGTTAGGTGTAAGTGGTTCTAAGCTCTTGGAGTCATTTAGGTTGTCCACTGTAAGGGGGCGACTATTGACTATAGCCATGGCTTCATTAAACAAAGTGCGTAGTGAAGCATCATTGAGTCTGCCTGATGAGAGGGAAACTGTAGTATTAAGAACACTCCCTACGGTTTTAATTTGATGCTCCCATACACCACCTGCATGAGTTTTGTGCTGTTTCCTTCCTTCTTTAATCATGAAAGGACCAAAGCAATCCATACCGCAATACACAAACGGTGGAGAAGGCTCCACACGTTCTTTGGGGAGATCACTCATCCTCTGGCCTTCAACAGATTTTCTCAGTCTTCTACAGGTTACACAGTTGCGAATGTAAGATCTGACAGCTCTGTTTATTCCAGGTATCCAATATCCGCTAGATCTGATTTCATTCATTGTGAATCCTTTTCCTTGATGCTTTACACTTTCGTGATAGTGTGCAATTATCAACCTTGTTATATGATGATCTTTAGGAAGAATCAGTGGGTGCTTGAATGAGTGAATGCACGACGAGTGGTTTAATCTCCCTCCCACCTTGATTATACCATCTGTATCTAAGAAGGAGTCCAGGTGATGAAGTTTATTATGACCTGGAAGTTGTTTTCCTTGACTCAGAACATCTATTTCTTTCTGATATATTTGTTTCTGCACACCCTTCAAAATCAAGCGTTTTGCATCATCTTGCTCACTTACGGATGCAGGTGAATGGGTTTTATCTTTCTTAATCCGTCTCTGAAGGCGTGCAATGGCCTTGACAGCCTTAGACCAAGATGAAAATTTGGACAAATGGTCTACAAGATCTTTACTTTCTATGGTCTTTGTTTGTAATGTCTGAATTTTTCTTACTTCTGGGTCTCCTACTGTAAGTTCCAATACAACATTTGAGGTTGGTATTTCCTTTTTCCATAAGAATGAGGGACCAGAGAACCAGTTAGATGAGAGTAACTCATTTGTTATTCTTCCTCTAGAAGCATTGTCTGCTGGGTTTTCATCCTCATTTGCTGTTTCTACATCACCTCTTTCAATTATGTCCTTCATGTAAGCAATATAGTCCGTCTTGTATTTTTCATTTTTACAGAACTTCTTGTGCAACTGATTAAGTCTGACTTTAACAAGTTCTCTGTTGTGAGGTAAGTATGGACGTTGTTCAAACGGAACGGGCATTTCATGTCCTTCAGCATTTTTCTTTATGTTGCCCTTCAGTTTGTCTAGGAACGCAATAACATCTTGCGAGATTGTCTGGTCATCTGCTGTGACGTCCTTAAAGTCGGACTCTAGTATACGGATTGCATCCACAGGTGTCAAAGCTGGTATCTCCTTTGTGGTTAATCTGTGACAAAGACTGACTGCTGATGATACGTTGATGCGTGGTGTGGAGCAGCCCACAATACTCCATCCTAAGTCTGTCAGAATAGCATAAGGTTCATCTTCTTTACCTAGTATGACTTGTCTGGGAGCTAGCACTCTAGGGCAGTTGTAGCCGATCAGTAAACCTACTTTACAACTGAGAAGAGGTGGCATTTCGTTTGTAATTACCTTCAAGTGAGCCCAGTTATTTGCTGTTTCTTGCGTTGGTATGCGATCATTATTAATAGGAATACACTCCTTTGTGTATACCGGCGGAAGATTGATATATACTGAGGAATTGTACCCTCTTACACGAAGATTAGACATTCTTTTACTTTCGATGACCATATTGTCTCCTATCATGGTGGTAAGTTTAAGTTTTATTGGGTGAGTATCTACTTGAAGTACGTTACTTATTTCTTCGTCAATAAAAGTACTGTCACTCTGAGTGTCTAACAAAGCATAGACAAGCTTTTCATCGGATGGATTTTTAACAGACGACACCCATACAGGTACTATCATAGATGTCATGACTGAATGACTTGTGCTTGTGATGGTAAGTGACATGGCATTAGTAGTTTCACCATTCTGTACATGCGCATTGCTTACCATGGACAGTGATTGTTTCCTATCTTCGTTAGCCTCATAGCTGTAATCGTGAAGACATGTGGGATGACGTAACTTGCATACGTCACATGTGTGGCGACGGCGACATTCTTTGGCGCAGTGACCTGGTTTTATACAACCATAACAAAGTTTATTATCTTTGACATATGCTCTTCTGTCTTTCAGAGACTTTTGCATGAATTCTGGGCACTTACAAAGTGGATGATTGTCATCTTGACACAACATGCATGGTGTTTTTAATTGTCCCTTTGCTTTTGTCTGTTTATCATTGTTTAAAGCTGTTTGAGTTTTAAAGACAGTTGCTTTGTTTCTTTTGGTTTCCTTTTGAGACTCACGTAAATGCAGAGCTTGAAAGGAAGTAATAGGATTACACATAATCTCTGCTTCCGTTGACATGAATTTTACAAAGTCTTTAAAGGTTGGAAATTCTTTGCTATCCATAAGGGATATTGTGACCTGGCGGTTCCACCTGGAGGCTGCCCAGTCAGGAAGTTTCTGTACCAGCTTTTGGTTCTCTTCACAGTCATTTAATATTTCCAGGCCTTTAACATGAGGTATGGCTTGCAGACAGGCATTTAAGAAGTCTGAAAATGCTCTCAGACCTTCTGCATCTTTGGACTGTATTCTAGGCCACTTTGATAGCTTCTCCCGGAATGCTCTTTGAATGATAAAGGGCTGCCCGTATCTTTGGTTAAGCTTGTTCCAAGCATCTTTGTAGGATTCCTCATCATTTCGATAAAAGGTGCCTTCAAGACATCTGTGTGCTGAGCCACTCACGTACCTTTTCAAATAATAAAGTTTGTCAGCTGCAGAGATGCGCTTTCTATCTATAAGTGACATAAATGAGGCTTTCCAGTTCACAAACTGAATTGGGTCTCCGTTGAAGACTGTAGGTTCAGGTGTGGGTAACCTGTTGATGGCAATGCTGTCCTGAACTGCTTGAGCAAGGAGAGCCACTTCACTGAGATTTGTTGACTGAACAACATTGTATTGTGGATGTGTTGTAGAAGAGATTTCGTTTCTCTCACTTTCATGTTCATTTTGTATCAAGTTCAATTGACCTTTCGCTTCTTGTTTTATTACTTCATCATAGGATTTTACTCTGGCACGTGCAACTTCTAAGTCCTTTTCTAACTGCAGCCGTTCTAATTCAAACTTTTGAATTTCTAGCTCTTTTTTGAGTTGCTCTTCTAGAGTTTTTATTTTCTCCCTTTGCTGTCTTTCTGAATGCATCATCTTGTATGCAGCCTCTTTTGCAGCAAGCTCTGCCACAGCATCTGCTCGTTTGCTTGTTGCACCAGAAGATTTAGAATAGCTGCTGACACTTGCTTGTGAAGCATTAGAATCGTATATAGAGCGAACATAGCTATGAGCTGAAAGTTCACGTAAACGGCTCCTTTCCCTTTCTGCATCAAACTCATCATCTGCCATGGTTAATCTTTCTAACACAATTTTGACAATGTCATTGGTCACAGCTTCACATGCATCAACTTTACGTCTTAAATCAGACACAGGTGTTATATGTTCCCTTATTTCACTAAAGATTTTCATAATACAGTTCATTTTATTTTCCAGAGAATCAGCAATTTCAGTGAGCTGCTTATCAGATATGTTTGATTTTAACTCATGTCTCGCCTTACGAACATCTATTTTCCATTGTTCATACAAAGTATTTAGCCTTTTTTCTTTCTTACAACATTCATCTTTCTGGTAAGCAAGCATTTTTTCTGTAATAATATGTGGACGTTCTGACCGTCTAGGTAGTTCTTCCCTTTCTTGTACATAACACTTTAGTTCAGATATATTTTTATCTTTAAGTTTCACTGCTTCCTTCATATTATTTTCCCTTTTACCTTCTATTTCTGTATGAGACAGGCTTTCATATTCTTGATATTCAGTGTCCATCTCCATAGTGAACTCTTTTACAATGTCCTAGCACCTTAGACCATCATGCTGATTCCAATATGCTGCAGTCCCTTAAATATTGCCACCTTAAGCAACCATGTGCAGCAGGTATTTGAACCAACGAAGGTGAAGCTCTTACTGTAGCAGACCCCGTCTGAATGATGGCCAAAACTTTACTGATGATTTTTAAAAGCTTTATTGTAAACTTTCCTTTAACTCCAAAAATTCACCGTAAGAGCTAAACATAATACAAATAATATGCATTAATGACTTATCCCTAAATTATCTATCTTTTGCATATTACTAATACAAAGTAAAAATATACAGACCTTATGCCTTTTCAGGGGTTTGCTAAACAACCTTGTATATGAGGATGGACTCTGATAACTCTTGTTGATATGCTGGCTCTCTTGTATTACAGTTATGACCAGTATGACTGTTATGACCAGTATATCCCAAGACCATTTCCTTCTGAGTAACAGTCCTACCCCAAACACATTCCCCCTGCAACATGGACAGTGTAAACCCTATCCACATTTAAAACTTGCAAAAACTATGAGAATATGAATACAACAAATTATAACATAAATGACAGAGTTAAGTCTGTTACAACCTTCTCTACTCCAGAGCAAGTCTTGCAGGGCGTATTAAACTTCCATTATAGAGAAGCCGCCAGGTTAAGGTTAAATGCACCGGCTTGCCTTTTAAACTAGGGATCAGGTATTATGACGCTACAAGTATCCCCCTACTGCGAAAGCCAACAGAAATAATGGACATAATAAATATATATATATAACCGGAGACAGAAATGCGGTTTGATTTGGCGCTGACCTAGGCCAGACCCAGGGTAAGGGCCCCCAGATGTCCCCTCCGGGGCCACCTTCTTCAGGCGCACCGTGTCTTAAAAGGTCTATTTGTTACATGGAAATAAAGGATTTTATCTGATATCAACGATTCACAAACATCAGAACGGGAAAGGCATGACTTTTATTTTATATACTCTCAGGATTTTAAAGGATAAAAGGTATTGAAAGTATATTTTTTCCTCTATCGGTTCGATGAAAAGAAAAAAAACAACACTAAATTATATTGTAAAAAAAAATGAAACTCTGCATTTTGTGAATTTGAGCCCAGCTGAGCAGGTGCTGGCTGTGGCTTAGGGCAGGCATCGTGACATCACCACAGTGACGTCACAAAGGCTAAGCTGGTGACTGCAGAGCAGAAGGCCAGACCAGCACTTGGATTTGATCCATTGGAGGAGAAACATGTCTTCGCTGAAGATCCTTTTGCTTTGTTTGCTGGTGGTGACTGAAGTTGCCGCTATGCACCGCCCTCTCGATCAGCGTAAAGGCCGCACCGAGGAATCAGAAGAGATGGCGAGGTCATCAAACGCCGGGAAGCAGTCCTCTCCCAAGGTCGACGTCAAGAACCTGGCCAAATGGGTGACGGTCGGCGCGGCCATACTTCTCGTGTGCCTCTGCCTCTGCGCCTGCTTCTTAAGGAACATGTTCTACAAATACAGAGACAAGATCCCTTTTAAGGAAATGATGGACACCCACGGCAAGGCTGGGGACGAGGAAGATGGAGCTGGCCATGAAGATCCAGACTGACTGCGTTGAGCTGAACGATTGGAAGATCCGACAGGTTAATGTAACCGGCGGTGATGTCTGTTCAATAAATATGTTGCATGTAAAACTCTTCTTTTCTCGTCTTGTTCCTTTTTATTTTAAGTTAAGTTTTACTTTATCAGGCTCTGGGAAGTTCTCTCACTTCTCCTTACAAAGGCTACCTGGACCAATGAACAGCGGTATGTAGCTTAACGATAAATGAAAGATTGTTCCCATGGAGGTCAAAATGAAAAAAGATGAAAAATTTTATATATAAGAAAAAAAGAGAAGAGCAGAAGGTTACCGATATCCTGGGTAGCTGCTCGCTATTTAGTTGGTAAGACCCTTTTGATGCTACAGTGCAGACCTACGGGGGAAGCAATCAGTAGCAGGGAAAAGGTAAAAAGCAACTGAATACATACAGGAAACGCGCCATCGAGGCAGGAGAGCCCTACCTCCAAACCTCAGTGACCCCGAGCCTTCAAAGAACCCCCATTGAAGGAAACGCACGACCTGGAAGTAGGGTTGCCACCTGGCTGGTATTTAGAGCACCCTGACGGTATCTGTATTTTTTGCAGGGGCAGACCGGCAGGGTGATTGGCAGAAGGGGGAGCGCCCAGAGCCAGGGCCGTGCCTCAGCACTTCGTCCCACGTCTTAAAAGGGGTGGGAGGAAGAGCTGAGGCAGGGCCATTGGGCGGCGCGGTGCGTGCACGCGGGCCCCTTTAATTTCATGAACGCCGGCCTCCACCCGCTATCCCCACCATATGTGTTATATGGGGGGTATAAGGCTTTTCTGTAGGCAGAGTGCCCCATGATATGCCTTTTAACCACCTTTATGATACTCTGCCTCCAGAAATGCCTTATATCTCTATATGCCACTCTGGCTCAGAAAGCTCAGTTTAAATAATAAACCGGCCAAAACTTTGGCAGCCAGAGAAGGTAGTGAGATAAAGCCATGATATAATTAATGCCGTGATCATAAGAGAAAGACACAGAGAAAAGTATGAAACAAGAATTCCCTGCTTCACAACCCCCAGATTTAAAAAAAAACAAACAAACACAATATACACCAGCAACACATAGGAAAGGCTGAACTTGATGGACGCATGTCTTTTTTCAGCCTATGTAACTATGTAACTATGTAACATATCGCACAATATATGCCGGCTAGATATATCGCACAACACACATGGCAATATATATCGCACAGCACACACCGGCAATATATATCGCACAACACACACCGGCAATATATATCGCACAATATACGCTGGCTATATATCTCGTACAACACAACACACACGGCAATATATATCGCACAACACACACGGCAATATATAATCGCACAGCACACACCGGCAATATATATGGCACAACACAACACACCGGCAAGCTTCCTTCTCCGGTTTCTATGCTGTATAAAATGAAAGGGACCATCTATTAATAGATCAACGCGTATTAAAGTACCCTATAACCCCTCTTTAATATACAATCTTCTAACAAACAAAAATAAAATGAAAAATAAGTCATAAAGACTTGTACTATCTGTACCCTGTTGTACCTAAGTTGGCTGCTGGCTAATGAACTGGCGAGAGTTTAAGAACCCGGGTCAAGTCGTGGTTCTAGACGACTCAATTGGAGAGGAGCCTCAAAACACGGCCACTGAAGAGTGTTCTAAGTCTCAGGAGCCTTAGAATCGGAATGTCCAAATGCTTGAGCGTGCCTTATGAATGTATACATGAAACACTTCATGCAATAATAATAAAAGCCTTGTAGATGTTCCGATGGTCTTCCTGACCACCTTCAGAGCAGTTTCTGTAGACCTCGTTCTAACCCATAAGCTTCATAAATCAACATTCTTTAATTTTCACAGATTTTTTTAAGTCTTTGATCTTCAGGTAGGTCCATGATGTCATAGACCCCCATCGTCCACCCATTCTTTTTATCACCCATGCACAGTGCCTTATCGACTCTAGATCTCAAATAAATTTGCCAGGACAGACGGCAGCCGTCATGTAATCTCTGGTGTTGGGACAGCCCAACCTGTTGGTAGAAAGTTGGCATGTACCACAATACAAAGCCTGTAATGCACATTTTCGCTACCTCTGGCTGTACCCCGTGACTGCAAAGGACCACCTAAAGATGGATTTGTGCAAATTCTTTGCGTATTCTAATACGAATCCTAAAAATTCCAAAACTCTCCCGCTCCCCGCGCATATTAAGTCATATCTTTGTTCTTTGCAGCTTCATTTGTACATAATGTTGAATAAACAGAGACTGGGTTACCCTAGTTTTTTTGTACAATAAAAATCCTAAGGCAATTATCGACGTGATATAAATTGCCAAGTAATGGATTGTTGGTTGGGAAGAACGATAAAACCACAAACTTTGCTCTCTTAGGAGAGACCGTTTCTGAGAAGATAAGTGGAACGGCCTTCCAGCAGAAACGGTACGGGGAAATTTATCCCGACCATGAATGTGATTTGTGGTTGGCATCATGGAACCCATAAGCCAACCATACATCTCATGGCAGCACCGTAGGGTCTCCTACTCCGACCGTGCAGCAACGTTTCTGAAGCTTAGGGGATGATCAGCAGCCACCTTCTCTACTCCAGAGCAAGTCTTGCAGGGCCTATTAAACTTCCATTATAGAGAAGCCGCCAGGTTAAGGTTAAATGCACCGGCTTGCCTTTTAAACTAGGGATCAGGTATTATGACGCTACAAGTATCCCCCTACTGTGAAAGCCAACAGAAATAACGGACATAATAATAATATTATATATATATATATATAACCGGATGCAGCAATGCGGTTTGATTTGGCGCTGTCCTAGGCCAGACCCAGGGTAAGGGCCCCCAGATGTCCCCTCCGGGGCCACCTTCTTCAGGCGCACCGTGTCTTAAAAGGTCTATTTGTTACATGGAAATAAAGGATTTTATCCGATATCAACGATTCACAAACATCAGGGAAAGGCATGACTTTTATTTTATATACTCTCAGGATTTTAAAGGATAAAAGATATTGAAAGTATATTTTTTCCTCTATCGGTTTGATTAAAAGAAAAAACAACACTAAATTATATCGTAAAAAAAATAAAACTCTGCATTTTGTGCATTTGAGCCCAGCTGAGCAGGTGCTGGCTGTGGCTTAGGGCAGGCATCGTGACATCACCACAGTGACGTCACAAAGGCTAAGCTGGTGACTGCAGAGCAGAAGGCCAGACCAGCACTTGGATTTGATCCATTGGAGGAGAAACATGTCTTCGCTGAAGATCCTTTTGCTTTGTTTGCTGGTGGTGACTGAAGTTGCCGCTATGCGCCGCCCTCTCGATCGGCGTAAAGTCCGCACCGAGGAATCAGAAGAGATGGCGAGGTCATCAAACGCCGGGAAGCAGTCCTCTCCCAAGGTCGACGTCAAGAACCTGGCCAAATGGGTGACGGTCGGCGCGGCCATACTTCTCGTGTGCCTCTGCCTCTGCGCCTGCTTCTTAAGGAACATGTTCTACAAATACAGAGACAAGATCCCTTTTAAGGAAATGATGGACGCCCATGGCAAGGCTGGGGACGAGGAAGATGGAGCTGGCCATGAAGATCCAGACTGACTGCGTTGAGCTGAACGATTGGAAGATCCGACAGGTTAATGTAACCGGCGGTGATGTCTGTTCAATAAATATGTTGCATGTAAAACTCTTCTTTTCTCGTCTTGTTCCTTTTTATTTTAAGTTAAGTTTTACTTTATCAGGCTCTGGGAAGTTCTCACACTTCTCCTCCTCTCCTACTTACAAAGGCTACCTGGACAAATGAACAGCGGTATGTAGCTTAACGATAAATGAGAGATTGCTCCCATTGAGGTGAAAATGAAAAAAGATGAAAAATTTTATATATAAGAAAAAAGAGAAGAGCAGAAGGTTACTGATATCCTGGGTAGCCGCTCGCTATTTAGTTGGTAAGACCTTTTGATGCTACAGTGCAGACCTACGGGGGAAGCAATCAGTAGCAGGGAAAAGGCAAAAAGAGCAACGTAATACATACAGGTAATGCACCATCGAGGCAGGAGAGCCCTACCTCCAAACCTCAGTGACCCGAGCCTACAAAGAATCCCCATTGAAGGAAACGCACGACCTGGAAGTAGGGTTGCCACCTGGCCGGTATTTAGAGCACCCTGCCGGTATTGGTATTTTTTTGCAGGGGCAGACCGGCAGGGTGATTGGCAGGAGGGGGAGCGCCCAGAGCCAGGGCCGTGCCTCAGCACTTCGTCCCACGTCTTAAAAGGGATGGGAGGAAGAGCTAAGGCAGGGCCATTGGGCGGTGCGGTGCGTACACACCAACCTCTTTATTTCATGAACACCGGCCTCCACCCGCTATCCCCACAAGATACCAGGGAGTCAGAAGCAGTGGTAAGGGGGGGGTTGAGTGTTATATGGGGGTTATAAGGCTTTTGTGTAGGCAGAGTGCCCCATGATATGCCGTTTAACCACTTTTATACCACTCTGCCTCCAGAAATGCCTCAAGAATTCCCTGCTTTAAAAAACACAATATACACCGGCAATATATATCGCACAATATACGCCGGCAATATATTTCGCACAATATACACCGGCAATATATTTCGCACAATATACACCGGCAATATATTTCGCACAATATACGCCGGCAATATATTTCGCACAATATACGCCGGCAATATATTTCGCACAATATACGCCGGCAATATATTTCGCACAATATACGCCGGCAATATATTTCGCACAATATACGCCGGCAATATATTTCGCACAATATACGCCGGCAATATATTTCGCACAATATACGCCGGCAATATATTTCGCACAATATACGCCGGCAATATATTTCGCACAATATACGCCGGCAATATATTTCGCACAATATACGCCGGCAATGTATAACAATGTATAACAATGTATAACGCACAACACACACCAGCAATATATATCGCACAATATCCACCGGCAATATATATCGCACAATATCCACCGGCAAGCTTCCTTCTCCGGTTTCTATGCTGTATAAAATGAAAGGGGCCGTCTATTAATAGATCAACGCGTATTAAAGTACCCTATAACCCCTCTTTAATATACATTCTTCTAAAAAACAAAAATAAAATGAAAAATAAGTCATAAAGACTTGTACTATCTGTACCCTGTTGTAACTGGGTTGGACCCAACATGCTGCTGGACACCTGCCTGCGAGTTATGGGACCCAAATCCTCCTCAAAAAACAAAGGCGCGTTCCAACACCGACAAGTATGAGATACAGGATTATTACTCAATATCTACTACCTGAAAATATGTTCTGCTACCTAAGTTGGCTGCTGGCTAATGAACTGGCGAGAGTTTAAGAACCCGGGTCAAGTCGTGGTTCTAGACGACTCAATTGGAGAGAAGCCTCAGAACACAGCCACTTAAGAGGGTTCTAAGTATCAGGAGCCTTAGAATCGGAATGTCCAAACACTTGAGCGTGCCTTATGAATGTATACATGAAACACTTCATGCAATAATAATAATAATAATAATAATAATAAAAGCCTTGTAGATGTTCCGATGGTCTTCCTGACCACCTTCAGAGCAGTTTCTGTAGACCTCGTTCCAACCAGTTACACCCATAAACTTCACAAATCAACATTCTGTAATTTTCACAGATTTTTTTAAGTCTTTGATCTTCAGTTAGGTCCATGTCATAGACCCCCATCGTCCACCCATTCTTTTTATCACCCAAGTGCATTATCAAATCTAGATCTCAAATAAATTTGCCGGGACAGTCGACAGCCGTCATGTAATCTCTAATGTTGGGACTGCCCAACCTGTTGGAAGACAGTTGGCATGTACCACAATACAAAGCCTGTAATGCCAGAGTGGCATATAGGGATATAAGGCAATTCTGGAGGCAGAGTGGCATATAGGGGGTATAAGGCATTTCTGGAGGCAGAGTGGCATTTAGGGGGTATAAGGCATTTCTGGAGGCAGAGTGGCCCCTATATGCCACTCTGCCTCCAGAAATGCCTTATACCCCCTATATGCCACTC
Source organism: Spea bombifrons (assembly GCF_027358695.1). Lineage (NCBI taxonomy): Eukaryota > Metazoa > Chordata > Amphibia > Anura > Pelobatidae > Spea > Spea bombifrons. The sequence goes on from NC_071087.1 coordinate 46,920,825, forward strand.
TGTCCCATGATATGCCTTTTAACCCCCTATATGACAGATTACGCAAATTAACATGGCCGGTATATGTCAAGGTGGCAACCCTTGACATATATAATTAAATTTTTCGGTACATTTAAACAGATGCACACAGTCTAAGTTTGCGTTTCAGGCTCATTTTTCGTCACAAGGAGCTGCTACATACCGTGTCCCACGAGTGATCGGATATCTCCCGTCACGATATCCTGTGGGATCACCGATCTCTATCAAGCTTCGTTGGCGGTCCAAAATCTAACGTTCATATACCTCGTTACTGTCCAAATATCCAGACACACGTGTATAGTTATTGTTTTGCCTAACTAATAGCGGAACCATATGTAGTGGTTGCTGGTTTCATTGGAGCAACGGACCACATCCGCTTTCTCATCCGGAAGTACTGCTATAAACTTCTTGGTACCGGCTGCCGGTTATCTAGGTATTAGAGAAAAATATATATTTATATATGTTTAGTGATGGGATAACGGGTTAATGTATTTGATTTAACAAGAAATGTGGCGCTGGGGAATATTACGGTTCTAGAGTGCGCTGCTCTATTTACTTTCCGCTGTTAGGACGGATGATTGAATGGGGTTTGAGGGGTATATATGGATGTGAATGGGTTTTTATGGATTGTATATAAAATGCATGTTAATACTTTTCAAGGGATGTATGCATGAAATGCACTTTTGTTTTTATGTATGTGACTGCCGTCGAATTATTCGTGTCTTGGAATCATCTGTTTGATAGTGATATCATAGGACTGTATTATCAGAAATTAAAATATAAGGGCTTTGGTGTTTGAAAACTGACAAAGAATTGGCAACCAAACAGAAATGAAAGAACCAAGTTAATAGGAGCTCACCCATGTCAATAACAGGTCAGTTTATATGCAGGAATGGAACGCTGCAAAACTTATTTAACTTGGTAAATGTCAAGTGAATGGAAGTTTTCATTCATGACCATGTTGTTGGTACATGTCTTCTCATTCTATCGCCACTTGCAGTCCTGAAGACGTGGGCCATAGAGCGTTATCTGTATTTTATCCTGTCTTGGCAGTTACTCATTGTACTCAATACGCCTTAGGTTCTCATCATGGCAGCCGTGGTAAACACTGAACTGGATCCAGTTTTCCTGAAGGCACTGGGTTACCTCCATTCCAAAAGCAAAGACTCGGCAGAGAAATTGAAGGCCTTATTGGATGAGTCTCTCTGCAAGGGAATCGACTCTGGGTATCGGCCTCCGCAGAAGGTGAGCAGCTTGCTTCTGTTCTCTGACGAACAACACCTATAAATAATGAACTACAGAAATATTAATTACTTTACTTCTTATGACAGAGTATAGCATCTGTCACCTTTGTTAATGAAGTTTTGTTTTTTTGCCTTTACATCCCATATGTAAGATCAAGGAGAAGCATAGGTATGAGACACTATTGTGTGGGTAGTACTAGAAGACTCAAATTAAACATTGACATTAATATATATATATATATATATAAATATATATATATAATTATAGTGTGTGTGTGATCTATATTCAATTATTATATGTTACTTCCATTTTAAGGATATAGACCAACCCAAGGTGACAATTTCTAAACCAAAGCTGGAAGTTAAAGCCAGCAGTTCTGCAGCGAGCAGCATCCTAAGCAAATCTTTACCACCAGAGAAGATGAAGAAGGAAGCAGAAAAGAGATCTTCTGACAAGGTACAGTAATGTGCTACATGTTGAATCTCCATGAAAGTTTTGAGTCAAAGGAGTCGTTTAGGGGTTATGTATAAAAAGTGTTAGTTAACCATATTAACCAATGAGCTATACCTGCTGTTTGGCAAAATAATTTGGTTAGTATTGGTAAACATCTCCATTTGTTATAAATAAACCTCATTGGACTTGTTTTGTCTTCTTCTGGCCCATTGGATAATTGCTGTTTGGAAGGGATGATCATGATGAACTTTTGTGACCTATTTAGCCTTAATAACAATGCCATGTAATGGAGAGGTCATATAGATGCTTTACTTCATTAAGCCACAAAAATCTTTAGTTCTATTTTCCCTTTAATAAATTGGTTGAGGTAGGCTTTACATTTTGCTGTATTAATGCACCATGTAACTTAAGAATGGAAAGGAAGGTAATTCCCATGTCTGTTTTCTTTTTGTTCACAGATGAAGGTGGAGCTTTCGGACTCAATCGACTTGCCAAAGAAACCTCGTTTAGAAAAGACGGAAGCACGCTCGTCCCCCATCACCGTGCAGACCAGCAAGGATTTGCCCATGCCAGATCTTTCCAGTTTTGATGAGACTAATGCTGATGATTTTGCCATGGAGATGGGACTAGCCTGTGTTGTGTGTCGGTAAGTTTTTGTTCTTCCGTTCAGTGATCGTAGCGTGGATTTAATGTTATGAATTCCAGACTAGCTTTGTGATTTTAAACTTCTAACCTTGTAGCTTGTAGCAATGTCTTGTGTTATGCGTAATGTGTAACAGCACAATTTTATTTACACAATCTTTAATATATACCTAATGTGATTATTCCTCTCCTTTGATGCTTTTAGACAAATGACTGTATTCTCGGGCAACCAGTTGGTTGAATGCCAGGAGTGCCACAATCTCTACCATCAGGACTGCCATAAACCCCAGGTCACAGATAAGGATGTGAATGACCCACGTCTTGTTTGGTATTGTCTCCGCTGCACCAGGCAAATGAAGAGAATGGTAGGCCTTTCTACACAAGCGGTTTACGTTTATTTTACATAGAATACAGAAATCACCATAGCGACTAACCCTGCTGATTTGACTAATATGGTGGTTGCTTCACAGATAAGGCCACTTTTATTTATGAAGTGCAGCTGACTGGGTATGGTTGTGTAGTTTCTTATTAAACCTTTTAAACTATTTGGTTTGGCTCATCTCAAAGACTCATTAAAAGGCTGTAAGGGGGGCCATTCAATTGGTTGACCTCCAGACCTATGGCTTTACTGACTGCGTTTATGGGTTTATGCCATGACCGGCGTCTTTCTTTTTTTTCTGCCACATTTTGTGCCAGTGACGAGTATATTTTCTAATTAAACATAATGGGCCAATATATATTGGCACACCGACTTGCATTTACCAGCCAAGCCTGTTTTTCCCTCAGAAATCCTTGAGTGCATTCCATTCTGAATAAGTGTATGCACAGCTGTTTAACAACAAATCCCTCATGTTGCATCTGAATCCACTTTATGCACGGATCCCTTAAAGCTCATGTCTGTTGTGCTAGACAGCTTTCAAATAAATCGTTGGGTAGAGGTGCAGAAGCCAGTCTGCCACTAATCGGCTGCTGTTTTGACCTTAATGGGACATGTCGTGTTTGTGTGTTAGAGATATATAATATATATATATATATATATATATCTGTCTATCTATATCCTGATAAAACTAGAAGTATTTGAATGTCACTATTTATGCTACAGCCTGTAGCTTTGAATGTATTTGTTCTGGAAACCCATGGAATATAGTTTGAAAAATACATCTCTGTTATTTACAAACCTGATTTTATATTTCCTTCTATATTTCCCAGGCACAAAAGAATCAGAAACCCTCACAGAAACCTGTCCCCACTGCAACATCTACCGCCACGCCAGTTGTGAAGGACCCATCAGTCAACAAGCCAGAACTGAAACCCAAGCCTGATTCTGCTAACACCTTTTTAGCTTTCAAAAGAACAGAAGTTAAGGTGAGGCTTCGTTTGTTTTAGCATAATACAATCACAGGTAACTATGTTTCCGGCTCTGTGAGACCTGTGGTTCAGCTGCTTGGGGACAAATAATTGTGATTGGCAGCAAAACAGAAAATGAAAGGTGAAAACCAAGTGTACTTAATAGGAGCTCATCCATAGTAGTAGGTCAGTCTATATGCAGGGCTGGAACTCTGTAAAGCTTTGACTACGATGGGAGTACCAACACAGTATGTGCAAGATATGTAACTACAAAGGGTCCCCTTTTTCAGTAGAAGCAACTGTAGGTCAGAAATCTTATTTTTTAACTCAAGCAACTAAATGTCTGCACTGATTTTTTTAGGTAATTAACTTGATTCCAATAAGCATTTGGCATGAAAATATAAAACTGGAGTGGATCTGTAGGGTTGCCGATTGTTGCTCTTGGTTTAGGCAGCCTCAGGACAGGCAATTGATGGATTCCAGCCCTGAGTTCCAGAAAGCAAGCATCTGCAAAAAAAACAATCCAGCTTTATGTGGTGTTAGTTGATGGACTTAATTATGTTGTCACTGTGACAGTTCTCCTTTGAATTAATTTAGTTATGCTAAAGCATCTGACCATTCTTCTTAAGGCTTCCTTCATGCTGTGGGTAAAATAGAAATCCCATGATATTCTGTTAGCCACATGGACAAAAAGCATATACAGTAAAAGACTAGTGGTATAAGTCCTTAATGTGTTTAGAAATCCGAGTGTTGGTGGAGTGGGCAGTGCATTTAAAAGCATTACATTTCTCATCTGTCTGGAACTACAAGGGTTAACGATGTTCTTGTAGGTAAGCCTACTGGTTTAGATATTGGTTGTTTACATAGTGCCCTATCTTTTTGTATGATTAATGCTTGTATGCTTAAAAAAACATAGGCTGTGTTTAACTTGCTTTCACAAAACGAATACTTTCATGCGTAATTGCTGGAGAGTCACTTAGAGAAGACCAAGCTGCGTGTGTTTGTGTGTGTTTTTTTTTATTAAAGAAGTGGAAATTAATATGACAAGCGATATTGAGCTCCTAGTGGAGCAGAATGCTGTTAGTGTAGACTTGAGGCACCGGCTCCTCCTTTCGTGCTTCCTTGCCAACAATTATCCTATTTCCTGTTTCTTTCTGAATTTGTGAAAGGATCAGCGTGCCATCTGGCAAGCAATATTTTGTTTAGAAGAGATAACAATGGAGAAAGGTAGATGATGTGTGCTGAGTAAACAATTTTTTGTCTTTGTCAATATTATTCTATCTCCCAGATCCAGTACTTCCCACATCTTATCCAAATCGTAGTTAAAATGAGATGTGTTATAACAATTAAGCCCATGAAAGATTGTGTTGACTCATGTGATGCAAAAACATTGTATGTGATTGTGTTTTTAATTGTATTTATCGGTTTACTTTTTGTTTTGAAGGCCTCAGTGGCAGTATCATCAAACTCCTCCAACTCTGGGGCGTCTTCTACTGCTGCAAGTGGCCTCACAGGCTGGGCTGCCTTTGGAGCAAAAACTGCTAGTGCTGTACCAGCGACGGCCAAACTGAGTTCCACATCACAAGCCGTTGGTGGAAAACCTCCTGCCCTTTCTTCCGGGCAGAAACCTGCAGGCGCATCTAGCCTGGCAACTTCCAAGACTGGATCTGTGTCTAAAACTGGATCCGGCAGTAGCAATTCCAATCCCATCCCACTTAAACCCCTGCCACCTCTCATACTGGGGAAAACTGGACTCAGTCGATCCATGAGCAGTGACAATGTCAGCAAAGCTAGTCTGCCTAGTCCAAGCGCATCATCGTCTGGGAGCGGAAGCAGCATTAGCATCCAGATGAGCGGTGGAAACGGAGGAAGCAATGCTGCCGGAAACAGTGGGAACAACAGCAAAGCGACTGTAGATCCTAATAGCCAGCAGTCTGGAGCAAAAGGCCCCACATCCCAGGAGTCCCAGCTGAATGCCATGAAACGACTGCAAATGGTAAAAAAGAAAGCTGCACAGAAAAAGCTAAAGAAATAATAAAAGACTTCAGGAGCAATATACTGTGGGTTGGTACTCTGGGCTTGACAACACTGGGCACTTGTCATTGGGTAGCGGGCAAATACATTAAATGCAAGACAAAAAATACATTTCTTGTGTTACTCGTAATGTGCACCTGTTGGAGACAGTTGTAACATAGGATTCTCCTTTGGAACAGCCGTGCAATCTGATTTCTAGGACTGTTCAGGTGACAGTAGGTCATCTATAGTTTTAAAAGAATTCCGCAAACAATGATTTTACAACACCTGTGTTTATTACTTAACATAAGCATGTGTAAATACTATGTGCTTCAGGATTTTCCCAAGGATAGAAGAAAAACTTGAATGTATCATTGGATGGTCGTCCTGATTTTTGATATATTAATGACGTGTTTTTAGAAAACACTGAGCAGATTACCGCATTTACTTGTTTTATAAGTCAACCACAAACTCTGCATCCTAATGAAAGAAAAAGAAAAAAGGCCTGAATATAAAATCAAAACTGCTGTTATTCCCTCACACTCTCTGTCAATGTCTCCCTATCTTCTCCACCGACCACTTCCGTGTTCCAGTCTCCTTTTCCGCTTTCTGCATCTTCTTTATATTTTTTTTTCCTCTTCTAGTCATTATCAGCTGTGTTATCCTGGTACCTCTGCAAAAGGGCAGAGCCTCCCAGAGGAACGGGAGCGGCTGTCTGCATGGACCACTTGGCGCCACACACTTTTGCTGAAATACTCCAAGAGGCCAGACTATAGCAGACAAATTTGCGGAGAAAGAGAAGCTTTTCTGCACGTCTTTCTCTACGAATCCGTCTGGAATATTCTGGCATCTTGGAGCACTTTCGTGACGTGCACCACGGGGATAGCCTTTTCCCGGTTACTCGAATTGGGGGAGAGGTTTTGCGTGGAGACTCTGCCCTTTTCCGAAATCACAGAAGTTGTTTGGCGGAGAAGGTAGGAAAGACATTGAGGGGGGTGAGTGACAAGCCCCTAGACTTAGTCGGCTGCGCTGCGGATCAGTCGGCTGTGCTGCAGCACGGTTTGTTGTCTTTTACGGAGACCTAATAAACAACGATGAACGATGACAAGGTTGTTTTTCCAGATTTTTTTTTTAAACTTACAATTGAGCAAATATGGCAGGTGAAGAAATTCAGCAACAAAATCTACTAAATTTAGGGAGTGGATCACCTATGTTATTCTAACGTACTCCCCCTCTCTATTCTGCATTGTGTACAGCTACTGGCCTGTCATAAAATTGTTTAACCCCTTTATGACCAATGGCGTGCCAGGCATGTCACACAAAAACAGTCACTGAATGACCAATGACGTGCCTCATGGCATTGAATAAGCTTAGAAAGCGGTCTTAGATCGCTTTCTTCGCTTAAACCGTGTTGCTGCTCCAAATAGCCTTTCTTTAAGGCATGGTTATCAATGCAAATGTGAAGTTATCTCTCTACCCAAAGCATTAGTTAAGCCTCGTCTAGAAAATGTAGGTCAGTTTTGTACACCAGTTACAGTTAATAAAGTGAGGCCATTACAAATTGGACACTCCAATCCCATATGCATTTAACCTGCCAAAAAATACCTCTAGAAGAAGCTGCAGCATAATGCTTTATTTTTCCCAAATAAAATCACTAAGGCAAATGGTGTAAATATAAACTTTTATTGCGTATATATTAAATTACATTATTATCTATGCATAAATCACTTTTAAATTTGTACATTCTATAGATGTGTTTATATATATATATATATAATCTCTGCATCCACATCTCAGACATACCTGGTTATATCATTTTCCATCATACAGGTTACAAGCCCATCCAGTGGAATGGAATATGTCTTCATTAAAGTGTTGGGTTACATCATACCGCTCAGCCTATTATACAAACGCAATCTCCAGAGCAGGGGTAGCAGGCAGGATGCTCACAAGTTATTTTGGAACTACAACTCCCATGATGCAGCTAACTTCACACCGCTATTCAAGCAGCGCAAGAGCTGTAGTTTCACAACAGCTATCCTGGCAGATGCCCCTGCTTTAGAGCATACACCCGCAAAGTGCCTCATTGTGGCAGTCAATGATTAACCCTTTAAATTTGAAATTGAGGTGCAGTGCATTCCTTCGTACACTGTTCTGATACGAACATAGAACACCCTGAGTAACACGTATAAATATATATTCTTTCAATAAGACAAAAGAAATCAGATTTTGCATTAAATTATGATAAACTACATTTAACCCTGCAGTTTTCAGAAAGGCCATCATTAGTCTACTCTGGCATTAGATGGGTTAAAAGGAAGAAAATATATCCGCTCATAATATAGCCGCTTCCGCTTCATGATATTGCCTCAAGAAGTGTTATTAAAACTACCCGGGCAAAATTCAGCAACATAGTGCAGCTTTGCAAGTCCTTTTGCTGGGTACCTTGTTTTGCCTTTGCTCGTGCTGTGACCATGGTAACACTGGTAAATGATGTCCAGACCTGCAGTTTCCAAAAAATGTATAATTAATCACAATCTGCAGCACGACTGAACGAAAAAAACAGATCAATGCTGCATGGATAGCTTGAGAATTTGTAATAATTCAACCTACGTTTTGGACAAACGTTCTGTACCCTGCAATTTATTCCAATCTTCAAAAAGACAGGCATGAGCTCACTTTCAATGTTAGCTTGAGATTTCTTGTATGTACATGCTGAATAATACTTTAACGTTATTATTAATAATATATATTATTGTTACGCGCTGTTTAATAAGGCGTACCAGAGAGATTGGGAGATGATTGAGAATTTGCAGAATCCTCACATTTAACTATTATTAACTAGTTAAGTAGCTTGAACCGCTTAGTCCATAAGAAACGTATTACATGTCTTCCTATATGCCCGTTACTCTCATTGGCTTTAACAAACAAAGGCTGACCTATTGTTAATGTATGTTCATGATTTCTCTACATCACATAGATCTTTATTATTGTGCTACTTTAAATAACTTGTGTACATAGTAAATATATATAGTTCAGATAAGTAATATTTGAAATATAATGTATATATATAGATATAGATATATAAAAGAATCTGGACACAGTGGGAAAAAAAGAAACATTTCTATCTCTATCTTGGCCATTCTTAAGATGGACCTAAAATGCTAGTTGAGAAATAATGTCTATATTGGCTGTGGGGCTCCTTATGTCTATAGATTTTTGACTGGAGAACTGTTTAGCCTACCAATGGTCTACAATAAAAGTGACCAATTGGTAAAACACCATGTTGAACTACATGGAGAGCTAACAGATTCATACCCCTGGTCTAGAACAACAGTGGTTGGGAAAATTGCATTAAAAACACTCCAGCAATTTGCATTCGATTCATGTATTAAAACTGCTAGACACTATGGTTCAATCAAAAGTGTTTCCAGGGGCACATGCCAATCAGTGGGTCTATATGTTTCAGTCCTATGGAATACTGAGGAGTGACAATTATAAAATCTGATGCAAGGCAATCTATGGTTACTCTAATATAATAGATTTTTTATATATGTTCTCAACTTGGGTACGAAAGTTATATCATCCATTGAAAGTACTCCCAAATTCAAAATAAAGAAAAAAAAAAAATAAATAAATAAATATATATATATATATATATATATATATATATATACACATATATACATATATATATATATATATATATATACATTAACTCACATTTTGGTGCAATTAGCAGTGCAAAATTCCTGATACCATTGAAATGCTTTGGATATTTTGAAAATATTCTATATTATTATATCCAGCACATCTATAATAGTCTACATCTATAATTTGTCATCTGTGGTATGTTGCCAGTTTAAAAATGCAATTTTGCTTATTACTATTTTGAATTTAATACGAATACATCATTTCTTAGCAGTTATACTGCAAAAAAGATTTGTTGCTTAGGATATCTCAGATCTCTCAAAGTTTGACCTGGATTTTTTAGTTGAGGTTGATACCTTTTATTGGGCCAACATAGGAAATGGTGGGAATTTACATAAGTTTACAGAACCTCACATTTCTCATCTTCGGGACACACTGGAGACTCGGCTATCCAATAGAGAATGCCAGTTCCCAGAAGACAAAGCCCATTTTTGGGTGTTTTCACTGCTAGTTCCACCCACAGATATTTTAATACCTACTCATTTCCACCCCATTCGCAGTCTTCCATCAATTTTCATTCTGTTTTATGTATACTGTATATATTTATATCTAGGATATACGTAGTGACATCATATCTCAACCACAGAAACTGATGCCATTGCAAAGAGTGCATTTTCTTCTCACATGCCTTGGAACAGCATCTTTTGAGGCATATTCACTTAAATTGGTAAGATGACTTCAAGAAATCGCCCCACATTGACCATGCATTATACAAGGCAAGCTCAGCCAATGAGAGGACAATGCAGTGCCTTTCACAAGCTAAGGAGGCTTAACCCCTTAATGACAAAGCCCGTACATGTTTTCAATGGGTTTAGGGACCGCCCATATTAAACTGATAACCATAAAACAAACTAAAACAAAACACACATTAAAACAAACTTCAATTCATATTAAAAACGAGCCTCTAATAATGTACATTGTACTTAGCTGCTCTACACAAAGATCATATTAGTAAGTGCAAACTGTACAAAAGGGTATCGATGCTCCAAAGAGCTGACAATCAATTAGGTGGTCTGGCTAGACCAAGTGCTATTTCTTCCTTCAAAGTACGGTATATTTAAATGCTGTTGCTTCATTACCATGCAACAAATAAGGATTCAAAATGAACTGGACCTTCATAAAAGTAGATAAGGAGATTTCAAATTATTGTCTTTAAGTATCCCAAAAAGATGCATTCCAAAAATAACATCTCGATTTCTCCTTCGCTGGCCGTGTGATAATTCCTTAGGACTGAAATGATTCCTACGCGTACGTCATCTTCCCTAGGTAATTAGCTGGAACATATCCCTTTTGACCATACGCTTCCCCAAGCCACCATTCCTTGTTCCCACTCAAGTCACAGAATTTAAGGATCCGCACTCGCTGATGTTCCTCCAAGCTGAGCTCTTGTTGACTCCGAGCCTCAAATGCGTACACAGCATAGAAAATCTGAATTGAAGAACAAAAGTATATAAAGTGAATAAAAACTGGATGAATGGAATGTTGCAGGGACATTAAAAACCAATGGGCTGGTGTGTACAGGGAGGGGCACAATTGCACACATCTGGTCCAAAAGCTCATACCCTCTGGTTGGACACTTCAACTAATCAATCAATGTAAAAAATGTAATATCTTAATGTGTCTCAAACTAGCCTTGCCGAATATTTTTCCACCCAATTGCCAGGCCAAATAACTGATTTACCATCAACTTGACCAGGAACTGGAAAAACCCTATAGCTCCTGCCTTCCACCAGGTTGAGGAATTGATGTCCCTGACCAGATGAGGGAGCCCTAGGCTGAGGACGGTTGAAGAGGTCAGACTGGCTAGTATGCTCTAGTTCTTTTTAAGATGCAACTTATATTATTAAGACCAATAACTAGATATCGGTAATGTGCTAAACGATACTGCATTTAGTTTCAGCCACATTATGGAATGGGTACACATATGCAATCTCTTTAGATTAGTGGTCTCTGTTTTTCCAGACATGTCAAGAAGCAGTAGAAACATTATTTTAAAAAATGGACTACTGAGTACCTTTAAAAAATGTAGCATGGAATCTATTACTCCTTTCCATGTATTTAAAGTGTGTTTTTTTCTGATATGGATGAAATTACAGACAGAAGAAACATTATATATAAAAGAAATGCTAAGAAAACAATAGTTACATGGAATTCCTCGCTATTCTGAAAAGTGTCCTCTTCAGATCCATTCATATGTTTGTCGTCATCTCCGTTTATGGATGGACTGCTGTCACTGGCACTCCCAGCTGAAGCGCGACTGTTTCTGTCACGGGAAGTCCGTCCAGAGACAAAAAGACTGATGTTATCAAAGTCATCATCACAAAATGGGCTATCTGCTGACTCCTTCTGAGGCTTTCCAGGGTTGTATGGCTTCAGGAAGGAAGAGTAGACATAGCCTTGGACGACTAAAGAGAGACAAAAATAAGCGTACTGGTGATATATCCATCAAAACAATTCTTTAATACATAAATTTAATGCACTGATTTAATTATGGATTATACTGGGTTATTTCAGCCATTCTTGCAGAAGAAGCCCACTGGGGTTTGGCCCTTAATAGTACCAATAGCAACATCAGAGAACTCTAGTGTTAGAAAAGTTCAAAGCATCACAGAAAATACTAGTGACATATTTATGTTTTCCAGGTTAAGGCCTGGTCCTCGATGAACATAGCTGAGAACTCTCTGGTTCTTCTGTTTCGTCTTCCTCCAGACAGGGGCACAGCCCACCCACTAAAGGCTGTCTATGGCTAGCCCTATCCATATGCATGGCTAGCACTACACCTTTCACAAAGGAACTTCCCCAGAAGAAGGAGACATCCAGGCAGCCTACCCTAGGAGTTCCCAGGTATGTTGATGAAAACATGCACACAAAGAAATCACACATTCTCATAGAGAATATTAAATGTGCCTGTTTTGTACTGGCCAATATTAAGACCATTGATGGTCAAAATGTTGGTACTTCATTATAGAATTGCCAAATGCTTTTTTTTATTATTAGATTGTGTACAATTTTTTCTTGTTTATTCTTGACACTAAAGTTTTCACGGGTCAAAACAATATGGGTCACTGGGTGACAAGCATTCTATATTATTTTATATTAAAATTCAGCACTGCCCTACAGGAACAGTCAAGTCGACAAAACTGTATTGCTATTCGTAATCCTCCCAAATTGTAGTTTTAGTCCTCATTTCCATGGTAGAAAATATAGTTTTAATATGAGTAAAAATGGTTTCGTTTTTCTTGCAGCCTCTTTTCTGTAATTCTGCCTCTAGTGACACGAGCTGCAAGGAACTGCAGGACACCAGAGGGTGGTTAATACACTACAATTAGAAGCCAATTCTGTAGTTGCTTAGCAAGAAGTGAACCGCTGTGTTCACAGAGTAGACCGGGCAGATTTCGCACAAAAGAAAGTCAATATTTGATTGAGTGTTCTGTTACTTACATCCTGTGTCCACAAACCACCTGCTGGTGCTCCCAAAGGGGTCCTTGTGCTCCACAATAGCTACCACCTCTCCTTCATACAGATCTATATCACATTCCTGGGAGGCATTGCACTTGCGTTTTGCCTGGTAAAGTTTATCCGCACCATAGGCAGACAATAACTTGCACCTGTGGCTTTCGGTCTGACGAGGAAGTTCGGGCTTAATGGAAAAACAAAAAGAAACGCTATCGATCGTTGTGTTTAAAGTCATAAAGAAAACAACGCTAATGATAAATGGAATATTTAACCATGAAGCTGAAAAGGTATAGCTGATTTGATGGTTAACCTCTTATGTGCCGAGGCCTGCCCATAATCCTGGTTCTAGGATACATTTGGGATAATGTAGCCACGTTAAACATCTGATCTGCATTTAGTGTCATCGTTTTTTTTAGGGAAATGTTTGTTAATGTGTAACAATTAAAGTGAAGCAGATGCCTATAGCATCAAGTTTAATTAGAAACATATTGTTGGACAATGAGTTGAATGGAAAAATTGGCCTAGAACAAGATAATGGGGACCGCCTGCAAACATCGATGAAAGGCTACATTTTACGGTATCCATTTTCTGGTGAGGATGTGTAAAATGGCCACTTTGGATGGACATCTTGTATATGTGTGGTAATATATAAATACATAAAGTTATTGGTGGCAGTGGCAGTATTATGGGTCCACTTAACGGTCCTGCGTGCTGTAGGACCACGTGAAGGTGGTATGTCAGAAAAAAACCCAAATAACATGTTCCTCGTTGGCTTATTTTGTAATGGTCGGATTCAATGAATTAAGGTTCTTGTCCAATTAAAGGTTGTGTGGCCATCCTGAAGCTGCAGCTGGGAGAGTCTGTAGGGGCCACTTGTGCCCAGGAATTCTATGAGGTCTATAAACAAAAACCCTTATCTATTGTCACTGACTTGGAACAAAACTAGCACATAGAAAGTTGTTTTCAGCATCAGAGACCTCAAGATGGTGACAAATTCTCAAGAGAGGTAACTTTGTATGAGTTCCAGCTCAGAACCCCTAGCTATGACATTGCTACTTACCAAGGGCGACAAGGCTTTTTTCCTCTCAAAACTCAATTTTCTCTCAATAAATGTCCCACTGTTATTATCTTTAACAAAGTTAAGGTCCTGTAGTTCCTCAATGATGCGGTTCTGAGCTTCATTCATACTTGCAGCGAGCTGTTATCAATAAAAAATATAGTTTTATATTAGACAGTGCACATGATCATGTGTGTACAGAAATACTCATTGCTATTAATAACACAAATTGTCAGTGATAAGCATACTTACAAAGTGAATACACTTTAATGCAATTAGACGAAATGTTTCACCAACACCTTAGTCACTCAACCCCTTTATTTCACTGCGAGGGTAATGAACACATTTTACTAATTATATTTTATTAACCAGCAACAGCGAATCCACATGGGTTAATCAAATATTAAAAGGTAAATACTATATGAAGGTGCTTTTTTGATGATGTCTCGGCGAATAAATGTCAAGGAAAATTAAAAGGAATCCTGGTATATGGAAAGGCGATACGTGAGAAGGTGATTGGCTGCGGCCGAGAGGATACGCAGATGTTTGGAATTCAGCTCAGCGGTGTGAGGATTGAACAGGATATAAGCTGGAAACTGATAAGCTTGAGGCACAACACAGATAAGCCCCTTCTTTTTGTGGCTTATCGTTATACTAAAGCCCATGTGACTGCTGATACCTATTGCATCCTATTGTTTATCTCCCTCGCTAATACAAAGCCGCAGAAGGCATTGTTGTCCTAATTATCATCCGTCTTCTTTTGTTCTCTGGGAAGCTAGGAGTTAATACGAGGCCATAAACCAACAGATGTGAGCATACTGAAAGATGCAGGGGATGGCCAGCCTGCAGAAGACGAGAAACGCTACCTGCCTTTCATAAGAAAAGGCCGTCTACACGGGTTTATTGTTCTTTTCTTCTTTTTCAATGTCACGACTAAGACATATTTCTCACTAGGATTTTAACTCTGTAAATTCCCACTATAGAAGCAATGCATTGCATGCCTATATGATTCAAAGATGGCTATATGGCTATCTATATTGGATATACAGTATATATATATATACATAACTTTACATTCCCGCTACATAAATTGGGCAGTGTTCCAGTGGACAGTGTTCTTAAACACTAAACTTTGTTGTTAAGGTGTTGGTTCGGAACCATGAGACTTGTAGTTCAAGATCTAGAGTGTTGGCTCTAGATGATAGTATGCACTCACTCATAATGTTCCTATATGCTATACCTTCTTCTTTACAATATAGATTAAAGTGGCCAAAAGAGTTATAAAGGAAGGTACTGCTTTCTATTTCTACATGGTCACAGGCACAGGCAAGACATGAAGACATGAACTAGGTAGGGGAAGTGTTAATTTCTCTAACGTCTGTGCTTTCATGATAGACGGGCAAAAAATGTATAGAATCTGTTGGTGCTCTAGTAAAAAAAATCGAATTATATGATAAAATGTCATAAATTTACCGTTATGTTCATAAATATTTGGACAGTGACCACATTTTTATAATTTTGGCTCTGTACGCCACCACAATGGATTTGATATGAAGCAACCAGGACGCAAATGAAATGCAGACTTTCTGCTTTAATTTGATGGTATTTGCATTCAAATTAGGAATTACAAGAGACCAAACGTAATTGGACAATTGGACAATCTCTATCATGGCTAGGTGTGGGCTGCTCCCTCATTATTTCATTAACAATTAAGCAGTTAAAAGGTCTGGAGTTGATTCCAAATGTGGAATTTGCATTTGGAAGCTGTTGCTGTGAACTCCTAATATGAGGCATTAAGCGCTGTCAATGGAAGTAAAGCAGATCATCATTAGGCTGGAAGAACAAACCCATCAAAGAGATAGCAGAAATATTCGGAGTGGGTAAATCAACAGTTCGGTAAATTCGGAAAAAGAAGGAATGCTTTGGAGAGCTCATCCAGACCAAAAGGCATGGACATCCACAGAACACAAGTGTAATAGATGATTGCATAATTATTTCCTTGTTTAAGATAAACCCCTTCACAACATCTAGCCATGTCAAGATCATCCTCCAGGAGATAGCTGTATCACTGTCAAGTCTATAATCAAGAGACGACTTCATAAGTTTATGACAAAGTGCAACCCACTGGTAAGCCTAAGGAATCGGAATGCCGGAAAACATATAAAAAAACTACGGGGACTTTTGGAGAAGAGTATGAAGAAGGAAAGGTATGGCTCATGATCTGAAGCATACCATATAATCTGTGAAACATACCACATTATCTGTGAAACATGGTGGGGACAGTGTTATGGCATATACATGGCTGTCAATAGAACTGGGTCACTATTGATGACTGCTGACAGTAGACGGATGCTTCACAGTATAGATGGACAATGACCCAAAACATACTGGTCAAGCAACCAAAATGCTTCTCAAGGCAAAGAAGTGAAATATTATTCAATGACCGAGTCAATCAACACAGAATTTGGTGATGTCCATGGGTTCCAGACTTCAGGCAGTCATTCACTGAAAAGGGTGTTTTAACCAAGTATTAAGAATGATCATTTTGTTTATGATGTCCAATTACCCCAGCACATTAAAAGGAAATGCTATAATCTAATACAAATATATACATTTACCAGAGAAAGGTATTTATGCCTTACCGGGGAAAAGTCCACAGAGCTCAAGGTCTTGGAAATGGATATCAGCTGCTTCATGAGATTGAAGAAGAAGTACAGGCAGTTGAAGACAATGTCACGTGCAGCCTTGTTAAACACCTGGAGCTCTTCCACAAGAGGGGCATTGAGGGCCTCATAGTCCCTCCGAGCTTGCTCTAACCGACCATCACCTGCTCTCTGAAGGCAACTGTGGTAGTCTAGCAGTTTATCGTAACGTTTCTGGATCAGCTTCTGAGGTGCTGGAAACATGGAGTGTAGGGCACACAGTGGGGCATAGACTATTCGGTCCAGTTCACAAACCTGCCGACCAAAGAGCAATAAAAGACTAAAATACATAAATGCAGGTTGGACGTGTATATGAGGACATGGGTCATGGGAACACAACAACACATGTCTTATGACATGGGCTGCTGTGTTCTGCACCATAGTTCTATTTGATGAGAGATGAACCAAAAAAATCATTGTCCGCAACTTTTTAAGATTATTTCAACTTGTACCATGGTGTCTGCTTCACCTTTTACTCCGTCATGAATGTTTAGCTCTGCTGCATCCTCACAAGTTTCATCAGTCCATTTTTACCTCTACCACACTCAATTAACACTTCTTCTTGTTTGTTTTTAGATTGGAAAAGGAGGTGACGAAGCTAAGAGGGGTTTGCATGGTTATTAGGCTCCCCAATAAAGGAATACTTTTGGGGCCACCTGTTGGTGGCTCCAATTAAACTGGGGCTTACATACAAAATATAACTTGGGTGGAGAATATATAGAAGTTGCCTTTTCACCATAGCAACCACTTCAATAAATAAAGTGTAACCATGGTGATAGCACCCATTTGTAGTATCACTTTTTGTGCATTTTCTTGTCACCAAGCCGTTAAGCCTTACACAGAAACTGATATTTGCCGCTCACATGTCAAAAGATACCAAAATGACTTTGAAAATTGTTTTCTGAGCTATGGTGGATTTTTTTTCTAATACTCTAATCTTATATCTGCTTTCTCATTAAATTCTAAATACACATGCAAAATTCAGTGCTTGGGCAGGTCAGTTTTTAATCACGATCACTTGGAATTTCTGTCTCTGTTCTCTCTACTTTTTCATTTATAATTGCCTTCATTAATTCAAAATGACATGTTGCTGGAAATCCTACATAACTTCTAATTAATCTTTGTTTATTACGCTTAGGTTTAAGGAATATTAAGCTACTCATGAATTTGTCTATGTAAAAGTTGTCATAAAATAATACGTATTATTTCAGGTTTCTATCTCATTTCTATAGTAGACTACTTTTTTGTATGCCTTTTGCAGCCCCCCCCAAACACACTGATAAACTAATGGTGGTGTAGTGATTCCTATCTCCCTCAAAGACATCAGTACTAGATGAGGACCTACAGCCCCAATCTTTTTTTAAGGGGGTGGTGGAGAGGGACACTGGGCTTGATTACAAGCATGGAGCCATGTACCTTGGGTTTCAATGAAAGTAATCCCTGAGAACTCTATTTTGCCCCAACTATAAGTAGTATCGCAGCATATTGTTATTTTCTGCACGAAGATATACCCACCTAACCCTGGTTCCATCCCATATCTACCTACCTTTTTGTTATACGTAATATAATTTACATTGATTGCCTCTTTGATGTATTACAGTAATGGGAGTTAGAAAATAAGACTTCTGTGTAATTTTACTTTAGCCATGTTAGCTCTACTGAAAACAGGACACATACAGAAGGTGACTTACATAATGTTCATATTGTTCTACCATGCTGGTTTGCATATTTAGATATCCATTGCTCTTCTGGTTGTTGTCATGCAAAATATCGTGTAACTCCTCCATGCCTACTGCTGCCAATGGCATGGCATCCTGAAAAAAAGAGGAAAATAACAATAATTACTTTTTATATTCTCTTACCCTCTCTCTGGGGTATATACAGTATTGACACATTCGACATGCAGTAAAAAAAAAATCTAAATTCTTCTTAAATGGCCATTTTTATATGATTTTTACCGTTTATGATAGTTCTCATTGTTAAGTATATACAATTAAGGTCATATTCTTAATAGCAGAAAGCCCAGTGAGCAGGGGCAGCCCATTGTGAACAAATTTAGACAGGCCTGAGGAGACAGGAAAACAGCAGGGTGACCCCACTGTAAAAGCAAGACTGCTTGTGAGAAAGCTGGGGATGAGTAAAGGGGGTGAGTGATCGAGTGAGAGAGCTTGGGAGTATGTATGTATGACTGCATGTATGTTAGAGTGTATGTATAAGTGTTTGTATGTGAGCATGAATGTAAATAGTATTGATGTGTATGAATGTATCAGCATTGATGTGTATGTATAAGTGAGTCTGATTATGAACGTGTATGTGTGAGTGTAAGTGTGTGTTAGCATGAATGTGTATGTGTGTTTGTGTGTTAGCAATAGCATGTATGTGTAAGTGTTTATGTGAGCATTCTTGTGGGTCCATAACTCTCAACTGTCCAATGAAGTGTCAATCATCTTCCCTCATTGACACTGCCGACATCACATCTCGGCATGCAGTGTCAGTGAGGCAAGATGACTGCCGTCCCGAGGGATGAGGTAATTCCTGTGTATATGAGTGTGTGTATATATATGTGTGTGTATGTATGTGTATATGTATGTATGAATATGTGTATGTATGTGTATGTGTGTATATTTGTATGTGTGTCGTGACAAACCCTGTCACTTTTAGGAATCAGAGATCCTAAGCACGGTCCTCTAGGGCAATAAGGCTTAGGAACACTGATTTGTAGCAAACTGTGTTATTTATTTGCTGGTGCACAAATCAAACACCCCAAATCATAAAAGAAAATCCTAGCTCCTAATTGCAGCCCTCTCTGGCTATAATTTGCTGGTCCAGACTGACCAGCCTAACCACCCAATAACGATATCTCCCTGCCAGACCCAACTAACCCAGTTGGTCCAGGCCGATAGGATCAGGTCCACCCTTGGCTCAGGGCTTGTCTTCAGTGCCTCTCCTTGCTTTGTGAGCACAGGGAAACTTTGTCAGGCTCCAGGGGTTTTCATGCCCTGATGTAGGCTTCATCAAAGTCTTGGACTGGATCCTGAAAACCCAGCTTGGGCATCCAGTCTTCTACAATACTATAGTAGGATCATTGGCCCACCCTGTGTATAGGTATGTGTATATGTATATGTGTGTTGAATAGAACTTAAGATAGAAAAAGTGATTGAATTATGTCAGCAAGTGAGGTGGAAAAAAGGGATTGGGCAATGTAAATTGCCAAAGAGTGAGGAAATGATAGAACAGGAATAGAAGGAAAAAAGACAGCAAGAGGCGGATAGCAGAGAGAAAAAGAGGTGGTAACAGATTGCTAAAGCCAGGAAAGCCAGAGAAGGGGCTCTTTATTATAATTGTTCCAGGGCCCAAAGCTCCTTATTCTGGCATTGGTTAGCATGAGTTTGTAAGTTTGTGCAGATGTGAGAGTGTTACCCAGAAGGTGACACCCCTCAGTGGGAAAGCAAACAGATTGACTGTTGGCCTAAAGGAAGGCATAATTCCCCCCCCCCCCCGAAAATTAAAATGTTTTATATTAAACTGATCAACATAAATATTTTATAAACTATATTTTACATTGCAGTTCCTGCCCTCTCAGAAGTCAGTTAAGTGATACTTTTACAGATTTTGAAACAAATAGAATGAATTATGTCTGTTTATGTCACAGGTGTTAAAATATGTTGTTAACGCAGGAGATGGTCTGAATAAAAAAAAAAACAGCATGCAAGTGTAGATATATGTTTAAGAAGAACATTTAAAAGGCAAAAATAATGCATAATATGACCAACATTGCTAGTCTAAGGCTTAACTCAAAGAAATATCTCTATATTTGAAGAGCTCACCTGTATATGCTGAAGGGTGCATGAAATATTCTTAACACAAAGTCTCACAGTCTTTTCCAGATTTCTGAATATTTTTTCTTCCTTGTTAAATATTTGGTCTTTCACCTAAAATACATTTCAAGAGATTACCACATTTTTTTTACATCTATTCTGCAGACTGTCTTTTTTAAAAGTGGTCTTTTTTCTACTTGAGTGGCATAAAAGATTGATTAAGAAAAAGTAAAAATATAAATTTACAGTGATAAAATGTGCATATACACTAATGGCATATTAATAATTTCACGTATAGAGACTGTGATATCAGATGGTATGCCATATTCTCATTGCACAAGACATGCCAACCTAGTCAACTAATGTTTTTCCAGCCCCCTTCTGTGATCCTCGTAGGATAAAGATGCTACTAAGGGTACAAAGGGGACAAAAACCATCAGCCTTCCCATATCCAAATTCAATGAGAACAAGAACATGAAAGGAGAATGCATTTTGTTGAGAAACAGGAGTTGCAAGAGGTGTGTGCGCATAGTATGCAAGGAGGCATTTGTTTGGGTTGTATATAGATTGTATGTAAGAGGTTAAAGTAGTTGGTTCCAAAAACAATGGAAACCCCTAGATTTTTGTGTCTCCTAATGTCAACATGAAGTTGACCACTTGAGTATTAAATAAAATCTATATGTAGTAAATAAGGTATAATACCTGTTCTCCTCCGGTCAGAATCTGCAAGTGGCTGGTCACTCTCTTGGATTTCTTGCTTATTGAGTGAATATTGAGTTTGGAGAGCTTATATTTTAATGATTCTTCTTCATCTGCCCTCCTATACTTCAGAACTAAAAGAAATCAAATGATATTAGCAGATTGCTGTTAAAGGGCAAACTGTATTTGTAATGCTATATTGACACCCGGCCAAAGCTGAGATTGAACTTTGCAGATAATCATTCATCAATTAATAATTGATTGATAGACTTGTGAACGGGCTGCAATAATGAAGCTTTATTTAGCATTTCATACATTTAGGATTTACAACTCTGTCGACGTAAACATGACTATGCTGGTGTTAATATTTTTTTGTTATATATTTATTTGTTTTCTTTTTTAAAATGAGCTCTAGTTTTTGTATAACATAATGTTTATGGCATGTTAGACATTTGTTTGTGTTCTAGCTCTGTTATCTTAGTCCGATCTCCTAGAAAAACACCCGCTATCATACTGCCTGTGGTAAACAGTACAACTGCTCAGTATTTATCAGCAAGCTGGTCACTGACTAATTAAAGTCTATGGAGGAACGGACTCCATAACACTGCCATAAAGAATCGGCTCAGTGTGGTGTTACTGTAGAGCAGGGGACGTCACACAAAATATCACATGACTGCCAACAATGGCAGCCTCCAAGTCTACAGATAAAGGAAGTTTGTTGGAACAAAAGGTTTTTGTTCATTCTAGACTACTATACCCTTAAAGTTGGTGAAGTGCAATCCCTCTAAAAAACATAAATCGCCTACAATAAACTGTTGTATCCAAGAGGTAAATGACACCACCGTGAATTGTGTGTTTTCATAATATAATCCTTTCAATGCCATCGAGTTAATCAAATAATTCCGTTCCAATAAATATACGTTTCTAGTTGCATCCTGTATACCAGTACCTAGATCTTTCCGCCTTTTCAGTTCATTGATGTTGACATTAATCTCTTTGACTGCGTTGTATGCATCTTGTAGTGTCCTGTAGTCCGGGTGACATGGAGGAGTGGAGTTTAGCAGCTCGCATAGCAACAGAGGGTATTTCATCACTCTTTGAATTGGCTTAATCATCAGCGAGCCCATGTCCAACAGGTTTGGTTTCCCTCTGGAAGGCACAGATAACAAACACTGTACTGTGGACATTGTTAAATAGGTTTACACCAATAATAGTAATTAAAATCTCAATTTACATCACATAGTCTAAAAAGAGGGTAAAAAAACTAAGAATTAAATGTCATTGTCTAAAAGTCTTTGACTCCAGTAAAAAATGTGGTGGATATTATATATATATATATATATATATATATATATATATACATATATTTTACATAAAAAAATCACCTTGTCTTTTTTAGATGTAGACTAGGAGAAAACATTTTAACGAAAGATAAGGAGCAACTTTGGTAAAGATGGTAGCTTTATTCTCTAATTGGGTAAATATAATAGATCAGAAACATTCAAGACTCTTTAAATAGAGACCAGCACAGAGCTAGTTCAGCAAGTATGTGCGTTTGTATGTCGCCAGTAGGTCTAAGCCACCACTTGGTGTCTCCAGACTCTTTGAGTTCTCCAGGCTCCTGCTTGCTAATGGAACAATACACAGTGAAGAGGATAGAGCTTATGAAGGGTTAGCAAACAAGACTATTTCCTGAACAGGTTGCTTTTCTACTGGGCAAACATACAAACTAAATACAACCTTAACTGATCTGAACATAATGAATATTTGTTTGAAGGGTCTTATTCCTTCACACTCAAATAAAACCTTATTAAAAAAAATAAGTAAAACAAAGGCAATGATTGGTACTGTTCTGATCATTTATCTGGAGTTGAATGTATCATTCAATAAAAAAATAACTATTTATGAAGTCTTGCTGGTGTATTATCTTAGATTTATAATACAGAAGAAGATTACTTCATGGACACAGATGTTTGTTATATGATTACAGAATTTCACTAGATACAAATCAATTCACCTGGACTTAGCATTACTCAGGTATAACCACAGGGAATATTTTAGTTTACAAGGTATAAAGGAGTCGTATGTAAACTCAAGGGTGAGTAATCTGAGTGGGTGAAAGGTTAACAGGTGTCTCAATAGTATAAAATCCCAGTGAAAATCTAAGGCTACCACACCTCATTTTCAGTATCCTGCACTAATGGAAGAATATACAGTATACCGTGGATCTGCTTTAAGTTGTCTTGTAGGACCTTTGGAGCTGGATGGACGTTAGGGTGGGTGTATGATTAGAAAAAAAGTTTAACGGACAGACATGTTTTTTATTAAGTGTTCAGGGAGAAACATAGTGAATAATAACAAACAAAAAATAACTGTCAGGCGCTGGGTAGACTCCCTCCCTTATGAGATGGGAACAGCCATGCTAGTAGTTCAGGGTCAAGTAACTTTGTATCATGCGATAGCCCACATCCTGGATACATTGCCCAGTGTGCTACTCAAATGACGTGTGAGCTGAATGCTGGTAGTTCAGGGTCCCATGGCCCCTCTTGAGCATCTGCTTCCCAGATGCGCCTCCTAATGATGCTGGGTGCTGCAATGGCTCTATTATCCACTAAAACACTTGGGGCCCTCAGAGCTCATAGGCCACTAGGCACTTGCTTAGCGAGTCTAATGGATAATCCATTGCTGTCCACGTGAGACATCATGTAACATAAGGATGTTTACGGATTTTAAACTTCCCAAGACTCTTGGGTGCATCCGTTAATTTAGTTTAAATATTATTTTACCAAAAACAAGAGACCACCTCCCTTAGTGGAAGTGAACAGGTTATTGATATTACAAATATTTTCAGTCCTAAAAAAAAAAAAAATTGGGGTAAACTGTACCCAGGAAAATAAGTGTTTCGCTTAACCAAAAGGTTGTATAAAGGGCAGTCAGCAAAAATGATCAAATATAAAAACAAACACATAAAATGAAAATAATACTTACTGATCTTCATATATTTTTCTGTGATGGGGGAAAAAACAAAAAAGGGAGATAAGTGAATGAACAGAACAGACGACAAAGCCTTGTAACTACATGAACAAACAATTGTAATTAAACTTGAGTGTTATGACAGATATGAAATCATAAACAATATAATTGTATTTTATAGTCTGTAATCAGAAAACTGTAAATGTTATATAACCCTGCACATAAATGAGTGTATTCAGAGTATATCTGATCAACGTTCACCTTCATATAATATAAAAAGTCATTCTTTTGTGGTCTATAAATACTGTGGGGGTGGTGATGATGATGATGAACAACACGTTAAACTATATGGTAACATTAAAAGGAAAGAAGGACACTCCAGCCATCAGGCCTGGACTAGCCATCTGACACACCGGCAAATGCCTAGCGGGCCCCTGGCCAGCAGCGTAACACACTCACCCGATTTGCCATTCAAGCCTGCACGCTACATGTCCATAAAAATGTAGTGTGCGGCCATACATATCCGGATATCAGCCATACATTAAAGTGCCAGGGCCAGTTATTGCCCGTCTGGGCCTGCCAGCCATCATATGCACTTTAATACATTTAATACATTGTAGGAGAAAGTTAGATTATACCCACAGGGCACCCTAATTGTTCTTATGAATACATACAGTATTTTCACAATTTGTTTGTGAACGTTAGAAAGATCAGATTTACGATATGTTAGTGCAAATACAAACATAAAATGACAGGGTCGGTATGTAAACAGGGCTACTCAGACAGCTCAGTTGAATCACCTACTAACCATTGCACCTGAGCCCATTATAGTTTGGTGAGACGTTGTTTATTTTCCATTAATTGGTTGGAAGAGTTTGTCTAGAGCCGAATCTTACAGCCTCCAACATCACAAGTAATTCCAAGTTAAAAGTGCGTAGATATGTCAGTGGGTTTCATTAAGAATTGAAGATAAACATATGGTAGGTATATATCAGCATTACTGTATGTAAGATCATACATTGGAGGCCTGGCAAAATTAAAAGGTACTGCACTAACCTGCCAAGTAGTAAATGCCCAAAGCCACAAAAAGCTTATTAGGGTTACGTATTTCCTATGCTCCCCCTTTCAAGACAGCTATAACCCTAACATGTTTAGAACATGTATCAACACCACTTAAACAAGACAAAGACCTTAGAACACGCTCACCATATTTTTGAAATGTAATCAGTTGAGGTTGTTCATATATAAACACTACCATTTAAAAGTTTGGGGTCACTTTGTAGCTGCGCTGTGCCATTGGAACACTGCAGTGATGGGAGTGATAAAGGGCTTCTGTACGCCTATGAAGATATTCCATTAGAAATCAGCCGTTTCCATCTACAATCATGGTTAACAACATTAATAACGTCTACTGTATTTCTGGTCCATTCGATGTTATTATAATTGGCAAAATTTGCTTCTCTTTCAAACAAGGACGTCTCTAAAGGACCCCAAACTTTTCAATGGTAATATATATTTATATACATATAGGTAATAGTAGGCATTATTAAACACTCATCTACATTCACCATACAAGCCAGAAGACTTGCTCTTCCCACAGAAGTCTCGTAGTTCTACCACCACTGCAAGGAATACTGGGCAGGCATAGGCAAGCAAGGTTAACAATGATCACTTTTTTGCCTCTATATCCACTTTATATATGGATCCCTTTAGAGCATATATTGTAATATCGCTGGTGATAAATGTAACCTACATTCTCTTATTGTTACTTGTAAATGTAACCTTTGTAAAGGTTTTTATTTGGAATCAACTGGAATGGAGCCCATTAAGAAAAGGAAAACATCTTAGCCTGTCTGATGTCTGACTTCTCCCAGGCTGCAGAAGAAATTAGAAGTATTTAAAAAGATAATAAAACGTATAGTTAGAAAAAGAATGACACGGCATCTCGTGACACGTGTTGTAGTCAGAAAATAAAATGTGAATATTGTGGTTATGCCTCATAATGATAATAAGTGGCTCAAAGGAGGGGATACAGTATAACAAAACGAAATACTGGAAAATTAAATGAATTAAGAAAACAACTCGCTGCCAATCCCAATGTAATAAAAGCACTTAAAAAGCCCAATATGGTTTCTGGATGGTAGAACAAATTATTATGTAAAACAGAACATAGTAGCTTGGGTAAACTCAATGTATTTTGAGGAAAGAAAAAGAAATATATTCATAATAAAAAAATAAAATAAAAAAACAAAACTTGTAATATCTGAGATATAAAAGTTATTTAAAATTATCTTTTTGCCCCTATACAGTATCACTGATGTTATTTTAAAGTGTAGTATTATAATAAATAGGCTGCTGGGGAGGGTTATGTTACTAGTCACTATGGTAAATCTATTTAAAGTGATTTAAAGGAAAAGGAAAGCTGATTTTGAAATACAATTCAATTCTAGGGGAAAAAACAAACCTGGGACAAATGTCCTCAAAATGGGGACACCTGTTTATCCTAAGCTTGGGAAGGTCTATTGCTTGTTCTGATGAAAACAATAATCTTCAGATGTCTTCATTGTAGTTTACTAAATCATATCATATATTTCTTTGCTTTTCCTAGGAATACAATACCAATAGACATTCCCATAAACTCCTTTGACTTATCTTCAATCACGGCTTAAAAAGCCCTAAAACCCTTAAAAGCCCTAAAACATTCTATCCTGAATAACCATTTTTAGCATCTGTTGAACAGACCGCACAAAGCCACATTCAGTATCATTAATGCTCTCGTATTCTTTGATTCCAATACCAACTGGGCTGCGGTGTCAGAGAGAGAGAGAGAGGCACCTTGATATTCACAAAAGAGAAAGACAATTTTTAGTGTGTGAGAAAGCCAGGGCGACTCTTGTGATGTGGCTGGAATTAGCAGATTGTTTGCTTAGGGAAGATCTGTGCAGGCGGGCTGCTGATCAGCGTGTTTTCTGATAAACATAGGGAAGTTGTACATCAAAACACGCCAAGGTGTCTGTGTGTTGTCCTTGCAGGAAATACAAAAACCGTGTGAGCTTTGAAGTGAAGGTCATTATTTAAACCCCCTACAAGCATATAAATGAATCAATTGTTTCTCCGTTTAATTGGAATGATAATTAGCCACCATCTTAAAGGGATGAGAAAGACTAAATTTAAATACAAACTGTATCTATGTTCATCATCAAGAGGTGGATTTTTTTCTGAATGCCTACCAGGTTTTGAAGCCTCTACCATGGCATAGAGTGGGGTTGGTGGGACCATGGGCTTGTTTTGCCTACCAATGTTTTTTTTTAAATATGGGTTATTTAATGGCATAAAAACAGTAAACAATTCATTTTCAAACCTATTACCACTGTACGCATCCTGGTTTCTCATTACTATGGATTGTAGTTTCAAGTTGAAAGTTAAAAGTTAAAAATAACATATAATATCTTTCACAAAGATCACATTTACCAAAAGGATACCAATATTTCTTGATAATGATATTTGAAATTGTATCTCAGATAATGTCTGGTTATTAAGCAAAACAGGGACCCCCTTAACCCCATGGTGGGAAGGGAGAATATGACAGCTGGCCTAGGCCAGAGTTATGGGCATGCCAGTAGTTCTGCCATTTGGTGTGGGGGGTGACAATGTTGCAATTCTAGTGATTTGGGTGAAAGGAGGGATTTACCTCTTTCCCACCCAGCTACCTCTATATCTATGGGGTCGCTGCATTGTCATAAAAGGGTTAAGTTTTGCCTATGTATTCACTAGTAGTGCATAACACTAAAAATAAAACATTATATGACTTTAACAAATAAATCACTGTCAGAAATGAATGTGAAATACGGAGGATATCAGAAATCTACTTAATATGGGTTAAATTTCTTTATTAATCAGGCAATAAATGGCATAAACCCGTACGAGCCTCTGGAGCAGTTTATATGAAAATAAATTTGTCAGAGGCATATTATAATTTCCCCATTTATCTTTCCCTGGATTGTATTCAGTGCATTTAATGATCCTCTGAAACTGAACGTACTTCAATGAGACTTTATCCAATGCTATATGATGAAAACAGAAAAAACCTGGTGTGACATATTCTCACGGTACAAGAAAATCATAAATAATGATAATAATCATCATAATAATGTGCCATAGTTTTATTGCAATGTTTTAACTTTCTTAAGTAGAATAGTTCCTAATAAATAGTGAGAGGTTTTATATAAAAAAATGATTCTGGAACAAAGCTTGAAACATGGTCTTATCACTCATTTAAATGTTCCGGCTTGACAATTACATTGGTTGTTGTTCGATGACTTTCAAATTATACTTAACTCCAGTTAATTTATGTACTCATCAAATTCCATAACGATTGGCAACTTGGATATGATTGTATATTGTATCCTGAGCCGCATAGTGCAGAGAGCATCTCCTTGGTCTTGGTATAAGATCAACTAATAGTCCTTCCTTTTATCTACTCGCAATCAGCTGGTGTCACTTAGCATGAACATGTCATCCATAGATAACAGAACTCCTTTGCTACAGAGGTTCTAATCTCCTTTACCCTTAAACAAGGGAAGGGAAGTTGCTTTAACCCAATGAATCCCAAACAGCACAGAAGATTTTTTTACTTTTTCACCTCCGAGCACCTTGTGTGCTAGATCATCATATAAACACATAAGGGGAAAGAGATCTACTTTACTTACTTTAAAGCTTGGGTATATTGTTTTAAATACTGTTTCAGCTCTTGGTCCTTTTCATACAACTCCAACACAGTGTGCGCCTCATCGTGGTGATAACAGTAGATTTTATATACATCTTCCAGAGGGCACTTTATCTCCAGGAACAATTCCCCTAAAAAACGGAAAGATAAATACTTTTTTGTAGACAATAGCAGCTCTGATGAATCTAATACTTTTGTGCCTGTCAGCTTAGCTCTCCTGCAGCAGTCAGCTGCTGAATTCACACAAAATATTAATTAAGAAGAACATACAGTAGTGTTACTATGGAACGGTTTATAACTGAATCGTGTATAGGCCACAGTCATGGCATTATTGTGTACTTTGGCCTCTAAGGGCTTCTACAAACCCAGTGCATTCTAGGCTCTCCACGAATGCTAAAGTCCTTTGCACAGTCTACAATTCTTTGTCTTTACTAGATTTGGTAACTACACAAAGACTGGTGTATCCTGTTAACCAGGTGACTTGTGGGATAGTAAGAGCAAACTTTCTAACGTATCTATGGTAAAATGATTAATCAGTTCATGTTTTTAATTTTACAAATGACAAGTTTCAGCTCACTTATATATGGTAAATAACATTTCCCCTTTTCCACATATTTGCTAACTCTGCCATTATAAACAAACTTCCCCTTTTAAAGTGGTCCATATTCTGCCTACACTACCTAAAATGCATATATAACACGTATACCATAGAGAACAGTCATTGCTTTTATTGGCGGTACACTTGCCGTTAAATATCCGTTTAAAGTCCTAAAGAACCATTTGAAATTAGAGGACAATTGGAAGAGCAATTACAGAACTACTCATGATTCTTTAGCCTTGTGATCTTATAGTTCAAATTGCAGGTACATATAGGATCACATTCAACCCAAGACCTATTGGATTGTGAGGTTTTATATACATTGGAAAACGCTTTGTATGAGTTTTCATAGGGCAGCCTCGTCACTGATAAATATCAAACATCATACCTACCTATAACCTGGTGCTCTTGGTCAACATCTGTTGTGGCTTCTTCCAACAAAGACACCACCTTCGCCGATATCTGACAGACAGACTCAATGTTGATAAATAACGCATCCACATCAATTCGTTCAGACTGAGGAAAATATAAGAAAAGCAAACTAATGGAAAATGTGTTGCACTAGATGCTTTGTTAAAGGTTGCAAAAATCACACAAAAAAACATTAATTAGTAGAACATAACCAATATTTTGTATATCTTTTCATAGGTGCTCTTCCACTTCATGCTGAATCCACCATAGAAACAATAATCATGCAAATTAAATTTCATAATTAATTGTGTGCTAGGAAAACTTCACTGTAATGTAAAATAATGTTTTAGTAACCACCATTTGTAGAAAATAAAAAAAAGTTTAATAACTTACATGATGGTTTCGAAGTGGCTGGACAACTTCTCTAATGCAGAGCTCCAGGTCATTTAGAAAATCTTTTTCAGTCTGGATGAGCTCACTAATAATCTTTGCCCGCTTAGCCATTTTTCTAGTCCTTAGCTCTTCTGTGTCTTGCGTTGGCGATGTCGGGACTGATGCTGAAACATTTGGGGCCATCTTTTCTATTCAAAGTCATAGAGAAAATGTGTTACAAGGGGAAAATGTACGGGGAAACAAGGAAAATATGTAAGCATACCGAGCACCCTCATTTATGGGGGAGAGGGATTATTGACTAAATGTTACTTGGCTCTCATTGGAACCCAGATTGTTGAAGCAAGCAAGTATTGCTTCATTTATCACGGGAAAAAATAAGCATAGCTGTCCTTTCTAGTAAAATATTTCACTAGAAAAGTAAAAGTTTATTAGTTTACAGAGATTATAAAGCTAGTAGCCTCAAGTCTGTGTAGTTATGTATAATTAGCTAGAAACTGGCAGCATAGAACTCCATATCACATTGAGTTTGAACATACTGAGAAGTATACCCTCAGGTCAGGTGAGGTAAGATTTCCTACAAAGTACTATTCGCCTAGTATATTTTTTTTTTGGTACCCATGCAAAACAAACAGTTATTCTGATAATATGAACCAGCTAAAAATGAGAGAGAAGCTGCAGTTCACTGAAGACTTGAATCATGGAAAGTTAATTAGTGGAGTAGGAACACCACATAAAGAGCCACCAAATTATCATCGTAGATGGTGATATCGTCACTGATCATGTTCTGATACGATGCTTAGGGCATGCTTCTCCTTGTTTTCTGTGAATAGTAAAGTCACAGCAATAAGTCAACCCATCTGTTCTCAATGAAAACGATCTCTTCATGGACACAAAACATGGCTGTCAGCTGTTCTCTACAAAGTGAAAGACGCACTTGAGGTCCATGGTGAGCCTAATTCCTGTGTACCTCCTGTTTAACGTTATTGTCCCCAATATATACTGAAATTAAAGAATATAATTCCAAGGCTACACTCATCTGGAGGCAGGTTGTGAGTGAGAAGAAGGGGGGATATGGGTTTGGACAAACACTACTCCCCTCACAGGGGAATGAAGAGACTGACTTGGAGAGTTCTCAGGTATGCATGTTTCATGGATAGAATGACCTAGAAACAGTTCCAGTTGTGTATCAAACATGTTTATGGTGTAAACCATGTAACCGACCCATTGAGCAGCGGGATACCGGGAGGCCTAGGCCTAGTTCTAGGCCAGGATACATCACTGGGTCAAACCACAAAAAGCATTCCATTTTTGTAAAGTCGATAAAAACAATTTTAAAGCTTTGTACCAGAATTACTTTTTTTATACATAAGCTCTCTGTATTTTCCTGCGTCTGCTAATATTTGACATTACACCGTATCAGGAAAACACCTTAGCATTTTAGCTGCCGCGAAAAACAAACCAACCAAAAAGTCCCCAAGGCTTTAGGCCAAAATACAGTAATGCTGTAAGGCAACGCACTACAAAGGACATATTTACCAGCTTTAACTGTTTAACCAGTTTTATGATTGTCTTTCGCTAGCTTATGGATCATTAAAACATATTCCAAACGGTGACAAC
The DNA here is from genome assembly GCF_027358695.1 of Spea bombifrons. Classification (NCBI taxonomy): domain Eukaryota; kingdom Metazoa; phylum Chordata; class Amphibia; order Anura; family Pelobatidae; genus Spea; species Spea bombifrons. The sequence goes on from NC_071087.1 coordinate 46,952,704, forward strand.
TGAATTAAAGAAACCGTGACTTTTTCTTAAACACCTATTTATTTTTGCATGTTATGTGCTAAATAATACTGTGCAGGGAATTTTAGATCCACATGATTTAATCCAGAAATGGCTGTTAGTAGTAATATGCCTCGGTAAATAGCCCTTAAAAACAATGGTTTAATAGTAGGTTGCTTGATGAAGAGCTGCACATTCAAATTTCACACCTCCTTCACAATAAGAGATTTGCATTATAAATACATGGCGCTGGTAGGTAATTTGCTAAAAACACCTGAGTCCTAGTAAAAGGGATATTTGTAGCTTGGAGACAAAGCTAAAGCTAGGGTTGCCGCCTAAACCGTACTTTACAGGCTGGACCAGGGCTGATTTTCAGTAGGGTCATGAAAGGTTAGTAACCAGGCCCAAACTTACCATTGGGTAAACTGGGCACTGCTTACTTACCTTCATTGCCGCTGGGGCAGCAGACCCTTTCTTTAGTATGAAGCTGCTGGTTAGATGCACAGCCACTGTAGCCACGTGCATCGTGCAGGCAGCGGCACATAGATACATGATCGCCCACTGGCCTTAAAGTCACAGGACCTATTTTAATCCTGTTGGTAACCATCGTTCTTTTACAGACAACCTGACATGGTCTGAGGTGGAAAAACATTTGTGTCTTTCCATGAAACCCAACAAGAGATTCAAGTGTGCTATTCAGAATGCATTAGACCTTAGTGTGGATAAGACCTATGCGAGCAAGTCGTGAACGCAGTAGGGAAGTGAATAACTACCCCAAATCAATTTTGTTTTAGAGGATGAGCAAATGTTGTGGACCAAAGATGTGGCACCTTATATAAGTAGCAATTCATCATTATAACCTCTACAATCCAGCTATGTACCCAGTGAGAAGAGACTCGTATTCTAAAGCATAATATTGGTGCATATTGTTGGAAAGGACTCAAGGGTGTTTTTACATTTCTTTCATACATTTTCTAAATATTTTTTATTGACTTTTTATTCATTTTAGAGCCTACTTTAGCATGTTAATCTACACCTTTCTATATGTAGTCCACAATGTATAACTATAGCCTTTGTCTTGGGGGTTTTTATGTTGATGTTTTCATACAACAATTGTTCCACGTTAATGGACCATACAGCCAAGAGGTCACAACAGACTGGAAGAGAATGGATGGGGTAAGGAAAGAGGTGTTGATAGTAGTAAGATATAGTAAAGAGAACGACAGGAGCTGGATAAATAACCAAACAAAAAGTCAAACAAAATAAGCATTTAATTAAAAGAAAGTAACAGCGATATGGTTCAATGAACAACATTAAATATGTCATTCATATGGATACACTAACCACTCTGGTCCAGGATCTGGAACTGAAATTAAATGTCTACTTTACTTATTTAGTGTCCTAAACTAAAATGTAGGATTTGGGAAAAGTGGCTGATCTGCTTTCAAAAGTTCACTTTTCTGCATGGCCTTATGTGTGCCAACTCTGACATCATCACCCTCATCATTCTGTTTCAAGTCAAAGAGGCTGCTTAATGCCAATAAACTGGGCTGGGAGTAATGAGGCAGGATGGAAGCATGACTGGCAGGAAGAGGGATGATGGATGAATCTGGGCAGCGAAAATCTTCACGTTAAAAAAAAGAAACAAGATTACAGGATATAATGTAATGCAAGAAACAAAGACCTATGAGATATTTGAGATGAAACAAAATTAGTGTCAATTATATGATATTTATCATATAATATTTATTATATGAAAATAATATATATAATACATATATATAGTGGGAACCTTTCACTCATTAAGCAGGGATACGTATAAATGCAGTTGAAAAAAAATCTAATTTCAAAGACAAGACTGTGCCTTACAAGTTTAAAAAATTGGATGTCAATATCAAGTTATCAAAGAAAATTGGTATTCAGCGCTAAGTACATCCATAAAGAAAGACATCTATATTGAAAGCTATTCGAACATAAAGGGCAATCATTTCAATTTTTCGAGAAGCTCCGGTTAATAAAAGTGGATAAAGTTAAAAGGATATCTCTTTTAGAGCCACAGGTAGATTCAAAGATTCCGAGGCTTTATCTTTTGTTTGATCTCAAAACACACCCAGAAATGCCAAACAAATAAAGCAGGGAACATCCAGATCAGCCGGAGAAAGACATTTAACCCTTTACGCTAGTGGGTAAGCAATGCGTTACAAACATAATCTACTTTGGGACTGAAGGCGTTAACAGGTTGTACTACACCTCCCAAAGGTCTTCAGTATTACTTGATCACAGTAGAAGCCTCGTGCATGCGCAGCTTTTACTAGGAAGTCAACATTTACATATAATTTAACTGATGGTGTTCTACCCGTATACCAGGCTATGTTGGGTGTCATACAAATAAATGTGTTTAATACACAATTACCACAACAATGATTCAATAATAGCACAAGATCTAAACATACCATTTAAAGGCAACTTTTTGGATTGGTTCTTTTTGTATTATTATGTGGCTACAATAAGCTTTTATTGATTTCTGTTGAGGGAACAGTATCTATTAAAAAAAAAAGTCCCAAGAAAGCTGGCAAACTTTGAAACTATGATGTCACTGTGCTGCAATGTTAATATTGAGTTTGCAACCAGTGCAAATATATGATGACATGACACTGATGGCCTGCGCTTTTCTTTACTGGCCCTAAACAGAGTCGATTTGGTTGATATAAAGCATTAATTAAGGGAAGGAAAAAGGTGGCACTCATTATGAAATCCTTTTTGGTAGTCTTAAAAACTTTAGTGACCTAGGAAGTGTTGGTACCCTAGGGTCGCTTCCGTTGGGGTCGAGTTGGGGTCATGTTTAGCGTGCTAACCCAGGGCATCTCAGGTAGACTTGATACACGCGCATAGTATAGTACTAAAGTTTAGGACTCCAGCTCACGCAATGAACAAGATTTTAGAGTGTTTTTTTTTTTACTACAGGACCCAAGTGCCAGATTTGGGCTGTCGCACCGATCTAAGAAACATAGGGTGCGAATGCTTGTATCATGGGTTCCTACAGACATTAAAGGGACCGTTTACTGTCCCCGACAGCCTCATTAAAGAAGACTGTATCAATTATAATATATGTAGAAATTCACTTATCGGGTGCAATGAGCTTATTGGACTTCCACAATTGGCCTATAAACAAATCACTCTACATGTTTGTTCCTGTTATTCAGAAACAGGAAGGAGTAAGGTAAGGCAATTCCACCATAGCCCTGTAATTTAAATGAGATCCCTGTTATATTTGCTCTAGTAAAATACCCATGGAGGATGCAATTGCTCTTCTTGGGAATGATACTCCATAGATAGTACATTAGACTGCTGTTTGCGGCAAATATACCTGACCAGTGATGTATCCCTGCCAAGCCTAGGGCAGCAGGTCCTGGGGGGGCAGTCCCCCTGGTACAAAACTTGGGGGCAGATCGTCCTCTAGGGTGATCAAATCCCCAGTGTCCTGTTGAACAATAGACTGGTTACAGGGGAGATCTTTGACTTACTCAACCGGCCTATTTCTCCTATAGAAGCTGAGCCAGCTCAGTACAGCCGCCATATACTTCATTGACGTCATATCTCGGGCCTCATTAATTAAAGGCGCACAGTGCGTTTTATTGTACTTTGGACACTGACCATTGAGGAAAAGGCAACCAGGGGGCATTACTGTTCCTGACAACACTAAGGGTTTTTACCTCAGGGGCCCAGTCTGCTACTCACTAGTCTAAACCAGACTCCCACTGTTTAGAAGGTCTCTTTCTGGTGACCCACATTGATTACTGATTTCCTTCCCCAAAGTAGTACGTATGTGAACAGCGTAGGAGGAGAACATGCCTGACCACCAGACACAATGTTATCTGCCAGCCGTATGTACACCTGAAAAAAGGTAGGGAACCAAAGGTAGACGTGAGCCAGGGCAGCTGCCCATTTTGCTTTGCATTACAGCCCTGGTTTTAATGCATTCATTTAGTTGTGCTAAAAGGTTTGATAGTTTAACTTAAGGTTTTGCCCATTTCCACCCTCTGGTGCCACTCATGTCCTATCCCATTTTTAACAACAGCATTTCTGCACCTCATAGTTTGCAAACTTAATGGATGACTTCCAAAGCTTTATTCCCGGGAAGCCCCCTGGCAGGACAAGGAATCTCCTTCACTTAATTCCATATATTCATCAGGGACTTCCACAAACCTTGTCCTGGACACTTCTTGTACTTATTCACCCCTGTTGTATGGCTTTGCAACCGCAAAATAATACAAAGCGGACACACACATTTTCTCTAAATGCATAAGATTAATAGCAATGCAAAGCAGGTATTAAAAGTACCCTGAGAATGTAAAACATATCAGCTCTGTGCAGCGTCAGCATTTTATTATTTAGCGGGTAGGTAATAAAAATCAGTAAATCATGAATGATAATGCTCATTCAGGCAAACTGCTGTAAAAGAGCCATAGGTAACATTACACAAAATATGGGAGATAAAGTGTGGTTTATGGCAGTGACGCAAGTCTGCCAACAGCCATAAAGGCATAGTTCCATAAGGCGCTAAGCAACATCATAAATTTCATGGATAGGAGGAATTCAATAATATAAAGCTGGAGACCATGACCCAGAGGTTTCGTTAATTGCATAGAAACTAAATTCTGGAAATAAAAGGAAAATTCTGTAAATGAACCCATGGGCGTTTCTTAGACTGTAAGCTTTATTGGGCATTTGGATCTCCTGTGGATATATATGTATTCATGTTATTTAACAGACTTAATATGTAGTATTATATGACTGCACATGTTGTACCCTTCCGTTCATTATACTATAAACAGCAAAGCACTAAGTACATGTAAATACGTCGAAGGGTTGGGCCTGATGGGCTTTATGTCTTTTCTCAACCCATTTAAAAATTAAAATTGCATTTATTTAGGATTTTTGTTTGACAGTCAGTGTAATTGTCTTGTAGAAATCTAATTTAAAAGTATGGGTTCATTCGACTTTATGGAAGATATGAATCCTGGAGTGGCAGCGCCAGCGATGTGTAATCAATTACCTGTCCTAAAGATGTCTTCTTTCTCCTCGTCTAACTCTTACGCTGTTTGAACCGATCAACAACAATGAGCATTTTAACAATAGAGCAGATAATCAAGATAATGGGAGGAATGATACTGCAGATCAAGAGAAAAGGAAGTCAAATGTTTTTTTCATGGTCTAGGTCAAGAAATTAAAGGGGTTGATAAAAGGTAAAAATCACAAGATAACCAGGAGCAATTACTGACACCATTCTGTATCCCTGACCCCCTGCGGTGGCATAGATCTCTCTAGCCCTCTGCAATGGCTAACATCTTAACAAATAGCTTGACAAGCAAAGGAGCCTTTCAGGAAAACACTACACTGTGACGAAGACAGCATGCCATCCCATGCACATCACGAAAGGATGAAAACAGAGGAGGACTTGTAATTCATTATAGAAATGCTTCCTATTACAGTGTTGTACAAGACTGATATATATATATATATATATATATATATATATATAGACATACATGCAGCAGGTAGGCATGTTCACCACAATGATCGATGTATTTATTTATGAATACATTTTTTAAAAAATGAGCTTTAAAGCGAGCAGAAGTCTATCTGTATATAATTTCCATATTTGTCCGATAACCAGCACATCATGCAAATCATCACATTTAGTCACTAGACATATCAGATCATTCCGACCTCCAATGCCTCTATTTTTGCAGGCTCGTTGTAGCTTTGCCTAGTTCTGCAGGGGGTTCATCTTAGTATTGACCCCAGTGACTAAGTAGATTAGACTGCCTACTGTTGGGGCATCCCGAAGAAGCCTTTAGAGTGAAGAATAAGGAACAGTTACCAATGTGCTCCCACACTAGTAACAATGCCTACAAGTGACGCATGTAACAAGCATTTACAGCGCATTTTATTATACTCTTTATGTAAAAAAATTTGATATATTACATTTTATAACCCAATCTTAATTTTAATTATAATTTCAATTTAGTCATTTTATTCCACTTTGCCGTCTCTACTATTTTGTCTCCTGGGCTGTACATTCACTTTGTTTAGTAATTGAACTTACACTATTCTGTTGCCATGAGTCTGATGAAGCCACCTGAGCTTAGATCTGTTACTAAGTAGGAAAAACAAGCCAGACTTCGGCTATCTTACAGTGGTTATGTGTAATTTGCAGCAGGAAGAGCTGCCCAGCCCTCTAGTTGGGTCTGATCAGCAATCCTATTACTGCACAAACATAAAAACGTGTTGGTTTTCTGACATGGAAACTTGCCTACAAAAAAAGGCCACGTAACACAGTAGTTGTTTTAAAAAAAAAAAAGCTGGGGGAAAAGATCCAGCACATGTTTAGGAAATATTTATCTATGAAACTTAGATTAACCCTTTCACGTAGTCAGCAGATAAACTAAAGAAAAGCAATGGAAACATCGGCAAACGTACATGTACTTTCACGTCATTTCATGGGTAAATCAAAAAGGTATATTGGAAAATCATGGATGTTTAAAAGTATATTTAAGTGCTTTTTTATTGTTGTTCTTAGGCTTGTATACAAGTCCCTTTTACAATGTGCCCACAAGTACTCCTACCAAACCAAAAGAACTGTTATATTAAATGTGGATAGCCAACACGTAGGCTCTAAAAATGTTGTTTAATTACGGCTTCTATTATCATCATCTAGCCTTTCGCCACCATGGTACTTCCAGAGAATTATAGGAAATGTCACTCAACAACAGCTTTCTGTTATTTGTAAGTATTACGAATACATAACTGTGCAAAGTAATGTTACTATAAAAAGGGTAAAATATTGCTTCAATGTCTCTCCTACTATGACATCATCTTCTGGCAAGATCAGTGTGAATGAATGTGTGAGTACTAGAATACTGAGCCTTAAGCATTCAGTTTCCTTGTCAGTGGATGGACTAATCTGCAAAGCTAAAAAACTGTTTTTCTATATGAACTAAAGAGTGTTTTTTTCAATTAAGCAGCAGAAAAAAGAAAATGATTACTAGTATAAAGTATAATAAAGTATACTAATTACCAAGGATAAGACCTTTTATACCATATTACCAGTTTGGCTTTATATATATATATATATATCCTTTAGTCAATTACAATGTGTTCAAGGTTAGGTTTTGAGGACTACAATATGCACAGGATAATATATGTCAAAATGGGAAGAATATGGAAGTTTTACAAGAGATAATGCACTGATAGGAAATAATATTTGTGCGCCTCTGTTCTTAAGGGGTAATGGATTGATGTGACAGCCTTCCAGCAAAGGAAGTATAAGCTAATAAGGTTGAGAATCTAAAAAAGGTGTCTTAAGTGTCCTGCATAAGCCAAGGCCACATAGCCTTTCTGAAGAATATCCATATAGAAAGGTTTTAAAATTAGATGTGTTATGAAGAGGACCATATTTATCAAAGCAAGGCTGGGGTAATTCTGGGGCACAGCGATAAATTTCGAAACAGTCTTTATGGAATCTATTGAAATTTTCATACAGATTGCTTCACATCAATTTTTAAGAATTTTAAGTGTGAAGTGGAGAATACCTTTGGAACCTTATTAATACTTCTGAATTAACGGCCCCTAGTGTGCAACACAAAATAAACTTCTGAAAGTTCTTCAGACAAATTTGTACTTCATGTCCAATTGCACTCACCTTTCAGTTTCTGGTTATACTCTGTCCTATCGGACTGACTCCTGCGCAGTGTGCCAGTGGTTCCAGAGTCCCCATTGGTAGTGGGCTCCACGATGGTGTCCGTCTTCCTCCTCTCTAACATGTACAATCTGCTCTTCAAAAAGGTCAGATTCTTCTTCTTGACACCTACAGTGTCTTTTCCTCCTGGTTCCTTGGCATCCATAGCAAGTCATTCAATATACAAGTATTTTCTTCGGTTTCCCACTGTTGTATTATTCTAATCCCAGGACACAGCACTGGAATGATTCAGCTCTCCCTTCAACAGATCAGCTGTGGCCGCGTTAGTAACCTGGCTAAGACAGACACCTGTACAGCTCCGAGCTCCTCCCCTATGAAGTCATGTTACAGTGTACCTGAGGGCTTGTCACCTGAGATTCTTGCTGCGCTGGCAGGCACAGGAAAACCGGCTGCTTGTAACCCATGTTAAACTTACCCTCCTGAGGCAGAGGTGTCCTTTCCTTTAACTACTTCAGTGATCGGGAAGCCTACACATAGCCTGACCCTTCAGTAATGAGGGGAGGATACGTCTCTACACAGGGCTTTTGTTACCCTTTTCCTATTGTTAAGATGGGAAAAAAAGCCATTTAGAGCTAGTGCCGAAGCCGATCTGAAGAATATGTGTTAACGCATTAAACTTCATTATTTGGAAATTCATTCCAAAAGTTTCTCACTTTAGCTTTGTATGCTAATACGCAAGGCTGCCCCTTGCCAAGTTGATAGTATGCAATCTTCATTTCAATTTCCTTGCCTGATGAAAGGATGGCTAATGACTAAAGCTAACAAACCAAGCCCTGACACAACCCCCACAGCATTATTATCCTTCTGGGTAAAGGGCTGTTTAAGGAATTCTCATAAACTTAGTTGCTAGGGTCAGTTTGCTGCTGGGCAAAGACATTACGGCACATCAGTAGGTGTCCATTGTATAACGTGGGGCTATCAGTGAATCTGACAGGGAAGATCTAAAGCACTGCATTTTTACAGGGATATCACAGGTTTTTTTTACCCCTTTTGCAACATTATTATCCTAGCACCTTTATTTTATGTGTACTTTATTGTATGTGCATATCACTTAAGTGACGTAACACATCACTTAGTCGCTTACTCACTACAACAACAATACAAACAAAATTAGTCTGAAAACTTTGTTAGGCAATTAATGTTTTGTGTGTTTTTTTAACATTTTTAATATTATCTTGCTTAATCTCATCAACTGCACCTGACAAATTTATAGTATATGGTAATTAAAATAATTGAGTTAAGAGGTACATATGTATATTGAAGCCTCCCCCAATCTTCATTAATGCAAAAAAAACCCCAAAACTTGTATTTCCGCTCATTTCTTTTGGCCTCCACTCTCCATTGGAGACTTTAGTGGACTGGGGATCCAGTTTCCATCGTGGCCTGCCTACTTTGGTTCACATGAACAAGGGGAAGGACAAGGTACCTCGGGCTTCTAGGAATAATAATAAAGAAATCTGTATTTTCCTACTCTGTAAGTAAACCTCTCCACAAGATAGGTTCTTAATACATTTTGTGCAGAATACGGACTGAGTGTGGCTTTACCTCAAGAGATCAACTACACGCAGTATTGTGGGCAGACCTATGAGACATGGGACATCTAGCTTACTTGTGTCATGAAGTAGGACCCCAACATTTGTATGGAGAAACACTGCTATAAAATAGCTAAACCTCTTCAGTAGACCAAAAAACAAGTTTGAACAGAAACATATGAATTGTTTTTTTTTTGTTTAATTTTAATTTGCAGATGTTTAATGAAAAATAATTTAGTAGTGTGTATAAAAATGTAAAATAGGCAGAATATGCATATTTTTTTCTAATCTCAGTTTGTAAAAATGTACATGATTAATAGATTCCAAAAGTAACAAAGATGAAAACACCATGTAAAATGTATATTTATTTATTTAATATTTACTTCTTTTGTACTTTCTGCTCACATACTTGAAGAGTAATAAACACAAAAACGACATCTTTTACTTTTTTAATTCTATGATTATAGACAAACTGACTTAATAAATTGTTGCTTTAGAACTCTGGGAAAATCTTCATTTCTTCACTTGAATAAAACAGGTCGAAAAGGAAAATGAAGCCAGCTGTGACAGCCCATATTAGTATCTTACAATAGGGTCACCACAGTCCTTGTTCTCAGCATTTGCATATGTCAGTGTGGTGGCTGAACAGGTCAAGCGAAAGGTAATGGAATGCACCAAGTTGTATTGTGTACAATGCCACAAGAGTCAACTATTGAACACGCACGAGAAGCCATGGAGATAGATAACAGACACATTCATGTCAATGAACCTAATTTGGCTAGGCCAAAAAAACAGAACCATGGATCTAACATTTTTTTCATATTATTATTATTATTATTATTATTTTCTGTATTTTAAACACACTATAACATACTAACAGCTTAATGAGCAAGCACCTTACCCATTCACTGTATATCGTCATGTTCTTAGCAATTCGTATGCTTTAATTGTAAATAATGAGGAACTGTCTACTTCTTGGAAATATTATCATTAGTGATTTGCAAGCTTCATTCTGCAGTTAATCAGGATTTAAGTGTATATGATTAGAGATAAAAATGTAAACTAAGGGAAAAAGCCAACTTTACATTTATGAGAACATTTTATTTAATAAAAGCCTGTATATATGTATGAAATTATTACAGGAAAAACACTGAAATACAAGTTGAAACACATTGCATAAAACAGGGGTGTCCAAGTTTTTTCTGCAGTGGGCCACTTCATCAGAATTGTATACGTGCAAGGGCCGCACAAATTTTTCACTGAGAAAATATGGTATTAATAAAATATGCAGATTGAAATAAAGAAAATGACACAAAACCTTTACTTTTCCTCTCACTGATTTTTGGGCCTAGGAAGTTTTATCCTCTGAAGTGACGAAATGAAAGTTCTGGACCGAAACCGAAAATTCAGGGTTCACTTAGCCGAAAACGAAAATGACTCTCCCCACACCTTTAAAAATAAAACAAATAACCACACTTCTAATAAAAGTAACACACCAAAATTGTACAAAAAAATTAAATAACAATGTTTATATATATACCGTATTTGCTCGATTATAAGACGACCCCCCAAAATCAAAATATTAATTTAGGAAAAAAAACAAAAAGCCTGAATATAAGACGACCCTATAGGAAAAAAAGTTTTACCAGTAAATATTAATTCATGTAAATATATTTTTTAAATTTCCTTTTATTTGCCAACCTGCCCCCCCCAGTTATGCCACTCTGCCCCCAGAAATGCTTTATACCCCCCTATTTGCCACTCTGCCCCATGATATGCCTTATACCCCTATATGCCACTCTGGCATATAGGGGGTTAAAAGGCATATCATGGGGCTGAGTGGCATATAGGGGGTTAAAATGCATTTCTGGAGGTATATATGCATATCATGGGGCTGAGTGGCATATAGGGGGTTAAAATGCATTTCTGGAGGTCCAGAAATGCATTTTAACCCCCTATATGCCACTCAGCCCCATGATATGCCTTTTAACCCAGCATGTACTGGCTGCCTTGGCTTGATAGGAGTGTGATTTCTGCTAACAGCAATCACACTCCTATCAAGCCAAGGCAGCCAGTACATGCTGGAACCTGGGGATGATAGTAGTGGGATTACAGCCTCCCTATGCCATGCTACAACCCCCACCCCCCTTACACATCCATGCTATCACACACAAACACACATTCACAAACATTTAAATACTCATTCATTCCATTAATCACACATACTTCACACATTAATCACACATACTTACCCAAAAACCCTCCCCCACCCCCTTACCTGAACTGCAGATCTCTCACTCGAAGACTTCTGCAAGGGACCGGCTGTACGAGCAACTGCTCTGGCCCCGCCCCCAGAGGAGGGAGGGGGAGATAGAGTTCTGTGAGGAAGCTACAAGCTTCCTGTCCTCCTGCTTCTAACGGAAGAGACGCTGCTCGCGACCGGTAAGCAGCATGGCCCCAGCCATTTTTTTGGGGTCTGATTAGAAGACGACCCCGATTATAAGACGAGGGGTATTTTTCAGAGCATTTGCTCTGGAAAAAACCTCGTCTTATAATCGAGCAAATACGGTATATATATATATATATATATATATATAATTGTTAACAGCAATCTCAGGCATACCCAGATTCCAGCATGTACTGGTAGGCAAACATGGGCATGATAGGCGTGTGATTGCTGTTAACAATCATATATAAACTAATATTGTTATTGTATTTTTTTGTCCAATTTTGGTGTGTTACTTACAGCCACCCTGTGCCATGCCCCCCACTTACGCATCCATGCTATCACACACACACAGATTCATATACTCATTCATTCACAGATTCATTCCCTCAATCATGCATACTTATTCATACACCCACCCCCTTACCTGAACTGCAGCTCTCTCGGTGCCGCCTTCAGACTTCCGCAGGGGCCGCAGCCTCCCTCTGCGTTTTTCGCATTCTGTGCGAGCAACTTCTCTTGTACTGCACAGAGAAAGCAGGAATAGAGCATGTGATGTAAATTCATGTGACTCTGCTGGGTTCTGCTTCCCCTGTTCAGTACAAAAGACCCTCCCACAGGTAAGCAGCAGGGCCCTTGCGATACCCCACGCAGGCCGCACCTCAAGGTCAGGAGGCCTGCATTTGGCCTGTGGGCCGCATGTTGGACGCCCCTGGCATAAGACATTTCTTACTCAAGGCATTTGCCACACAGACCACCATCCTATGCTTGGGATTATCACCACTTTTTCCCTTTAATTTAACATGTATAAGAGACAGCGATAGTGTTACACCTGCTGGTAAGGACGGACCAACTAAAACAGATACCAGCTTGTGTTTTATCTTTAAACATCTTACAGTACTAGTTATTTGGCTCCATATTTATTTAGGGAAACAGTTAATCTATTATTAAGCACACCATGTTCTAAATGCCAGGAAAAACTAGAAACATCATGTACAGTAACTCCTCATAATTTCTCATAAAACCCTAGTTAAAGCAGATCTGCTCTTACTATATAGCTCTGTATATTAAATTTCAGGATGTTACCATTCCCCTTTTATTAAGTTACTGCTCTTATTTAACAGAACGACCTAAACAGAAAACTGATTAATGTGCAAGTTCTGTCACCCATCTGCCACAGACCTGGGGCAGTTTAATGTCCCTGACACTCCCTCTGAAGAAGAATGCATATTAAACTCTGTAGGTAACAGTGCCTCTTTAATAAAATAAATAATAATAAATATAATAATAATAATAAAACCCACATTACGTAAAATAATTTACACCAGCAAAGAGGGGGGATTGGGAGCAATATGCAGCGCACATTGTTGTTCTTGCTGTTTGTCGGTATAAATGATAGTGTACAGGTATCAAAATGTATGTGGCTAGTCATCTACCTATCACGTGCCAACCCTATGTCGTGCTTAAAGACGAAAGGAATCAAAGCTGTGAATATGTTTCACTATTCATTTGTATTTAAGTTTGTTCACTTGTTTGTTCATTTGTTCTTCACCACAGCCACTATTTTAGGAGGATTTTGAATTTAACTTCTTCTATGCCTTTATGTCTTGTTTCCATGGCAACTCGACGTGCGAATGGGATTTCCGAAAATGGAAATGTTGGATGAATTTCGTCCGAACTGGAGATGGAGACTGGTGAATTTCGTTGAATACACTGAAACATTTTCCCCTGAAAATGAACACGAAAACAAACATGAATTCATATTTTTTTTTTAAATTAAAATACTACACAATAACTTTTATATGAAAAGTGATAACAAAATGTTTGCACACAACAGACAACGGTGTGGGATTATTACCACTTCTCACAGTTCTCACAATACAACTATGTGAGTTTCATTGCTGTGGAGTTCTGTAATAAACATAACTGGACTCCTAAAACAGAGGGACATCAGGATTGAAGACAGAGACGTTGGGATTTGGGCCTCCAAATTATGAGCATATGGGACGCAAGTAGGTTATTTTGCAATAGAATGCTTTCATGGGTCTTTGTGCATTTCATCTGCTGCACTGGTAGTAGTTCAGCCCATGTATTCAGGACCCGGCCGCTGTTATGTAGACAACCTGCCAGGTTCCTCTTATCCATGAACATACAAGGCTCCCACCCTGGTCTCTGCAGATCTGAGTGAAACAGAGTGCTGAGATATGGGAACATCCAGGCTCCAGCTACCCAGAGCCTCCCCTCTTTGGGATGTGGGTGGGCAGGTCTACTGACATTGAGTGCAGAGCCCATAAAAAGAGAAAAAATGAAATGTGGTAGGAGGGGAAGTGGGCGGGGAATGGGGTGTTCCCCGTGAACACCGCTCCAGAGAACCTGGGTTTCACACATAGACTTCACAAGTATGATGATGTCATGTCCCATTTACATATAGAAGCACACACCGCATTCTGTCTGCACTGAGGAAGGCCATTGATTTTCTATTAGTAAAGGTTCTGTGCATTAAACGCACCCACAAGCTGCATGTCATCCACAAACTGTCATCGAGTTCTGTTTAATTTCTACTTCCCTGTTTTGTCCCAAAACTTGCTGTTATCCATTGTCTGATTCGATTTAACCGTAACAACTTCCCCTTCCCTTTGCCAATTTTAACTTTTGTCATCTGATGAATAGTTTACATTTTTAAGGTAATCTACCAGTTTATCTTACTGTTTAATATTGTTATATTTTGAATCAAGCAGTTAAAATGAAAAATGAAAACTCGTTTAAAGAGATACCTATTGTAATAGGGCTATAACGTACAAAGTGGCTTTATTTCCGGTTACACAGGATTTTAAAGCACTGCATATGTATTCATTGAATCCTTGTCATGTAATATTATCTCCATGAGAGCTGACAGACTTTAGCTGTGACTGAGGTACTGTAGTCACATTAACATAACAAAAAGAATTTCTCCATAACCACACACACAGAACCATATATCAGTCTCTCTGTTGAAAGGTAGAGCCACCTTCTAAACTATGAGTGGCAGTCAGTGTTTGGGTGTATTGCGCAATGCTAACATACAGGCCCACGTATATAATTGTCTGTCCCACATATATGATTACCTGTCGCACATATAGGATTGCCTGTCTCACATATAAGCCTCATTCAGAAAATACTGAGTTTGGGTTTCTCCCTTATATTCTGAAAGGAATCACCAAATTTTTATTGTCTACAAGGTCCCTTAACTGGTACAACTACCTGAGTTGCCTATTTTGTATACACATATATATATATATATATATATATGTATATATATATATATCTATATATATATATATACTGCAAGGATACAGAGAGAAATAGATACAGATATTTATACAGTGATACAGATTTATATATATATGATTTTTGTAATTTAATTTTCATTTTTTGTAATGCTGGAAAGCTGATTTAACAATTAATTAGCTGCCAGCCTAAGTGGTGTATACTGGCCTAGGCCAAATAGGGTGGAAGCATCCAGGGAGCCAATAGCCACCATGAGCGATATAAGGCGCAAGGATTAGATTTTTTTTTTACACAAACATATGTTACAAAATGATCACTTTCATAGCTGCCAACACCAACACTAACACACATCCTTGGTATGCAGTAAATACATTTGCAGCAAATCATCTATATCTGTACAGGTGAATTTTACCACCTCTACAGAGGTTATTTTGAGGAATGTAGATACATAAAGAGTAAAACAAATTTCCACAAACCCAGTGATTTATTCACATATTGTGCTGGTCTTGGCCTGATCATATGTTATGTGTGTTCCTATAAAATGAGCCAGACACAGACAGTGATAAAGTATAACCCCTATCATTATATAACAAGCAAGACACAGACTGTGGTATAGCATAACTCTCTTCACTTTATTCTGAGCCAGGCACTGATGGTGGTACACCATAAATCCCATAACTATATACTGAGACAGACATTGATGGTGGTACATCATAATTCCCATCTCTCATCATCATAATTTTCATTGGCTTTGTTGCTTTCCCACTCACACTTACTCTCTCACTTTATTTATGCTCTATCACCCAGACTCCCACACTCATGCTGTCTCATATTCTCACTCATGCTCTCTCACTCATCCTGTTTGACACTCTTATTAACACACTCTCACTTGTCCTCTTATGTTTTCTCTGTCTCCTTTTCTGCGCCTCCATTTTTTCTCTTGTGCAGTCTTCTTTCTTCTGTCCTCTTCGGCCTTACGGACTACTTTCTCAAAAGGGCAGAAGAGGATGTGTGTGGAGGCTCTGCCTCTTTCCACTAAATATGTAAGCTATGTGTTCCCTCTCAAAATCTATGTTTTTCCTTTTGCAAAAGCATAGGGGGATTCTACAGAATCCCCTCATATGCCTTTGCCCCTTTCCACACCACCAGCTAAATGTCTTAAAGGAGATGTGTTTTTTGGCCAAACAGATCTCCCTGCATGTGATATACTCACCTCCTGTCAGCTTCAGTGCAAGCTTGGGGAAAACTGGCAGCAGGGTCTGTTCAGACCCTAATGTGTATGTGTGGAATGTGCTGCCATTGATTTCAATAGGAGCGCTTTCTTTCCACTGATTGACTACTTCAAGAGTAGGAGGGCTGCCACTTCTCTTTTGTGTGAAGTAGGTGCCTTATTTGTATTTATTTTTTCATTTAGGAAGAATGTATATTAAAGTATTCAAATAGTACTTTAATATGCATTATTTTTTTTTTGTATTCCTCTTTACAAGGGAGTGTCAGGGACATTAGACTGTCCCTTCAATGTTTCTGGGATTCTGGTAATACGAGTACTTCTTGAAATGTGGGTCATGCAGCTGACACTTTCAGAAAAAGAAATGTCCTGGGGCACTTCAATTATACCGTACAGTATTACTATTTACTACTAAATACAGTGTACATCTTATCACTCACAGGTGTTTTATCCCAATCTGATCATTGAAAAAAGATGGCTGAAGCTGTTTTACGGAAATAGTACTAATCAAGTAATCTCAATGAATATAGTACATCTTACACGGTTTACTTTTAGTATACATGTCCTGCAGTTACAATTGCCTTTGTCTGTCTGATTTAAGTTGAGCTCAGTATGTACATGGGCAACATGGGTAACTGAAGAGAAACTTAAGGTTTGATAAAAATACCTTCCCTATTTTAACAACACCTCTATTTTGGCATGTTTTTGGGAATCATAGATATCTATTTACTAAAGTGTGAGTGTTTGCTAGTTGGCTCAAACGCAAGTTTGCAGTACCCATCTCACACAAGTAGAACAAAAACACACTATATGACCCACCTCCTTTGTAATTATAACAGCCTCCACTTTCCTGGGAAGACTTTCCACAATATTTTGGAGTGTTTATGTGGGAATGTTTGCCCATTCATCCAGTCCATTTGTTGTGTTAAAATGACTTAAAGTCAGGGCTCTGCAGGCCACTTGCGTTCCTCCACACCAAACTCACATCAAACACACATCAAACCATGTCTTTGTGCACCGGGACACAGTCACGCTGGAATAGAAAAGGGCCTTCCCCAAACTGTTCCCACAAAGTTGGGAAAATACAATTGTCTAAACTATCTTTGTATGTTGTAAGATTAACATTACCCTTCTCTGGAACGAAGCCTAGGCCAAAAAACAGCCCCAGATCATTATCCCTCCTTCACTAAACTTGTGTGCTTGTGTCCAGCTGCATAGCCATACGAACCCATTTCATGACGCTCCCGACACACAGTGCTTGTGCTGATGTTGCTTCCACACGCAGTTTGGAACTCTGTAGTGAGTGATGATATGGAGAACAGGTGATTCTTACCAGCTATGCACTTCAGCATGTTGTTACTCCTAAACACTTTTACATATCCTACTGCCAATGTTTGTCTATGGAGATGGCTGCATTTGTGCTTGATTTTATTTACCTGTTTGCAATGGGTTTGGCTGAAATACCTAAACTCAATAATTAAGAAGACTATCCACATACTTGTGGTCATATAGTGTACACATAAGGTCACATTCATATACATTGACAAACTCACACTGACTATCATAGATATAAAAAAGCTGATAAGCACATGCACACTCTGCCTTTGCCAGCAGAGATCTCTTTCTGCCTCTTGATCTTAGGGGGCATTTGGTTAGGTCCTCATGAGCTCATCCGAGTCAAGAACATAATGGAACAAATTGAAGGGCTCCCTCATGTCACAGTTTAGACTAATGTGGCATCAACCAGGCTGATCAATAGACACAAGAACATGGCATGAATGGCCACTAAAGAAGGCCTTTCCCCAAGGACATTTATGCATGATAGGGAACTATACGGTTATAGACACTGCCAACAGTACAATCATGATAGAGGAGACTTCAGTACATTTGTTCTGGTAGTGTAGTAGTCTTTTGCACAGGCTTTGTTGAAATGATTGGAAAGAAGCTCAAAAGTCGAGATGAAGTTTCACTCAGTTTTGCGTGGACATTTTCAAGGAACCCACACAGAGAGTGCCATTGAGGAAGCTTTAGCGTAATGTGTTCTTTTAGGGATGATTTGTGGTCCTCTAGGTGCGGCTTTATTGACTGTCATTGACAGTCTTGAGAAAAAGGCTTGACCCCTAGACTTCACTCTTATTATCCCCCCCCCATTATCACCCCCCACACACACTATTTGTGAGGTGTCCCTCTTGCTGAACTATCACTTTTTTCACTCCTGGAGCTGTTTTTGATGCTGTGTCATTATTACTGTTGTTGTTCTGTACTGTGTTTCAGGTCACTGTATGTTTGTTTCTTGTATATTGTATTGTACATTTATATCTTTTGCAGTATAACAGTCTGCTGTGTATATGATAAGAATGTTAACACAATCAGGAAAATGGTGCCCAGTACAGCTGATATGTTCTGTCTGAAGGTGTACCTATTCAATTAGGTAGATAATTGATACCATCTCACTGTTGGAGATTTCCTACCAGCAAGACAGTAGACATGTCTATACATGTCTACTTGCAAAATATATTAGCCCCAGCTAACCACATTATTCTTGTTACTGCCACCCAGCCATAGATTTATTAAAGATTTGGCCATTAACAGAAATATATTGATTTATTCTTATCTCAATGGTATATTTGTTTTCAAACTCAGGGCCATCATACATAACATAACAGGGATCCTGAGTTTGGATATAAATGATGAATGGACATCAGTAGGCACTACACTCTGAACTCATTGAAAACTTGTTAAATAAACCATTAGTAGAATGGTGTAGAGTAGAAATAAGGACCATAAGAGCAAGCTTCTTTACATTAGCTTTTATGAAAGTATTAGTGTTCACACATTATACAATACAACAGAATCAAACTTATTTCTTAATAGAAGTTACTTGCTTATTGCAGCATAATTGGTGGAATCTACTACTAATTGTTTGTGTACCTGTTTACTCTTTGAAAAACCATTGGTCACTTCTTTTAGGATTACTCAAGCCTGATGTATTTGGTAATTATAATATTTATTTATTTTTTTTCTTGAGATATGTAGCGCAAGTAATGTTGGACAGGTACCTGAAAAAAACTCTCCTCGCCCCAATCCAGGAATTAGAGTTATCCTGCTTGGTAGCAGGAATAATAGACAGTTATTTGTAGTAATTGCGCTTGCAGTTTAGTTACGACATTCTCAGACTGCAATAAAAAACCTCCCTGCTTGAGGCTTTGTTCAGTCTTCAGCATTTTGGGAGTAGTTACCAAAGTAACCCATTCCATTTCATTACAATCTCCTGTGTACTCTACAAGCAGGCATATCACAGCTAGTAGGACACATGGGAGACATTCCATCTATTTATGCGCAGGTGTCTAGGGAAATAGCCTACCGTAGGTAAGAAGAATCTGCATTACTCACAGTATGAGCTTAGGAGAACCTTGACATCCCCTGAAATAACCATCTCACACCCCAAGGTTTTCAGTGCGTTACATTTACCCTTAAATGGAAAATTAATTAATTTCATGTGGATTAATTATACAATAATCATTATTATAATAATATTATACTACCAAAGCGTGTTTTTTTCCTGTATTACAAATCATATAGTAGCTTAAAAATGTAATTCTGACTGATAACAATCATGCTGAACTACCTGTACCACTGTCAATATTTTTTTCTTTAAAGAGACAACACTCTTTTCTTTTATTTTAAGTTTAGTGTTAGTATACATATTTTCACACATATGCACTCTCACTTATCAAATAATTGCCAACATAATACAAAACTGGTGTTTTTTTTACATGGGGTTTATTCACTCAGGATTTAGGTTGCTTTACTGTGTTTTTAACAGCCCAGCTGCAATACTGCAGCTATTATCCTTCTAGCCGTTATGTTTTTACTCAAATGTGAGTTGTCAAGTGAAAATGGGACATTCTGTGCTTTTCTGTGTGTTTTCCTTGCAATTTTAGATATAGGCACTAGGGGTTATAGAGTAACAATGGCATTAGGCATAATTTACGAGTTGACTGGATTCTTTATGTGCTTAGTTTTTTTTTTTTTTCTGCATCTCCCTTTTAGTGTGAATTGACGTTCCTGTGTTTTAGAAAGTAATATTGTTTGGTTGGACTTAGCTAAATGGTGCCAACATTCCCCTCTTTTTATCTGCTGTAAAATTTCAAACCCTATACTGTTATGGGCCTTGTTGTTTCTTACAGTAATACAGTTTTAAATTCCTCTATTAACTTTGTCTGCTGGTAGGTTTTCCACTAATTCACCTCATACTTAAATTCTGTGCTTACTTCCTTATGTATTTGTTTCTATCATATTCCCATTCTTTCAAACATATACACGTTTATAACACCGAAGGCACCTGGCAAGGTTGTCAATGGCGCCCCACGCTTACCCTCACTGCCGCTACAACAGTAGATTTGGTCCTTCTCCTCAACCTTGTGTTAAAGTTGTCCTTAGGTGAGCTTTTGTGAAATATATATATATTTAGATATATATATATATATATATATAATTACACAAATACATTTATAATTACACAAATACATAGATAATTACACAGATTCATACTTGTATTTACATAAATCAAAATAGCATTTTTGCACAGCCAAATGAATGTTAACTTCCCATTTCATCTATTTAAACATATTTTTAATGTCAGGTCTTAAAAGAAGGGGAAACTAAACTAATATGCTTAGTTGAAGACAGTAGCACACCTGTTGCTCATGCATTCCAGGAAGAGAGTATAGCACAATCTACTCCCTTCCCATACTGATGCTTACAAATCATTGTTCTGCTATTGACCAGCACCCTCTGCCCATTTGTCGGTGTGGGTGGTAGCTACTGGTCATCGCTGTGTGAAATGGCAAGTGATAATGACACTGAAACAAAGCGAGGGAACTGAGATCTATATGACAAACATATGATGAACAATAGCTTATAGCAGTGCAGACGGAGCACCCAGATTTTAGAATTTTAAAACACAAAATCCACCATAACAACATTATGGTTCATAATTACATTGCAGCATTTGACTATTAATAAATAAAGGTGGGAAATCTAAGATCCTCGTCATTTTGTTTTGATAAAACCAACTAGAATGTAAATATTTGGTCATTTCAAATTGTTTTTTTTAAATTCAAAGAAATCAAAAATCTATAAGTATTTTGTACAGGACATACCACATGCTGCCCAAATCCTTTCTATCAGCAATGTAATCTTTCTTACTCATCCTTTATTGATTGGATTCATTTGGTCCATTGTGCCAATGCCCTGGTTATGGCAGTGCCCAGGTGGGCTCTCTGGCTAGGGGAGGAGGCTCACATTTGGGCTCGGATTGCTTTTTTCCTGCACATAGCAGGAATGTACATGTTGCATTCTTTTCCTTTTATATTGGGTTGTCTCTGTCAGTATTATGTCACACAACACATAGTATTATGTCACACAACACATACCCAATGTGCTGTGTGTTGGCGCTGTAGAAATAAATGTTAACAAAATGAATACCTTAACCCATGAATATTTTATGCCAGCGCAGTTTATGGTTTTTCTGTTCATTTTGTTTTTCATGAGACTACTGTGAGACACAGAATGCCCTTTCTGGATGATGGCTTTTGGGGAACTTGTACCTAGTGCAAGAAAATGCGCATGAGCTGGACCCCGTTTCATGTGCTATGAAAATACTGTATCACGTCATAATTCTCATTTTATTGTTATTATTTATTCATAAAATGTATCCCACACTGTACAATTAGGTTTTAAATATACTAAGAAGCAAATTAAAAATGTTCACTGCAGAAAGTGGTATTGAGGTCAGGACATCAGAGGATATCACTTATTGGCCCTTTAAACAAATCCTAGCTCAACATGTCAAATTCAATAAGCTATTTATACTAGAATTCCTGGTGTAAATGTATTCTGTTAGCAGTATTACAAATACACAGAACTTCCGGTTCCCCCATTCCTCTTCTTTTCCTGTTCTGTAGTACATACTGTATGTGCAGCTGTTGTCTTTGTCAGAGACTCAAGTATCTGGATTCTGCTTATGTGAAATCAGTCGTAGGTTTACCTTTTGGGAGATAATTACAATGATATCTGCCACTTATTGTCAGTGTCAATAGAACCTGGGGTATATGGAAAGAGTCAATAAAAGCTTATTGGCCATCTCCTAAGATGCATCGGTGCCTTGAGGTATTTGAAATACCTGGAGCTTTGATAGCATCTTTAATCCTTCTGAAAGTAATAGCTTGTCTAGTCATAGAATTTCATGAACTTCGTCACACTGTACCCCTGACTTCGTAATAACTAGTCTTATCTGCCACATTTTGGAATTCCAAGATCAGCCCTCTCCTAAAGGTGCAAGGCCGCCTTCAGTATTTGATACTTCCTCTCATTCAGTCTTCAGCATGCCTCCACATTGATTATCACTTCCTCAACTGCCAAATACTCACACAATAAATTCCACCCCTGATTATCTATTTCAGGAGGATGGTATAATATATACACCCTCTCTGTGTCCTAAAATATGGAACAGTGTGACTACTATACATGAGATTTTACGTTAATTGTAACCATGTCGGTTGCAGACAATGCTTTGTTTATTAAATGGAAAAAGATCTTATTGATTGACAATAAAATGCAATAGTGACTGACAGGTTAAACTTTGCAAGGCATAGACTGTTTATCGTCCTCTATTCAAGGCACATACCTAACAGGATGAATTAACACAACAAAGAGCATGTGCATGTTTACACGTCATCTTGGTTTCACATAAATATTTATGTGGAAACAGTCCTTGGGACTAGCTTCTAGTTCCATTTATTGTAATATATCTGGAGTAGAAATGGAAAAAAGCTACTCTTTGGGACTTCATTAGAAGGTAGCTTTTGGATTTCCATTCACTCCGCTTAATTGCACGTAATGGGTTAAGATCAGGGGTGACTGGGTCCATGCCCCTTGTCCCTGTCTCCTCATACAGGTTCAACATTGTTTAGAAAGGGCCCTTCCACCCTTTCTAAACTATTTTGAACTGGCATGAAGAGACAGGAATGTATTGAGGCCACATTACGTCACGTGACCCCCGGGAAACCGAGGCTGCTCGCGCAGTGTGGTAAGTTCCCCAAGGACAAAGAGGAAATTCTGCAGACTAGGAAATAGTGCCACCCTACAAGAGTTGGAAAAGCAGGACAATAGACAAAAAAGGTTGTGTTAAGTAGAATTTGAGCAAGAATAAGGAAAGTATTAGAACAAATCGGCAATACTGTGGTTTCTACTTACGCCCTTGGTTACTTGGGCATGCTTCACTGAGGCAAACAAAAATTAAATATTCAATATTGGATTATTCTGTTCAAATACAATGTGATTCTCGTGTATATTATTTTTATTGCATACTATACTTAGTAAAAGTAGTAGGGGAAGAGAGACCATAATTAAAAGTGTTAAATGAACATAACCTGAGCTGGGATCCATAATCTGCAAACCTCATTTGTTCCAGGGAAAAGGATTGCCACCTATCAACAGCTAATGGGAGATGGCAAGCCTCCTGAAGATCACCGCAGGCAAATGTTTGTCCACAGCGGTAACAGGTGTGCGCACGCCCACATCACATGTCCCTATTCTCGCCAGATTTTTCGGAAGACAGGTAGCTGAGATGGCAATCCCAAATTTCCCCAAGGACAAAGAGGAAATTCTGCAGACTAGGAAATAGTGCCACCCTACAAGAGTTGGAAAAGCATGACAATAGACAAAAAAGGTTGTGTTAAGTAGAATTTGAGCAAGAATAAGGAAAGTATTAGAACAAATCTGCAATACTCTGATAAAGGTAAAATAACATTGAGTGGACAACTAAATGAACTGGAGAAAAAAGGGAAAGGCATGCTGGACTGCTCTAGAAGAAAATGAACTTCAAACAATGAAGAAGAACATAATGTGAATGGAAAAAGAAATAATTAGCAATCAAAACCAAGAAAATACCACCTCAGGGATACTATTTTAGTTTAGTTCTATATGATTAATACATTTTCACTATATTATTTTGCTCTTGTTCCCAGTTTTCTACCAAAATTGTCTTTCCAAGCTCTTGCTCCCGGTTCACTGCGTATGGCAATTTTGCTGGCTTGTATATGTTCAATAAAGCGGCACTGGTTTTAGGGCAGTTCAGAGCATTTTTACAATTGCAGAATTGCATATATTTAAATTAATCTTAAATCATTGTCCCAAAAGGATACCAACATACTCTTGTAGATTGTAAATAAAGTAATTAAAATTTTTTTTTTCCTTTATATACATTAGTCGATATTGAAAAGAACAATAATCCCCAGCTGTTGGCACACACGGTTATCGCGCAGTAGAACACTTTGGTAGTCGTTGCAGATGCATTCAGGAATATACTCCAGGCTACTTTAGGTGGGCTTGTAGAGGAGGAAGGGCTGGATGAAAATTTACATTATGCAACTGACCTCCACATTTCTGGAGAAGTTTTATGGCTTCTGGGAAATTTGTACAGGCCTTAGTCGCCCCATTTCTTATGACCACCAGTGTTACCAGAAAACCCCAGTGATATGGAATATGGTTGTAATGCTGAGAAACTCTATCTGGTAATGTAGGGTCCAGGGAGACACAGGGCCGTGTTTGGGTGCTGGACTGTGCTGGGGGAAGTCATATGTGTGCAGTTTGGCTACCTGGAGCCCCCTTGCAGGATGCGGGCAGGAAGTCCTGCTGACGTCAGAGAGCTTCCCAGCACAGTTTGGGTGCTGGAGCAAGTCCCACGTATGCAATTTGGGTAAAAGTCCTGTGGATGCAATCTGGGCAACTCTTGTGTCTGTGTACAATCTGGGTGCCAGGGCTGACCTTTGGGATTTCTGTAATCTATGTCACTAATTTAGGTTTTACATTCATTATTTATTTGATTTATATACCTTCAATGCTGAGTTTGCTTGTGATTTTCAGCTGCATCTTATTAGAGTTATATAAATCA
Source organism: Spea bombifrons (assembly GCF_027358695.1). Classification (NCBI taxonomy): domain Eukaryota; kingdom Metazoa; phylum Chordata; class Amphibia; order Anura; family Pelobatidae; genus Spea; species Spea bombifrons. The sequence continues at coordinate 46,977,895 of NC_071087.1, forward strand.
TTTTGAAGCGTATATATGTCACGAATCCCAGCATAAATATGTTTTTCTCAAATTCTTTTATTCTGCCACTACTAGACCTCCCTTTCGGAGGGGATCTTCCACCTCACATTGTATGTCTTCATTGTGGAGAGAGTTTGGACATGACTTATATCCTAGCACTCCTCCTCAGAAGGTTGCACAGCATATGGCATGCTACAGGGGTATGTGCCAGCCAGAGCACAGTTCTCCTTAATGTAAATGGATTTATTACAATGGCAAGCTGATCCAACTGACCCACTGAGGGCAATCTGCCCTTGGTAAAGTTGCACATAGGCTGCCTCCCCCAGATTCACTGTTCTAGGCCTGCTTAGCTTTTGCCAGAATACAACATTGCATCTGAAACTGTAGACTTCATCTATTCTTAAGGAGGAAACTCTTGTAGCAGGCCAGACCAAACTCACGATTTTGGTGACCACCAACTGCACCAAGCACTGACAGCTTTTCTATTATGTTTATTTGAACGTTCCTATTGGGTGTGAGTTCTGGTAGTTCACCCAAAGTGTTAAAAACCGTACAGCCAATGCTGTTAGCAGGTACAACAGGTACATTAAAATTCAAGCATTGATATCTAGAACTACATACTGAGCAAGCAAAAGAATTTACTTTTGAGTATTATCTACCACTAGGTGGAGCTATTCATAAACAATTACTGTGGAATTAAAATGATTGCTGAATATCAACACACTGTATTTATAAGGATCATGATTGCATGCTTTGGCCATGCTTTATAAGAATATTCCCACATTGAGACAGATCACATAACTGTCTGTATCACCATATTTGCTTGATTATAAAACTAGTTGTTTTTTTTTTTTAAAAAAGAAAATCATCTTTAAAAACATTATCTTACAATCAGACCTCACATCCGCATAGCTGATCCTTCCGATATGACATTCAAAGACTTGCCAGACTCTGAACTACAAGCCAATATGCAGAGTCCTAGTGGGACTTTAAAAAAAGCATTTTTTAGCGCAAGCTCTCAGAATTAATCAAATAGACATGTTACGCATTTATAGACCTTGGAAAGATAGAGTTGACCCTGCCAGGATTTGAACCTGTAATCCTGTACAGGCTCAACAGTGATGGGCATTTGCCAACTAAGTTATTTTACAGGTCCCCAAATGAGACACGTTTCTGAAAGGCAGGCGAGTATACAAGATTTTGAGCTCATGATATGTGCATTAAATAACCGCCATAATTTTTTCCCCATTGGGTAATCTTATATTCATGCCTTTTCTTTCTTATTTCAATACTAACATAAGAATTTAAGTTGAAAAGATACCTAAATCCATCAAATTCAACCCTTCCACCTATCCTTCCTGCTTTTGATCCAAAAGAATGCAAAAACCCCAATTAAGCAATTTTTCTGATTTTGCCACGGGGGGGGGCATTTCTTTTGCGAGTCCAAAAGGCAATCAGATTTCTCCTTGGATCAAGAAGCTCTAAAATATTAATGTTCATTCTACCATGTATAGCCCTATATGGTGGCAGTACTACAAGATTTATGTGGAAACAGCAAGTCTCCAGGCTTGTCTGGTGGTTAAAGATTACTGATTAAAAATGCCTCTGCTAGCCACCCAAAATATCCAGACCCTTTTTGAAGGCATCCATTGTATTTGATAGCACCACCCCTCTTGACAATGAATTCCATACCTTTATTGCCCTTACTGTTCATTATCCATTCCTTTGTTATATATGAGATCCAAGATTTGGGGTTGTCTTATAATCGAGCAAATGCAGAACGCATCAAACAGTAAAAGTGCAGTAGGTCGTTGGTATTGGCACAGGCTTTATGGAAATAATTATAACATTATGGACACACAATAGTCACATATTGTATCATGGGAGTGCAGAAAGCTTTGTTTAAGAAATGTCTACTTTTTTCTCTGTCGCTATTTCAGCAGCGTATTACAAATAAGAAATACTGGTTTCTCACCTGGCAGGTACTAGCTGAAATTTTCCAGCTGTCATACTCGATATTCTGCTTATGTGTGCAGAAGAATCACCGCATACCACCCATAACATTTAAGGTGTCCTATTCAGGACATCTTTGTTGGGTGGTGTGTCTACAGGTGAGCAATAGCACAGACCACAATTGATTTGACAGCTCAGTGGGCTGGTCAGGGAAGACCATGATCCCATAAAAGTGGACAAATGGCCCATGCCCAAAAATTAGGACTGTCCCACAAAAAACAGAACACTTGGGAGGTATTTGACTCACTACAAGGGGTCAATCTTGAGTGTCCTGTGTAGAATGTGTGTGTGTCTTAAATAATTATAGAACAACTATAGTCAGAAGGCTCTCTGTTGTAAGACATTGTTCACCTCAGTAAGCACAAAATACCACTTCTGTGTAATAACCAACCATATAATGCAAACAAAATGTCTAGTCATTGATAAGTTCACGCCTATCTACAAGGAATATATTAATTTGACCTTGTCCATAAATCCTATGTCTCTTAGGCTTCATTTTATAACAGTGTAATATGAGCCAACACTATTAAAGTATTGTTGCAAAAGGCATATTCTCATTAGAGTTCAGAATGAAAATCAGGTGAGATAATGCTTGGTCTCAGTCTGCCCCATATGATATTTTCAGGTTTGATTAGACTGCCCATTCAATGCCAGTTTGTAGATCTGAATGCCTTTCAGATCATTTATTGTTTAAGACTGGAGTTTGAATTGTCAAATAACGAGAGAAGCAGAAGCAATTTCCTGTAATGAGAGCATCTCAAGTGCAGTCACATAAAAGACAACATTATAAATATCCAAAAATAACAGCAACTTTAACATGCCAAACGAAAGCTTAATTCACAGAATTAAACTGAACAAATATGTTACACGCGCTGATTATCAAGTTGAAAAAAACACCAAACCCGATGTCAACTCATTTAACCACATCAGTGAAGATGGTGAAGGTGTCTTTGCTATTGTAAGGCCACAAAGGAACACCAGGTCCCCAGGTTTCTTCTTCTTCTGGGGCTGGACCCTTACTTCCCTACCTGTGTCAGGATTCTACCCTACTAACCCGGACCATGCATATTTATTTTTGCTGTCATGTGTGTCTGCACTCACTAGTGGCCGCTCTTCCTTCTCTGGACCACCAATTAATTATTATTTGCTTGGGACAGCTGAGTCTGATTACCTGAGTGGAACCTGGCCAATATAAACCTGCCCTGCCCTTCAGTCAGGGCCTTTGTATTAATGTGTTTGGACTGCTCTGGCCCTGTGTTGTTCCTGCTGTCCGCCCTGCCAGTGGGCTTCCTGCCTAGAGACTTACCACCTGTACTTGTTGTTCCTGTCACCTTCTTTAATACAGTACCTTGCCAAGTGTTCTGCCTGTGCTGTGTTTCATTGCGCCTGTCTGCATCATCCCTCTATCCTTCATGCTTCGTGGGGTACAGACAGGACCCCTTGTATCCCCTGCAACTGGGCTCCTACCTGACCTGCTTACCAGGTTGTCATGACAACCTGGTAAAACATCTACCGAAACCTTCAAAGGGATGTGGATGTGAGAAGTCTTCAGGGCCCTGGCTGTGGAATTTTCATTGCAGGGAGTTCAGTGAAGCAAGTACAAAAGGTGTCACAGGTGCGCAAGAATAAACAAGTGCAGCGTACGGGAGAGAAAAAGGTGCCACTGCAGCCCCAGCGTATTGCTAATGATATAAAACCTAAACCATCACCAACCAGCCATAGCCTATGGCAGGCCAGTGTGGAGTCTGTGTGCTTATAGCGCACTTACCAGCCCAATCACTGTGAGTGCTAGTGTGTACTAAATCTGGTTGCTCATCGCTAGTGGTGGTTTGTGTGATGGGCACAAAAACATATGCCAATCGAGGCCTCAGCCTTCTTATGCTAGGTGTCATAATGTGGAGAGAAGCACCTGGTGCAAGTGTGCTCAAAATTAACACTTCGCCCTACTTCACAGTATACATTCTTGTGTGCAGACCCCAGCCAAATATCAGTGCAACCAAAAAAAAAAAAAAAAAACCCACCCCTGGGCTTTGTAGCACCTCCTGCCTTAAGGCCAGAGGATCAGGCTTTCATCTGCCACAGGTACTCACTTAATCGTAGCCATAAGGCTGGGTAGCAATGGCAACTGTGAACAATGAGAACTATTGTCAACTCACGTTACATAACTTCTAATATTAAAATATAAAGACTATATCAAATTTAAAAAAAATGTCGCCCAACACAAAGCAGGCAATGAAAATTGAGTTATGGTAACATGGGCATTTCTAAGACGCAAGATATATCGCTTTCTGTTTCCTTACCCAGGGTTACACGGGCTTGCTCATTTACATATGCCTGCTTTAGCGTACAGCATGAGTTTGGAAATGCATGTACCAGAGGTTTCCATCTACATACAACTTTTATATTTTAGAGGGTTGTCATGTTTTGGGGAGTTTAAACTTTTTTTTGCTTGTTATCAGTGCAGCTTTACTCAATCACCTAGAACAAGGCCATTTTAATAGCAGACGGTAAGTGATTGCCCATTGTGGATTAATATGTGATAACATCTTGTGATTGTTGTTGATTTTATTTTACTTCCTGATGATAATAATCTTCTCTGTATGTGCTGCATATATATTTCCTAAGAGATATTTAAATAATTCTTTTTTTAATGATTGTCAATGCATAATTGGCATATGAAGCATTAACAGTTCAGTATTTTATTGTTTTTTTTACTCAATACATAATAGGCACAAGTGAATAGTTGGGCAAGCCAGATATCCAATTCTCTTACATCATGGGTGTCAAGAGGTAGCCACCATCTAAGAGGCTGGGCAGCTATTCTCTGGGACATGGAGGAGGAGGGCAGATTGGTAGCACTTTTGAGTGCCCACCCCTCCTCTGTCAAATATTTCAGTGGTCCCTACACTTGCAGGGAAGAACCAAGAAGAGCCGGCTCTCCTGTGGGCCTTCCGGCCGGGGAGGGAAGAGATCGCATGTCCATTGGTGGAGTGCGACCCCCAAAGAAACTAAGAAGGGGCACTAGAGAAATGATTGGGTTCTCACATCTGGAGCTGAGATTGCTTGGTCCACACCCAGTGCTCCACACCCAGTCTGAAGGATCAATTGTAATAGTGCCCCTGCAAAGACATCTACCTGCCATGTGTCTTGTGTAGCTAACCCCTGCAGTGCTGGAGTGCCAAAGGTCAGTGTATTTGTGTGTGTGTAGTTAACCTTTTTATCGTGTCGACTTACAATCTTCCAACTCTATGGCCTCTTCAATGCTGGAGTGCAAACCTTACTGACTGTGAAAGCATAATAAGAAGAAGTGCTCCTCGACCCTCAGGCACACCTAACAGGATTTAGGTATTACTCAGGTGTATCTAAGGTGTTTTTTTTAACCTAGAAACACTTTAGACACACCAGAAAAATACCTAAATCCTGGACCATTAGGTGTGCCTTGAGGAGAGGGTTGTGGAACACTGATATAAACAATGCATACCCCTCCCCCAACATTTCAGGTGTCCAAATTGGAGAAAATCTGTGCTGGTGGTTGTGAAGGCAAAGGCCATGGTCAGACTCAGAAGGGGTATGGTTTGCTGTGAAGAGTAACACTGAGTTCCATCAATTTCACTATCCCCTGGGTTGGCCCTACAGACCCACGATCCCAACTACCTGCAAAACCCAGGACACTTGGGAGGTATGAAGATGGGTGGATGCAAACACCCTGCCTCCAGCCCAACAAATAATAAAGGCACTGAGTGGAAGAGATTAAAGTGAATATGTTGAAAGTTGGATTATGAAGAATCTGAAACGTGGTGACACATAAAAATGTGCAAATGGGCCATTCAGACCCTAACGGTGATGCTGTGAACATTATAGAGTGATCTAACCACGCTTGGTTAAACATTCTTTGTATTTTTCCTGGTTTGGTACACGTATCATTCTTATGTTATGGGGACATCCTCACTGTCTGTCTATTACACATGGGTTTTGTTGAAAGCACATACACATTACTCTTAAAGGCTAGCTGTTTTAAGTATTCTTGTCCCACAGTTTTAAAGTATTAATCACCAGAGTCTGTTACGAATGAAACTGAAAACGAATCCCGCAGAGGATGTTAAGGACATGCAGCCCGAGCGTGGTGATGCCCGGCTGCCCGCTCCCTGTCTCTAGTCTGCCATTTTCTATGAGCAGACACGCTTCCCCAGGCGGCCATGTTCTGGAGGTGACTGCACCTCCCCCTTCCAGGCGTGTAGATGGCAGTGTGGGATCGCCATGGATCCGGCGCAGGGGGGCCGAACCACTGCCTGTCAGAGGTGGAGATATAAACCATGTGTGGGCTATGGTGGCGCGGCTCGCTCAGGCTCTGCCGAGCTGCTTTGACGTGCTGTCCCGGAAGGCCCGCGTTTGCTTCCCGCCGCTGGCTCAGCATGAAGCGCTATGGCATCGAAGAGAGGGGGCGGCCCAACACGGTCGAGTACCGGCTCTACTTCAGTAAGTAGCGGCACCATGCTATTCCGCATGCCGGTCTATGAGTTGTCCGGAACAGCCCACGGGGAGGGCAGCGTCACCTGGCGTGTAACCGTGACCTTGTGCGCGCGCCTCGCCGTGACCTTGCGCCTGTGGTACTGTCGCTGTTAAGGTGATGTAGCTGCCGGCTGTTTGCAGGCGTTGCTCACTCTATGTGTCATGTATGGGGGTTTGGAGCTGGCTTTAAGTGGCTTAGAGCTCTGTGCCAACTTGGTATGACGGTCTCGTGCTTAGCACATGTATGTGTTAGATGTAGGGTTAATAAGAACGCAGCAGTAGTGTATGTGCAAACCAATGAAGTATGAAAGTCTACTTCATAAGCAACACATACTATTTATTTGAGGTGGCAATGATTCACACCCATAGTGTGTGTGTGTGTGTGTGTGTGTGTGTGTGTGTGTGTGTGTGTGTGTGTGTGTGTATATATATGTGTATATATATAGATCTCACACACACTATGGGTATGCATCATTGCCACCTTCACTGACAGGTGAAGTGAATAATACTGATAATCTTGTTATCATGGCATCTGTCGGTCGGTGGGCTGTATTGGGCAGCAAGTGAACATTTCATCCTCAAAGTTGATGCGTTTAGAAGCAGGAAAAATGGGCAAGTGTGAGGATCTGAGTGACTTTGACAAGAGCCAAATTGTGATGGCTAGACAATTGGGTCAGAGCAAGTGGTCCAAGGAAGGAAATACTATGAAACAGGTTGCCAAGTTTCTTTGATGCCCATGGGGGGCACTGGCTGGTGTGGTCAGATCCAACAGACGAGCTACTATAGCTCAAATTGCTGAAAATGTTAATGCTTGTTCTGATAGGTGTCAGAACGCTCAGTGCATCACAGTTTGTTGCTTATAGGGCCGGGTAGCTGCTGACCAGTCAGGGTACCCATGCTGACCCCCTGTTCGCTTCCAGAGACACGTGAGCATAAGAACTGGACCACGGAGCAATGGAAGAAGGTGGCCTGGTCTGATCACGCTTTCTTTTACATCACGTGGATGGCCGAGTGCATCACATACCTGGAGAACGTATGACACCAGGATGCACCATGGGAAGAAGGCAAGCCGGCAGAGGCATTGTCCTTCATGTGGCTGTTGCTTTGACACGTACCTACCTAAGCATTGTTTCAGACTATGTAGACCCTCTCATGGGCATATTTCCTGATGGCATTTGCGTCTTTTAGCAGGATAATGCGCCCTGTCCCAAAGCAAAAATGGTTTTGGAATGGTTTGAGGAACACAGCAATGAGTTCAAGGTGATTCCCCAGATCTCAATCCAATTGAACATCTGTGGGATGTGCTGGATGAACAAGCCCGATCCATGGAGCCCCCACCGCGCAATTTAAAGGATCTGCTGCTAACGTTTTGGTGCCAGATCCCACAGCACACCTTCAGAGGTCTAGTGGAGTCCATGCCTCAACGGGTCAGGGCTCTTTTGGCAGCAAAAGGGGACCTACACAACATTAGGCAGCTGGTCATAATGTTATGGCTGATCAGTGTATGTATAATAACATACACCCACACGTCCTGTCCTTCCTTCGGTTAACAATCCCATTTTCCACATTAAACATTGAAGTTGACTATATGTTGGAAGGACCCTTGTGCAGGTCTGATCCAATGACTACAAGACCTGTTTGGTTGATGAGGTTGTATCTGCCAAAGGAGGGTTGACCGGTTACTAAATCCAATGGCTCAAGTGCCTTTTCCCACTCTTCATTGTTATGTTTACACTGTGTGTTATAAAGAACATGAAACTTATCATTGTGCGTTGGTAGTTGAGGCAGACTGTCTGTTCAATATCGGATCACATTTTCACAACTTTAATTCTATGGAGGAATCCAAATCATTTGAAAGAGTTCACCTACTTTTTCCTATGTGGATGGTTGGCAGGAGTCACCTCCTATTGAAGGAAACCTGATTGCTCCCTTTCTGGATGAAGAGTAGAAATCATAGCTTTGTGACTTTGTGGACTATATCCATTTGCTAGTCACACCCAAAGTTCTTTATTTCTTTAGACTGAGCAACATTGCTTATTTTACTTACGCAGTGACACATCTGCTCTCTTCTAGTTTCTCTGTCCATAAATGAACCCAGTGGCATCCCGTCCGTGAACTTTGCACACCAGCCATGCCGCGAAGTTAACCCCTTCAGTTCTGGTACATCCATTAAAAAAAAAGCATCTCAAGAAACCCATAAGGACTTACCGGTACGTCCTGACCCCATTGCAGTGACGGGGACGGATCCCTGCTGCTACACGGGAGCTCAGGCTTTGACAGCCTGGGCACCCCTCTGTCAGCAGAAGCCAACATCTCTGGCTTTCTGTCTCTAGATCTGCTGTAACAACTGCCTGCGCAAGCACCACAAAACTTACAATTTTAAATTCCCAATTGGGCATTCCCTTCCAGGTTGCATCACTGCTGACGACGCACAGAATGTCATCAGAAAACCGGATATCCCCTGCTGGGATATCTGATCGCTCTGATGAGGCACATATCTATCAAGACTTGCATGGAGATCACAGTGTGATTGGTGAAGGGAGGAGAGTGTGAAACAGTGTGTTTAGCTCTTCTCACAAGCTGAAATACGAATTTTTTTAAAAAAAAGGAAAAAACTCAACAAAAAAATCACACATATAATAAATAAAAAAAAAAGTGAGCTAAGTGATGTCATTGTGACATCACTGGCATTAATAACATGTTCAAGAGCTCTAACCATGCTGCACTGATAACCGCGCAAATAAAAAATAAAAAAAAAAGAAAAACCTTCGCATCTAAAAGGTATAAACCTCCTGCCCCCGTTCACAATACCCAAACCCTTTAAGCCATAAGTATAAAAACACTGCCCTATAGGGTATATAAGGGATAAAAATGGCCCTCTAGAAAGAAATAATCTAAGGATGTGGGGTATCTCTGTAATCAGGAGATGCAGCTAAACAATTTTGGCCGTGCTTCTCTGCCATAACACACGTCCTGTGCAAAAAAAAATCTAAGCAGGACAGAAGTGTTGGTGGGGGGGGGGAAGCAATAATTTCTGCGGCCACCTTTTGACAGTGATTGGTACAATAGTCTGGGTTGTCTGCTTTGCAGAAATATATACCTTTTGTGGGCATTTTTGGTTTATTTGTTTAAATTTAGAGTTGCAATCCCATCATACCTAACATAAAAATTCTACGGATTTGTAAAGAATATACACCTTATGGTATGTGCTGGGAAAGTATGGAAATTCTATATAAATTAGGTATTTCTAAAATCGGGAGACTTGAATTGATAAACTTGGAGGCGATGTTCTGTCACTTTACCTAATTTTGTGAAGATTCAGAGGGGAATATATATATATATATATATATATATATATAAATAAATAAAAACACTATATAGTTTACATGGGTACACTATTCACAGGAAAAGAGAATAGTCACTGAACTAACAAAGACTTGTTTTTTTTTTGGGGGGGGGGGTACTGTTTTGAGGCAAATCTAGTGACTGCCAGTCATGGTTTTATCCAATGATTGTGCTCTGCTGCCTTTCATTTAATCATGAGGCAATGCAGAAATTAAACTCCAGACTCCTTAGTGCAGTCTTGGCTTTATCCTCCGTTTTACAGTTGGGACGTTCTTTGTATGAGGTCACTGGACCGAGCTGGAATGATTGTCAAACTGTGAGCAGTCCCCGGGTCAGCCATGAAACCGTTTCCAATTACCAATTTCCTTCTGTGAACTGTAGGGCTGCAACTAACGATTATTTTCATAATCGATTATTTTGTCGATTAATCGGATAAAAAAAAATGAATACATTTTTCATTTATTTAAAATAATTTAATAAACAAACGATGTTAAATACAAACAGCAGAATAAAAAAAAAACTTTGATAAAATGCATTTCTTGTCTTTATTTCCCAACCACCCCCCCCCCCAATTTATGCACATTTGAGCCCAGGCTTGCCACGCTGCCTCCCCGACATGCCACTCCACGCTGCCTCCCACATAGGCCACTCCACGCTGCCTCCCACATATACCACTCCACGCTGCCTCCCACGTATGCCGTTCCACGCTGCCTCCCACGTATGCCACTCCACGCTGCCTCCCACATATGCCATTCCACGCTGCCTCCCACATATTCCACTCCACGCTGCCTCCCACATATTCCACTCCACGCTGCCTCCCACATATTCCACTCCACTGTACCCCCACATATGCCACTCCACGCTGCCTCCCACATATGCCACTGCCACGCTGCCTCCCATATATGCCACGCTGCCTCCCACATATACCACTCCACCCCCACATATGCCACTGTGCCTGATACGCCTTATACCCCCTGATACACCACTCCATCCTCCCCAGACATGCCACGCTGCCCTCCCCACATATGCCTTATATACCGTATATGCCTTATACCCCCAGATATGTCACTCCATCCTCCCCAGATATGCCTTATACCCCCCCCCGATATCTCATAGTGCCCTCAGAGTCACAGACCTGTTCACAGCACACTGACACCATACTTTTATAAATAAGTACTGGGTTAATCTTCACTGCCCCCGGGATTTAGATTCCCCTTAGTTTGTCCCCCTTTATCTCTAACTGCACCTTAAGTTAACTTTATTAAATTAATCAAATTAACCCTCAGTCCTCATCATTAAATTAACCCTAAACACCCCATTAACCATAACTACCCCTAAATTAACCCTAAACACCCCATTAACCACAGCATCCCCTAAATTAACCCTAAAGACCCTGTTAACCACAAAAGCCCCTAAATTAACCCTAAACACACCAGTAACCACAACTGCCTCAAATTAACCCCAAACACCCCATTAACCACAGCTGCTCCTAAATTAACCCTAAACACCCCATTAACCATAGCTGCCCCTAAATTAACCCTAAACCCTATTAACCATAACTGCCCCTAAACACCCCATTAACCATAACTGTCCCTAAATTAACCCCCACCTCCCCTAACTTTCAGTAGCCCAAATATTAATTTTATACTTACAGTTAGTGTCACAGCCATGTGGTTCTGGCCTTCTGGGAGAAGGAAGGGGCGGGGCCAGTTGTCACAGTGATTACAGGGAGGGACTGGTAAGTAGGAGCTGCTGCTGTGAGTCGGACTAAACGGATTATATAACGAGGGGTATTTTTCAGAGTGTTTGCTCTGAAAAAACCCTCATTTTATAATCGATTCAACTAATCGATAATGAAATTCGTTGGCAACGAATTTCATTATCGATTGTCGATTTTATCGATTAGTTGTTGCAGCCCTAGTGAACTGTTAATCGATTATAAAAGAATTCTGATTATCATAGTTCAATGTGCATTAAATAAATGCCCATATGATAAAAGTGAATGTCATGGGATTTAAATATATCTTTGTAAAATACTACATGTAGTGATGTGATTAAAGTAGGTTTATCAGCATGTGAACCAATGGAATCGTCAAGTGAACATTGGCTGATATAAGACTCTTTAACCTTCTGTGTCGGAATCGGCTCAAACACGTGAATTGTCAACCTTTGACAATTGCTGCTCCACTAAGGAAGACGTTATATTGACGCTCATTGCAAGTACTTTGAAATGCATTATTCAACCTGTATGGGGGGGGTACCTTAAGGAGAAGCTGCAGTGCACAGCCTTTCTGAGTTTAGTCTGAGTTTATGTGCAGCTCTTGGCATCTTATTACCGATAAGAAAGCGCCCCCATCTAAATGAGTGGAAGTGCTTTGTGTACAGATGCAATGGGTCTCCGTAGCTTGTAACTGATGCATGAGCCTGGGCTGGTGCTAAGTATGAAAAGTGGGGTTATCACCATTAGACCCAACGGAATAGTCAACTGAGCATTCAAGCAGGAGATGAGCTCTACTACATTCATTACATTACATAACCTCAAATGGCTCAAAAATACGGTGCAGGCTGTGTTAATGTTGTAAACCACTATTGTAGCTGGAAATGGATGATTTTTAATGGCATATCTTCACAGGTGTACAGGAGGTACTCTATCTGTGTTCCAATGGCGTTGTCTTCGCCAATTCCCTTGGTTTCCATGAAAACTGTTTAAGTGACGCCAAACTTTAGAACAGTAGTGTGTATGTGGGCAAAACTGTGCCATGTAAACAATTTGTTAGCTTGATATTATGCAGAGATCTGGTTGCTGGCGTTTCCTTTCCCTCCTTTTCAGCACCATGTGCTGTGGTTTGCCTAACTGGCTTTGAAATGGTTATAAAATGAATAGAAATTAACATAATGGGTTTTCCTCTGAACCATGGTTTGCTTTTGTTTTTTTCTTTTAGCCGTGTTGCTGTTCTGTAGTGCTTTAAAAAAAAAAATTAAATTTTTACATGCATTTTTTTTTTTCTTTCAGAGAATGAGGAAGGAAAATTCATATCACCGTTTCATGACATCCCTCTGTATGCGTTAAGTCAAGAGGTACCGATACCTAATTATTATAGTGATGTTGATGCCCCAGACTTGAGTTGGTTGATGATTTCACATGTTCTCTGCTGGATAGATATGCATTACAATTAGAGAATCCCCAAGTGTTAAAAGCTGTATGATTTCTTATAGGCCTATTGAGGGCGTCTTCTCAGGTCCATTTATTTTGCTGTTACTTGTTTTTTCTGTATTGTCAGTATATCCATTTTTATTTCAGGACAGTGACGTGCCTGCAAAAAAATCCAAGACTAATTGGAATAAGGTACTTTCAATGGTTTACTACACTCGTGCTACAAATGACTATTATGGGCACCGCCAACCAACCACAATCAATCTGTAAATGTGCACTTTACTCCTGCCAGATTCAGTATGGACAGATATGTGTCCATGTGTTGATTTGCTTCTATTTTCATGCTATTAATCCATGACCTTCTCTGTCAGCTGAATTGCCTTGTTGATAAAACCTAGCAAAGTACAAAAAGACGGGTTGCGATCAAAACAAATGGTTTCCTAAGAGGATATTATGCAGTAGACTTCTCTATTTGAGTTTGTACGAATTTTTTAAAAAATTGTCGATTCGACGAATGTACGAAAACAAGTAGGAACCCCAATGAAACAAACAATTTAAGCAGGGGGGAGGGGTTTGCTTTCATTCACTCTCTTTCTCAATGTCTCACTACCTTCTCAGCCGACCACTTCTGTGCCCCTGTCTCCTTTCTAGCCGTCTGGCATATTCTATGTGCTAGTGAGGTATGCTTTCTAGCTCAAAACCTCTGCCTTGTTGCTCGAATTTAAGTTGTTTTTTTTTTGTTTGTTTTGTCTATTGTCAGATTAACTGATTCAATTTTCTTCCCCTTTGGTCACTCTCTGTACCTGTGTAAGGAGCAGGAGTACTTGTTTGTTTGTCTTAACAGAATCCACTTTTTCTCGGTGAGGGCTTTGTATGATTATGTACAATCCCCTTTTATATTAATGTATCCATAATATGTTCTTAGTTAAGTATATATTCCCCTTATTGTGTTTGTTGTAGTTATGTTTTCAATAATTTTTATAGTTTTTCTTTGTATTTAGAATGTATTTAATATGGTGGTAGAAGTTCCCCGCTGGACAAATGCTAAAATGGAGGTACTTTTTATTTTTATTTATTTATTTATTTATTTTCTCTCTTAATATGCTGTCTAGCTCTACATTGTGATTTGTAACTGGATTCTTTGATGCCTTATTTAGATTGCAACAAAGGAGCCTCTAAATCCTATTAAACAAGATGTAAAGAAAGGCAAGCTTCGATATGTGGCAAATGTATTCCCTCATAAAGGATACATATGGAATTACGGCGCCCTTCCTCAGGTATGAATGATACATGTTATAAATTGGAAAGCTTGGGTATACATGATAAATATTTGGGGCAAGTTAATATCAGTTTTCCCAAATGTAGCAGTTTAAGCAAAATACACATATATAAATGAAATGCACTAAAATTAGTAATTAAAACTTCAACTTAATTGTATTCAATGTTAAACAGCATATTTCCCTGTTCTCTATTAACTTGCTGATTGGTTGGTTTAGGCAGCCTTTGTAAATATGAGATGAGAAGCTAGAGAACTGAATGGCAGGAAGTTAATCGGTGACTGGTGTTGCCATTCCGATACATAAATCTTGGCTACCATGAGACTAACTTTTCAATATCTTCAGAAAACTATACAGATTGCCAAACAAAAGAACACAAGCTATAGGTACTCTTCATTTATGGATGTAGCAAAGCGGCAGATCCCTCCATCAGACATAAAGCTCCCTGCCCGTCAGTGTTAATACCGTGCCTGCTGTACACCTAAGGGGGATTCCCTGCATCTCTAGTAATCTACAGGGAACTCAAATTAGTGGGAGCTATTTTGCTGGTAAATATAGACAACGGAAAACACTTGCTCTCTTGATGCTTCTTACGTATCCTAGTATAATCCATGGTATCAACCAACTTTTATAGTAGGCTAAATGTAAGGTTTGTTATGTGGTGTACCACTGATCATGGTGGTGTCCATCTTGGTTATAGTGCAGTATTAACTATTGAAGTGCTGTCTGACATGGATCAGTAGTTGGAATGACTTGCACATTTGTATGTTCCTTACATAGAAATTAAATGGTGTTTTTTTTTTTGTTTTTTTTTCTTTTATTTGACAGACCTGGGAAGATCCTAAACACAGAGATAATGATACGAATTGCTGTGGAGATAACGATCCCATCGATGTCTGTGAAATTGGCTCAAAGGTAGCTTTTCTTGTACAAATCTGAGAGGTAGAATATAACAGATTATTGTGGTTTTACTGCCTGGAAGGGTCACTTTGTGTTGCAATAAAAACATATGATTTATCACATTCTCAATGTTTGCTAACATAAAGATTCAAGATGTATTCAATGGCATCAAATCCTTGAAGATCTGTTCAACTTACTACTTTATAGAACAACCTTCAAAGTGCGCCTATGGTTCATGCATGGTATCTAGGAAAAACAGATGTTTCTTTCATCAGTGCTTAATTTCTTTGACCTCTCTGTTCAGCTTTCTGTGAATAGCAGATTTCATTGTACTTCAAATGAGCCATTATTCAATTTCTAATAATTACGCACTACGTCATCTTTCACATGTGTCTGAGCGTCAAAATTATATAGCAATAATCCCAAATTTCTATAGCTGCATTGTTCTAAATACATTTTGTAGGATTGACCTGGAAATCTCTTCATGGCCCAATCATTTAACAGCTGTGTGTTTACTATTATGATCCATGCAGCAAAAGATAGCTTATTGACAACTGAATGTGCCTGAATAGATCATATACCTGTTGGCAAAAGTGGCAGAACATGCAAGAGAAATGTTTTATTATTATTATTTATTTATAACTCTCCATTATAAATTGTGTATAATAAATAAAGATTAACAAATCTAGTTTCCAAACAGAGGTGTGATAGGCTAATATTTCTCTACGGTGGCTAGCTGTTGTGTTTTTTTTTTTGTTTTTTAAAGTAGGGATCACCAAGTGTTAGAACGCTAATACTGTTAACAGATGAAATCTGCAATATGTATCCATTACAGACCCATCTTTTAAGTGCATAAAACATTACCTGGATCTTGATCATAGTCTTGTACATTGTAGGTTTGCTCAAGAGGAGATGTAATTCAGGTAAAAGCTCTGGGAGTGCTGGCTTTAATAGATGAAGGAGAAATGGACTGGAAGATAATTGCAATTAACATTGATGACCCAGAAGCTGATAAATTTAATGGTAAGTAGAGCCATTTGCCTAAAATACATATGGAATATACGTCTTGATGGCTTGCTTGATCTGACGTGTATAAATGAATACGGTGCGCCAACTTGCTACAGCAATTTTGCTAAACTGTAGTTCATTAGGGTGTGTTGGGTAATATCAGAGGACAGAATATATTCTGTTCTGTGAGACTATTTCCTTTTCCAAAAAGCTATCATATTGGGATTAGGCCTAAGATCGAAAGTGTTTTATTATTAGTGAATAATTTCATAGGCTGTTTTATGTTGCAGACATTGGAGATGTGAGAAAATATAAGCCTGGCTATCTTGAGGCTACTGTTGACTGGCTCAGGTCCTATAAAGTCCCTGATGGGAAACCTGAAAACCAATTTGGTTTTAATGGGGAGTTTAAAGACCAGGTAACAAAACTAATATATAACAGGGGCTTTGCTAGATTTGTTTGTTCCTTTCCCCTCATTTCATTCCTTTTGCCTGGATAATGTACTTCGTTTTACGAGTGGTACCCAGTTTGGGTTCTCTTCACTACTGGTTCTTTAACTGGGTCAGGTCTGAGAAGCAAACCTGCATTGGTCAATGTGTTCTCTTCAAAGGAACCTAAAACAGTGGGATTACTTGCTTTCTGATATTTGTAAATCCCATAGTGGTCAGGTGTTTGCTGCCAGTGTCGCTCTGGTCTCATGCATAATTTGCTTGTAACTTTGTATTTAGACATTTGCTGTTGATGTGATCAAAACTACCCACAACTACTGGAAAGATATGGTTCATAAAAAATCAGACCAAGGAGAGATAGAATGGTAAGTGTTATTTATGAAGTAAACAAAGGTTTAATTTGCATTATGCTAAATCTTGGAAGTTCTATTTAGTGTGTAATAGTTTTTAATTTTACTTTATTCATAGCTTACATTTTTTTATTTTCGCAGTTTTTGCTAGTACTGCCACTCGTGCTACAGCTGAAGTTATATCAAACCTGTTTATGAATTACTTTATCTTGTCTTTACATTTTTATTTTCTTCTTCTAGTAAAAACGTAATGGTTAGTGAAAGTCCTTTTTGTTGTAGTAAAGAGGAAGCTACTTCAATTGTCCAATCTGTAAGTTTCTCCGTTTTTTTTTTTTTTGTTTTTTTTTTTTAAAAAGTCTGTTGTCCCAAAATAGTCTGCATATTCTCCATTTTCCCAAAGATTTTATTTTACTGCATGCAAGTTGGTACAGGTGGCCAGTTATTGGCTTTTGGAAATTATACTTGTGTATCTCCTGACTCCTCCCCCTCGGCCAGGGGCGTAACTAGAAACCTCAGGGCCCCGGTGCGAGAATCTGTTAAGGGCCCCCCCCAACCCATCTATCCCTTTCTCACTATCTACCCTCTCCCTCCCTACCCCCCTTCTCACGATCTACCCTCTCTACCCCCCCTTCTCACGATCTACCCCCCCTTTGTAGGTCACTTACCGTCAACTCCTGTGTTGGGAGCGTGAGGCGTTTGTCTCGGGTGCCGGCGCTTCACTGCTGAGTGCCGGCATATGACGTCATATGCCGGCGTTCAGCGTGAAGCGCCGGCACCCGAGACAAACGCCTCACGCTCCTAACACTGCACTCTGGGCAGCGTGGCGGCGGCAGCAGCAGCGGCGGGGAGCAGAGGCATCCTGGATTTCTGTCAGTCAGGGGGGCCCAAGAGTTGCCGAGCGGTCGTTTTCAGCAACCGCTCGGCACCCCTTGGGCCCCCCCTGACTGGCAGAACTCCAGGGCCCGGTTGCAGTCGCGACCCCGGTAGTTCCGCCACTGCCCTCGGCCTACTTCTGTACATGTTCAGTAAAAGTAACATTGATTGTAATGCGAACGCTACTGAGCACGTGCAAAGTGCATACACCTGTTTCCTACAGGTTGTAAAGGCAGCTGGAGAGGAGTCCAGCGAGGCTGAAGTTTCCTGGAGCAAAGCCATCGCTGTGCTGATTTGTTTGCGGTTTTATACATTTAACATGAAACTATGGCTGGAGTGAACTTTCGTTAAATATTAATCGATGAAACTGAAATGGGGAAAACAAGTGTCACTACAGTGTATTACTGTTAATATGTTCATGTTTAACTGTATGATCTTGTGTAGAGAATCCAAACTTTAAAGAGAACCTTTACTTAATGTAATAGCAGAGCGATAGACACTACCAATTGTATACAATTTGGGGTTGACCCTAAATATTTGTTAGGTGCTAACCTTAGCCGCCAGAACACTGTCACCTTAAGCTCATTGCTGATTTAGTTACCCCCTAAACCCTGGTGCTATATTCCACATCGGCAGAAGATTTCTGTATTAATACCAATAAATCATGGACCAAAAAGTAGGAGTACAGTATTATT
Organism: Spea bombifrons; assembly: GCF_027358695.1. NCBI lineage: Eukaryota > Metazoa > Chordata > Amphibia > Anura > Pelobatidae > Spea > Spea bombifrons. The sequence goes on from NC_071087.1 coordinate 46,996,468, forward strand.
CTTCAGGCACAGCTTAAAATTGTTTAAAGGTGTTATCAGTTGTAAGACTTATCTTCCCTCAGTGGAACTCATGTATACTGATTTAATTTGTGTTTAACCCTGCAGGCCCCATCAGCAGGTAATGCTAATCCTGTACCAGCAGAAGGTAAGGTCACTAAAGAACTTCCGACCTGTCCAGTCACTGTTAACACTATGTAAGAAGCTCTGACTGAATGTGTTCTTGCACATTACACTGTCAACGTTTATGTTTTGATGTATGATGTAGCCATGCTGTTCCAAATATTTTAGTTGTGGTTTTATCAATAACCTGTTTTCATCTTCCCTTGCAGTTAATATATGGCACTTCCTGAAAAAATGACTTTTCTGAAGTGATTTTTCTGAAGTGGACACAAGAAGCTATTTGTTTTATTTTAATATCATGTCATGACATTTTCTAAATGACATCTGTGTAAATAAAACACACTTTCTTTTGTTTATAATTGTGTCTTGTTTTCATTTCCTCCAAATTTGTTTGCTTTTAAAGACTCCAACCAGGGTGTTCACCACCCAGCTTCCCATGTTGGTAGTGAGAATTGGTGGTACTTCAGGCAGGTTCTACCAAGTGACAACAGCACTAAATGTCAGGGGGAAAGAAGCCTTGGGGTTAACATGATCTTTTTAAGAAGGCAGTGAGAACGAGGTTACAAAGTAGCTACATGCAATAAAGCCATATGCTTGTAACTAAGGGTACGTTAACGTTCAACTATGCAACTAGTACTCTGAAACTCTACTACTGTGTGAATACTGTACCCAACATGTATGACCTTATTAAAATTCGTTTTGCAAAAGTACCCTATCCCAAAACTTCCATACAGTATATACCAACCACCTTTTATGATCAATTAAAACCTTTTTACATTGATAATGTAAACAATATGCTGTTGGAGAACCACTATAAATAGCGTCGAAACCAGGAATTGAAAATCTTAGTTCTTCCACTTGGGTTATGTTTGGATGATAGGCCATGCACATTCAGTGTAATAAAGGTTACACCAATATTATGAAAGTCCTCCCCTTCTGCTGCCAAAACAGCCCTGACCTGTTGAGGCATGGGCTCCACTAGACCTCTGAAGGTGTGCTCATGTATCTGGCACCAAGATGTTAGCAGCAGGTACACGACACACACTCACCCAGCCATCCCTGTGATGTAAAAGAAAACGTGATTCATCAGACCAGGCCACATTATTCCATTGCTCCGTGTTCCAGTTCTTATGCTCACAGGCCCGTTGTAGGCCTTTCAGCCTGAGGACAGGGGTCAGAAGGGGCACCCTAACTGGTCTGCGTCTATGCAGCCCCATGCACTGTGTGTTCTGACACCTATCAGAACCAGCATTAACTTTTTCAGCAATTTGAGCTACAGTAGCTCGTCTGTTGGACAAATGTTAGAGCCGCAGTTTGAGATGCTCTGACCAAGCAATCTAAACCTTGCCCTTGTCAAAATTAATAAAAAAAATTATTGGATGGGAAAAAGACCTTGCCTCAGGGAAAGAAGAAATGGAATTATAATTTTTTTTCCACTCTCCTTACAGATACACAAAAGAAAACTTCTGCACATCAGAACCAGACCCCCCCTAGTCTTCTTCCAATAGAAACTTTGGGAAGTTCAAGGGAAACCCAGCCGATAAGGAGGGGAAATTCTGAGTCCTGTTGGAGGGAGACTAGCTTATTTCCAATATCAGTAGTCACTCTCTACAAAAGACAGAAACGTTCTAGGAGCTTCCCATACAGGATAGATATTTTTGCAACAGACTATACAAACTCAAGAAAATATCTATTTATAATATGGCGGGTATACTGCCTTCGTCTGCATTTGAACTCACAAGGAGCACCCCAGAAAATAGCCTACAAGACGTTTCCTGCCGCAGCAAACTCTGCTCACAGTCCAGAAATTGGCCATGGAACAAACCCCTTGAGGATAAGGGGGCATTTTACCTAACCTTCCTAGCACTATTTCTGCCTGTATTCATGCATTAAAATACAGGCGTTTCCCAGGTCATTGAAAGACAAACGGTGGACAGAGGGCTGAACGTGTATCCTGATGGTGTATGGACCCTGGGCCGCTCTCCCTTTTGCCCCATGGAAAAGATGGTTCTGTATGAAAAATACATTTGTAGCCACGTGACCAGAGATATGTCAGACTATACTCTCTGTGTTTGCTAATCTGTAGAAAAAAGTGTTCCTGGTAGCTGTCACACTCCTAGATCCTTATAGCAAAGTAGCTTGTGCAAACCATCGCATGACAAAATAGTCTTCTTGCAGGCTGGTGAATTTTTATTTCCCTTGATAGTTGCTTTTCAACTCTGTACAATTTCAGTAATTAGCCACTGGCTGTTTTTAATGCGAGGTTAATTGGAGCGCACTTTACAGATCAGGTGGGAACACAGTATGGAAAGCCATGCTCCATAAAAATCTCATCGTGTTAAGATGCCACAACAGCGTTCAGTGTTGAAAAAACCCTAAGGGATATTTGGAACAAGAATGCATAATGCCCAGTTAGAGTTGCTGTGGATTATGGGTTAATTGTGTTGTGGGAAGTATTTACAACGAGCCTAGTACAATTTCAAATAGCTTTTTATCCCTGCGCATCAAATTCTCCTTATTTATACTATATTAATAATTAGTGTTTTAATATACTCATGAAGACTACTGCCATTGCTTTTGTTTGTCATAAAATGCTATGCTAACCTGTTTTCACCCCCTAATTGTGGATTTCTATGAAGATTCTAGATGCCATTCAGATGATTCACTGATCTAGCATTGGTTAAGAAGATCTCTTGCAGGCTCATGTAATTGTAACGCCGTGCTGTGCTCTAAGCAACGCTCCCTTCTAATTTCTGTGAAATGCAGTTTGGTTCTATTTGATGTATGAAACAGTGGGGTAATTTCTTGGTATTTCATTAAAACAATAATATATATATATATATATATATATATATATATATAACTTAACTTCCTCATTAAAAGTGGAACCTTCATGTCCAGCTGCCATTGAGATGAAAAAAATAAATAATAAATATATATATATGTATATATATATATATATATATATATATATATATATAATTCTGCTTAAAAAAGAGTATTCATTACATACATCCACTGTTCAATCATTGTTATCTGCCTAATATCACCCACAAGTCTCTATGCCCAGGCTAAATGATGCCTTGAACAGAGACTTGCAACGAACAGCAAAGTTTTTATTACGAAGGGGATCAACCGTGGGCAAGCTTTACTGAGCGTTCCAAGGAAGAGCAGATTGCAGATTTCAGCCTCTTTAGCAAAGAACCAAATGAATAGGACGTTAGGGAAATAAAAGGCAAAATGTGATTAAGCATCAATTGATTTCAAGAAGAGCCACAGGGCCAACAGACCATCATTTGCATTTCCACATCTGCCAAACCCAGGAACTAGTGTTATATCTGCATGCACTGCCTCAGTGTATTTTTACTTTATTACAAGGGGCATTTGACTGATATATCCAAGTTTGGTTTTAGGGCTACGAATTCCTGTTAGTTTTATATTACTACAAAGACAGGAAGTTGTTGCCAACCTGAAATCTAAAGTCTATTGTATGTTGTTATGTGTAGTTATATACCCACTGCATGCATATTATTTTTCCAACTGAAATAATGATTATCAGTCAATACAAATCTTTACACCGTGCTTATAGAGATAAAGTCTCTTTTTATGTGGGGCAGTTTTTTGGGACCCCGATCCGTCCATCCACCTTTCCTCCCTCCTGTCCCACTTTTCTTTGAGCTCAGAATGTTTGAATTGCAGCTGTTTTCTGGGCATTGTTGTTGATGGTGTTTGGAATCTAAAGCCTTCACTAATTACCAAAAAGTGATTGCAGATTCTGCACTACAACCGCTAAAGAAGACTTAAATTGAAATCAATAGAAAATAATTACTCCTAAGTGGTTCTCTGGTGTAGTATTATTTTGACACATTGTACAGCGCTACGGAGTATGACGGCGATATATAAATAATAATAATAACACACATTGTACAGCGCTGCGGAGTATGACGGCGATATATAAATAATAATAACACACATTGTACAGCGCTGCGGAGTATGACGGCAATATATAAATAATAATAATAACACACATTGTACTGCGCTGCGGAGTATGACGGCGATATATAAATAATAACACACATTGTACAGCGCTGCGGAGTATGACGGCGATATATAAATAATAATAACACACATTGTACAGCGCTGCGGAGTATGACGGCGATATATAAATAATAATAACACACATTGTACAGCGCTGAGGAGTATGACGGCGATATATAAATAATAATAACACACATTGTACAGCGCTGCGGAGTATGACGGCGATATATAAATAATAACACATATTGTACAGCGCTGCGGAGTATGACGGCGATATATAAATAATAATAATAACACATTGTACAGCGCTGCGGAGTATGACGGCGATATATAAATAATAATAACACACATTGTACAGCGCTGCGGAGTATGACGGCGATATATAAATAATAATAATAACACATTGTACAGCGCTGCGAAGTATGACGGCGATATATAAATAATAATAATAACACATTGTACAGCGCTGCGGAGTATGACGGCGATATATAAATAATGATAACACATTGTACAGCGCTGCGGAGTATGACGGTGATATATAAATAATAATAACACACATTGTACAGCGCTGCGGAGTATGACGGCGATATATAAATAATAATAATAACACATTGTACAGCGCTGCGGAGTATGACGGCGATATATAAATAATAATAACACAGATTGTACAGCGCTGCGGAGTATGACGGCGATATATAAATAATAATAACACACATTGTACAGCGCTGCGGAGTATGACAGCGATATATAAATAATAATAATAACACATTGTACAGCGCTGCGGAGTATGACGGCGATATATAAATAATAATAACACAGATTGTACAGCGCTGCGGAGTATGACGGCGATATATAAATAATAATAACACACATTGTACAGCGCTGCGGAGTATGACAGCGATATATAAATAATAATAATAACACATTGTACAGCGCTGCGGAGTATGACGGCGATATATAAATGATAATAATAAAACATTGTACAGCGCTGCGGAGTATGAGGGCGATATATAAATAATAATAACACATTGTACAGCGCTACGGAGTATGACGGCGATATATAAATAATAATAACACACATTGTACTGCGCTGCGGAGTATGACGGCGATATATAAATAATAATAACACACATTGTACAGCGCTGCGGAGTATGACGGCGATATATAAATAATAATAACACACATTGTACAGCGCTGCGGAGTATGACGGCGATATATAAATAATAAAAACACACATTATACAGCGCTGAGGAGTATGACGGCGATATATAAATAATAATAACACACATTGTACAGCGCTGTGGAGTATGACGGCGATATATAAATAATAATAACACACATTGTACAGCGCTGCAGAGTATGACGGCGATATATAAATAATAATAATAACACATTGTACAGCGCTGCGGAGTATGACGGCGATATATACATAATAATAATAACACATTGTACAGCGCTGCGGAGTATGACGGCGATATATAAATAATAATAATAACACACATTGTACAGCGCTGCGGAGTATGACGGCGATATATAAATAATAATAATAATGGATCAGGGAACTGGAAGCAAACGAATAAACTTCACACGATGAGCAGATTTATTATATTTAAAAAGAATAAAAGTAACCGGAATGATGAAAAAATCACACAATGTTTAATCCCATTGGTTGAATCTCATTGGTTGAATCCCATTGGTGAACTTCGTATATAATTGATACTTAAAGGTATGTAGTAACCCAGCAGCTCAATCAGGAGATGTTACATCGTGACATCATGCCCATTGTGACATCATGCCCACTGTGACATCATAGGTGTCACTCCAGAATGTAAGGCAAACGCATCTCTCCCCAGTTCAGTTGGATACTAGACACTTGCGAGTTGCTATCTGATTTTCAAGTGTTGCTGACCCAACAAGCGATTATGGAGGAAAAGAAAAGTGCGAGTGGAAGCTCACCAGTGACCTCGGGGAAGTGCAGTCTCTCCACTAGACTGAAGCAGAGGATACGAAAATGCTGCCCCAAAAGGCTGCGTGAATGTTTCACTCGGGTGAAGACGGCAATACAGAACGCCGCAACATGGAGGAGAAAGGGGCAAGACGCGGGACAAGCGGCCGCTGAAGTCTCAGCCCATAAAAGGAAGGAGAGAAGCAGCACAGAGGGAGAGGAGAGAATAGAGAGGAAACGGAGCAGAATTGCTGCTAAGGAGGTGAAGGAGCCGAGCCAGAGTCTCAGGCCGGAGGAGAAACCCAAAGCCCATGAAGACCTGGCTAAGAAAGAGCGAGAGAGGAGTTTGCTGAATGTAGTGGAGGAACCCGCTGGTGGAGTCTTGGCTCCTAAAAGAAAGAAGGAGAGCAGCAGCATAGACAGTGAGGACAGAAGAGAGAGGAAACGCGCTGCTAAGGAGGTGGAGGAGCCAAGCAAGAGCGTGAGGCCGCAGGAGGACCTGGAAGAATACAGGAGGAAGAGAGGAAAGAGTCCCCTGAAGAAATCGCTCAAAAAAAACGAGCCAGAGAAGGAGGTGCAGAGAGAGCGCCCCGAAAAACGTCCCCGGAGCAGCAGAGGCAGCTGTGACCAAGACGTCAAGCGACGGATCATCGAGGAGCAGAACAGAGCAGGTAAGAGAATCGGGGAGAGAAAAGGGGGGATGTAGACGGGCCGACGATAAACGAATTTCCGCTCCGGGCTCTTTCTGCTCTCTTACTATCTGTTAGACCCTGAATCCCGCCCGGTGTCTGGCGTGTATCTGTAATAAGGATTGTTTTTATCCAATAGGAGGAAGCCGTCAGCTTGCGGTGAGGGGCTTGAAGAGACCGCCCACGCTGTCCGCGTTTAGCTTCGAGTTCCACGCGCTCTTGGGACAAGGCTCCTTTGGGAAGGTGAGCGCTCGATTTACTTTTAGTAACGATGTATCCGATCCCAGATTTCCATCCTGGGTGTGTTTGAAGAAGAGACCACTGAGGTCCCTGCACCCTTTTCTATGCTGGTCTTAAGACTCCGTTTTCTCCCGGGTCATACAGCTATAGCCATTACGTACATTTTTGGAACATTATGACAGAGTTTAACCCTTTGCTTTTCTCAGGTGATGCTGGCGTCTCTCGCTGGCAGGGACTCACTGGTGGCAGTGAAGGTGATCCGCAAGAAAGCCGTGAAGGCCGTGTCCATCTTGAAAGAAAGAAGGACGCTGGAGGTGGCAAGAAACAGCCCGTTTCTATGCCACGGATACGCCGCCTTCCAGACGAAGGTACTGTTCTGTTACCCGCCTGCGTTGAATAAAAGCCCCTCTTAGTATTAATCTATACCTCCCCGCGCTGCCCGTTTAGATAACTGCCGCCCCTCTATACAATGTCATCCAAATGTCTTGCCTTCATTCCCACTTCTCCCGCATCTTCATCTCTTCTCTTTTCTCCCGCACAGAACTGCGCTTTCCTGGTCATGGAGTACATGGCTGGAGGAAGCCTGAAGACCTGTCTGGACAGGATCGGCTGTATGGAGGAGACCACGGCCACGTAAGTCACGCTGGGATTATTTATCACGGGACAATTATATTGGACGATGCATCTCACTGAGTGTTTTCTTCTCTCCTGTAGGTTTTATGCAGCAGAAATGGTGTGCGGCATCCAGTATCTTCACTCCCAGGGCATTGTCCATCGGTGAGTAAGAGTCTGTCTTAGTCCTCCCCTCTCTCAGAGTTAATGTTATAATAATAAGAACGGGGCAGATCACAACGAAGGGCTAGATGGCCGGAACATGTCTTTGTGATAAATCCCCTATAAATATGAAACGATGTGAGCGAGCACTCGCCTTCCTTTTCTCTCTCCTCTGTTCTCTCCTCCTCCGATGCCCACTTTGTTGTCGGAGTCCACGGTTCTTAATCGTATAATAAGCGCAAATAACTCAGATATTTATTCTCTCATTCAGAGATCTGAAGCTGGAAAACATCTTGCTCGATAAGGACGGCCACGTTAAAATTGGCGACTTTGGTTTGGTCGGGGAAGGAATATTCGGAGACGCCTTCATGACCTTGGCCTGCGGGACATTCGCCTACATGGCTCCAGAGGTGAGGGGATCTACTTGTGTTTCATATATTATTATGGGCCCTGCAGGGTAATAGGGCCGATGCGGATTAGGAATTACTGGATGAACGTTCAGAGCGGGGAGGGGTAGAGTTAGGGGTTGATCCACAAATGATAAAGAATGGAAGTGGTTACGGGCTCCGGTAGAATGCCTCGGAAGCGTCTGATACATTGTTTCTTTGCCTCCTCAGATGCATTTAATGGATGCGAGCGGTTATGGCGCCGCTGTAGACTGGTGGTCCTTTGGGGTGGTGCTATTCAAGATGCTCAACGGATCCTCTCCTTTCGTTGATCGCGGCGTCAGGTCGGCTGTGGTTTATTCCATCGTCAACGACAGCCCTTTTTACACCGTGGAGCTCAGCCGTGAAGCTGTGGACATCCTGAATAATGTGAGTATCAGACATTAATGGCGGGAGGTACAGGGAGACGCCAATTGGGGAGACACTGGGAGGGGGCGTTATATAAAGATACAGAGAAACGAAGAACATGCTAACACGCTAACACGTATCCATAACATGTTCCTCTCGTCTGCCTTTACAGCTTTTAGCCAAGGATCCTCTCCAACGCCTCGGGGTGACCGGTTCCATCAGACATCACCCGTTCTTCCAGCAAATTAACTGGGAAGCGATGGAGAGCAGGAGTCTGACTCCCCCGTTAAGACCACCTCAAGTAAGTTAAGAAATAACCAAGCCGGACTAACGATAAAATGGGCTTCATGTTATTCATGGAGCCTGCGAGACCTGACGTCTCTTTCTTGCGTCCTCCAGATGGAGGTGACTTCACATTAACTCTGTCCATTTGTGTCTATTCTTCTCGTAGATTCCTGAAAGGAAACTGAAGCGGTTCCAGGAGATCCCGTCCTTCCTGAACGACACCCAGGACAGCTTTGTTCCAATCGACAGTCGGCGTCTCCCCGACTTCTCATTCGAGAGCCCAAAGCTGCGGGACTAGAGGTCTTCATGGAGTTGCTTCTACAGGATGGCGAGGCCGGTCGCACCTCATGTACGTATTTGACCAGAGATGCCCAGTCTCACAGTGATTTACTAAGCTCTCCTCCCTCATTCATTTAGTACCCACCCAAAGAAACAAATACCCCATAGGCACCTTCTGCCCATTACCCTGATCCCCCTGATTGTCCCCTCCTGCCGTCTGTAACGTACACCCTCCCTACATCTCACATCTTTATCATGTCTTCACTTTTACCTCCTCATACAGGTCCAGATCACGGAGTAGAAGAGCCCGAATCCACTACTTCAGTCATTGGGGCAAATCAGGCAAACAAAGTCGGCTTCTCCCAAAGTAAGTGAGGAAGTAGAAGAGTGTAAAATGGGGAAGGGAAAGCCAAGAGGCCATGGGGAGGGAATACACTTTAGAGCGTGTAAACTCACGTGAGCTAATCAGCGTCTAACCTGGAAATTCTCTGTGTTTCAGCACCTGGTCGGGCCCTGCAAGGGTAGGTTCCGGGTAGCCGAAGCCCAGAAGTTCCCGGTTATGATAATCCAGCAATGCCTGCGACTCATATTACACACCGTCTGCCTTTTGTACATCGCTCTAGAATATGCAGGAGCTTTATAAACCGATAATAATAGTAATACAGGCTGGCACATGGCTCTGGACTCAGGGTCTGAACGGTTTATAAGGGAGATCACATTAGACATCTTCTATAAACTGCCAGCATGACCTCATTTTAAATACATTCTCTTCTCTTTTCCAGCTCTCCTATCAGTACATCGGAGGCTGGAGACCACCCTACAGCCCTCTCCTCTCTCAGTACATCAGAGGCTGGAGACCACCCTACAGCCCTCTCCTCTCTCAGTACATCGGAGGCTGGAGACCACCCTACAGCCCTCTCCTCTCTCAGTACATCGGAGGCTGGAGACCACCCTACAGCCTCTCCTCTCTCTGTACATCGGAGGCTGGAGACCACCCTACAGCCGTCACCTCTCTCAGTATATCAGAGGCTGGAGACCACCCTACAGCCCTCTCCTCTCTCAGTACATCGGAGGCTGGAGACCACCCTACAGCCTCTCCTCTCTCAGTACTTTCTACACATTAGAAAGTGGATCCAGGGAGTAATCCGATTGCCGCCATTGGATCAAGAAGGATTTTTTTTCCCTGTTGTGGCATAATTGGCAATTGCCCCAAGTAGGGTTTTTTTTTCCTTCTTTTGGATCAATTTTAGAACTAGATAGGTGTGAAAGGTTGAACTTGATGGACAGAAGCCTTTTTTCAACCTAATATACTATCAGAGGCTGGAGACCACCCTACAGCCCTCGCCTCTCTCAGTACATCAGAGGCTGGAGACCACCCAGCAGGCCTCGGACAGATGTTCCTCAATAAAAACTTTTTCAACAATAACTTTCTCTTTCATGTCTTAAAATAACAAAGATAATATTTTGCCCTGAGTGGGGTATTTGTCAGCTTGTCCTGTAAATTCCGTCTATTATGTGTCGCTGCAGCTGGTCAGTTTAGGTAAAGGCTGAATGGACACTGGGCAGAATGGGGCGAGACGTAGAGGATTCATACAGAAATATTATTGGGAATGTGGCTGGAACCATTACCCCGGCGTACAATGTACGGGGTAAGTAACATTCCCTTTTACCCCGTGTGCAAGTAACAATGTCTCGTAACGGAGTAGGAAGCTCTGGGATGTCAGTAAGAGACCCTCTTACCCGCCCAAATACTATAGATTCGTTTTTATCCACATGGGTCATCTGCCCCTCATCTGCCCCCCACGCCGAACACGTTCTCCTAACCTGGGGCTCTATTTTACCCCATGACACCCGAGGCTGTGGTGGAGGCAGAGCTCACCTTACCTATGGGATGGCTTTAGGGCCAAACTAGGGATAAAAAGCAGCCCTGGAAATAATTAAATTTCATGGCGCTATTATTGTGTACAGCGCCAACATCTTCTAAACTATATTTGAAGAACACGTTAGTCATCAATAAGGTACATATGAAAGCACATAGTCCCTGATGTGACAGTGGCCCATGACGTGTAACGGGTTCACACCGACTGGGAGAGCACTATTACAGTCCAAATAATGTGAAAAATGAAATTAACCATTTTCAACTGTTTTAAATAAATTACTGAACGCTCTTTAACCCCTTCAATCCCCTATAGACGTACCGGGACGTCCAAAAAAAGCCGGAAAGCTGTTACATTTCAAACTGCCCGATCGCGCGATCGGGCATTCCCTTCCGGGTTGCGTCACTGCTGACATAACCCGGAAGGTCATCAGAGGACAGGATATCCCCTGCAGGGGATATCCTGTCCTCCGATGAGGCAGAGACGCTGCGATCTCTGTGCAGGTCTGTGAGGACCTGCATAGAGATCACAGTGTGATCGGTGCAGGGGGATCGCAGGGAGGGGAGTGAGAAACCATGCCTCTCAAGTCCCCCCCCCCCCGTCCTGAAACAGAAAAGCAGGAAAAAAAAGTTTATTCATTTAAAAAATAATAGCAAAAAAATCATTAAAATAATAATATAAATAATAATAATAAAAATACTAATGTGAGCTGTGATGTCTTTGTGACATCACTGGCATGTTCAGGAGATCCCTAAGAGGACCTCTAACCATTTTTGTGTAAAAAAATATATAAAAAATACAAGAAATAAATAAAAATAAAATAATATAAAAAAAATATAAAAAATGATAATAAAAAAATAATTAAAAAAACCTTACATCCCATTGCCCTAGAATAACATCTAGCCAGTATAATCCTCCTGCCCCTGTTCACAACCCCCAAACCCGTTAAGCCATAGGCATACAAATTATACAAAAAATGTACACCTTATAGTATGGTCCCTGGTGCTGGGAAAGTATGGAAAATCTATATAAATTAGGTATTTCTGAAATCAGGACACCTGAATTGATAAACTTGGAGGGGATTTTCCATCACTTTACCTAATTTTGTGAGGATTCAGAGGGAAAATGTTAAAAAAAATAAAAAAAAAATCTAATTTTCTCTCGTTTTTACTAAATTTCTTATTCTAAATTTTCAGCTAATCATCCAACTATGGTTTTAAAAGAAAGCTCTATCTCTCCTTGAAAAAACAATATATCGTTTACATGGGTACACTCTTCACAGGAAAAGAGAATAATCTCTGAGCCGACATAGCGCAAAAATGGCAAAATTGCTCCGGGCTTTGAGGTACCAACAACCCCTGGGATTGAAGGGGTTAAGACAAGTCTCAATCAATTGTATTCATATGGACAGGTGAAATATACCCCCCCCATGTCTAGAGAGGCAAATATACTATATCACTGCAAAATATGCAATTTCATATTCTTATACCATTCACATACCATTATACACATGTCCTGTATGATAAACAGAATCTGCGACTCTTCTGCACTTTCGAAACAACACCTTTCATTCTCCAAAGAAGAGTACTTGTACCTGTTTGGACCAATTTATCACCTCAGGAACATACCTATGCACCATTACGGTCTCCTACCAACATCATATTACTGGATAGCAGGTATCCACCAACAACACATAGCCCATCATCTGTGCTTAAAATGCCTGCAAATTAATGATATTTAGGTGAAACAGGCAGCATGGTGCGTGTGAATCTTGGCCCTGGAGGTAAGCAGCTTCACAAAGCATGATAAACAGCTGATGTTGCTTTTAAAAAAGGTATAACGCAGGCTTAACCAGATTCCCGAAACATGGCTGCAGTCCAGCTTCCCGCAGGAATGCAGCTATTGTACCACCTGTCATGGCCAGAACCATCATCCAGCAGCTATAAGTGGCAGCTGGGCCAAGGATACACACTGCACACCAAACAAAGCAAAGGGTAGGGCCATGCATTGAAGTCCTGTGTTACTCTTTAAGGCAAAGTAGAGGTTGAAGTGCAGGGCCAATATAAAGAGCTCTCCAGTACGCTGTTCATTAACAGAAATGTACAAAGAACAAGAGGTCACCCTCTGAGACTGGAAGAGAGAAGATTTCATACGCAACAAAGGAAGGCATTCTTTACAGTAAGGGCAATGAAAGTAAATAATCCACTGCCAAGAGAGGTGGTGCTATCAAATAAAAAGGATGCCTTTAAAAAGGGTCTGGAACTTTCAAGGCTATATATAATAAACCAGATTGCCTTTTGACGTACTTTTCATGTGTGGCATGTGTATATGGGATAACTGGAGTACTGGAAGAAGGGGTCTAAGGAAGAACCAGACATATATTCCTTTTTTGTCCGCCTAGGAGGAATAATTTATTGTCAAACAGGCTTTCTTCATGGGGGTAGATTTTCTAAAATAATGGTGCCATCAATTACCCCCAATTGCCAAGATCAGGAATGTCTCTCCCCAGCAGGAAAAGCATATGTTTATTCATAAACTGTAAGAATTGTCACCCCAATGATACCCAAATGATCAGTAATGCAAACATGAAGATTAGCCATGAGTTTGTAAGGTTTCAAGAGAACACGCACAACCGTTATGTCCTGTGTCAATCCTCTGTTTATAGAGGTATTGAATGCCATTTCTCACTTCCTTTTGTTACCAAGGAGTACAGGCTAAGCATGCAGGGCATGGCTCCTAACATTACTGGCAAAGCCACATATCTCTGCTCAGCACAGGTAAGATGAGGTTCACTGCAGGACAAGGTGAATCAGAGGTACCTACGATAAATATCAACCTGTCAGTACGTTTGATGATAAGTGCACGAGCATTACTGCGTCCGTTATTGCAGCGTAACACTCATCATACCCAGAACAGTAAGTGTAGATAGTAGTGTAGATGATGAAGATGGGAATTCATTTTAAGCTCTCTAAAACATTTGTCGCATATAGAAAATCAGACAACTGATGTAGATCATGCAGGATTAGTGGCACTGAAAAAAGAATGGAATTCAACAGTATGTCTAATATAATGGTCGAGTTCAGCAAATTATGAATTGATAATGACTTACAATTCTGATAAAGACATTTAATGAGGTTGAATACCTTTTATTTCTTCAATGTGACAAGATGGTGAGTTGCAAGACGCGTGTGAAAACATGGTGAGTTGTGGGAAAGCACGGGGTGAATTACATATGTCTCATGTTGTAATAGAGCTACAAAATTTGCTGGTGGTCTATAAAGTGTAATGCAAAAGTTTAAAATTGCAGTCTGACTCACCTGCACCCCGCTTACCTCAAAATTATGTCACTCTGAGGAAACCCTCTATGGCACCTAAATACAGGTTGCAGCTATTTTACAGTTAAATCAATTATCCTGATCTTATGAAAGTGATAGAATTCATACCAATAAAGTGTTGCATATTGATAAAACGTAATCTCTAGAAACATATTTAACGCTCTTTAATCAGTAAGGTGCTAATGAAGACTGTGCTGTATTTTATATGTGTCCTGTGTTCTGCGGATGAAGACGAATCATTGCTATTATCGTGAGGTAGAAGTGTCTAACAGTAACAACAGCTCAGCCAAGAAGTAGTAGACCACGCACTCTCACATAGCGGGGCTGCTCAGTCCTGAAGTGTGTAAAAATCACCTGTCCTCACTACAGAGTTCCAAATTGTCCTCTGGAAGCAACACCATGCACCATGTGTCAGGTGCTTCACTGAATGTGTTGGGTGTAGCTGGGCAGCTACACAGAGATCACTATGAACAAAGCCAAGCATTGGCTGGAGTGGGGTAAAGCATACTGCCACTCGACTCTGGAGCAGTGTAAATGTGTTCTCTGGAGAGATGAATCACTCTTCACTGTCTAGAAGTCTGACAGAAGAATCTGGGTTTGGTGCTGAGCTCCTTCAGGAAGAATTGGAATGCTCATTGCGAGCCAGGTCTTTGTATCCAACATCAATACCTGACCTCCCATCCAGGGTTGAATGAAACACGGAGCATATGGAGCAATTGCTCCTGGGCCCTAGAATGGTAAGGGACCCTTAGACACCTATCCTGTAGTAGACATCCTTGATTTGTAGAAGGCTGAGCTACTCCATTGCTATCATGAACTATGCTGCCTGTGAGATCTGGATTAATACGACGGACTGTCAGACATTAGCAAAGAGTTCAGTTCAGTTCAGAGTCAGCTCATCTCCTGGTGTCCATCTATTTCATTTGATTGTGGACCCAGGCTGTGCAGGAGCTTGTATCCTGCTGGTGAGAGGACTACAGCCCCCAGACAGCAAGGCAGTGTCCTCAAGTGCAATTACTGGTCAGTTTACAGGAGCTTTACAAATACTATGCAATGGACAGGCCTTATATTAGATGGGGCATAATGTGAAAACATGAAGGAATGTAAAGGAATCTGCAATAAATTGTTTTGTTTTATTTTACATTATGTTTTATGTGTGCCCTTTTTGAATAAGAGCTCTGGCACCTCTGTAACCTGGCCTTGCTCACATCGGAACGGTATAGGACAAACGTCAGAGAAAATGAAATAA
Source organism: Spea bombifrons (assembly GCF_027358695.1). Taxonomy (NCBI): domain Eukaryota; kingdom Metazoa; phylum Chordata; class Amphibia; order Anura; family Pelobatidae; genus Spea; species Spea bombifrons. The sequence goes on from NC_071087.1 coordinate 47,012,093, forward strand.
ACTGGTCACACAGAAAGGATTATGAAAGACAATATGGCAACAAGACCAAAGGTGAAATATGCATTAACTAAGCAAGGTGTATTAATGTGTGGACAGAAGGCATGATGTATTTGTAGGTAGAAGGTCATTAGGTAGCCATAATAAGTAGGGAAGGGCAATTTTATCATATTTTCAATAACTTCAATAACAACATTAATAAAAGGAATGGAACATGAAGAAAGGTTAATGAATTTAAATCTGTTAAATTTAGAAAAACGGTGCCTCAGAGGGGATATGATAGCATTATATAAATATATTCGGGGCCAATACAAACCATTGTGTGGAAATCTGTTGGACTATGCATAGGACACGTGGTCATGCGTTCAGACTGGAAGAAAGGAGATTTAGTCATAAAGGAAAGGGTTTTTTACAGTAAGGACAATAAGGATGTGGAATTCTCTGCCTGCAGAGGTAGTTTTATTAGAGTCTGTACAGACGTTTAAACACCAACTGGATGAATACTTCGAAAAACATAATATTCAGGGATATAATATTTAAATTATGGGGAAACAGCTTATTGATCCAAGGAGAAATCCGACTGCCATTCTGGGGTTAAGAAGGAATTTTTTCCCCTAGTTTGTGCAAAATTGGAAAGGGCCACAATTGGTTTTTTGGCCTTCTTTTGGATCAACAGCAAGAAATAAACAGATATGGGAAAGGCTGAACTTGATGGACATGTCTTTTCAGCCTATGTAACTTCATAATAAGGCAGAATCTAAATATGAGAGAAATGTGAGAGGCAAATCAAAGAGATTATGTCCCCTAAAAGGGGTGGGTGAGAAAAAGCTCAGAAAAAAGGTCAACTAAAAGAAATGCTTTTTTTTACTGACAGCTTAGTGTAGTTTCACAGGAAACCACTAAAGGACATGAGTCATGCACTTATGGCTATTTTAGTAGGAAGGCAAGGTAGGACTTAAAAGAAATTACACAACATAGGCCTAAATAAAAAAAAACTCTGTCAGACTTGAAATGCATTAAATAAATATATTTTTTATTAAAAACACCCACATCTCAGCATTATCGGGAATGATATAATAAACAGTTTTCAAATAGCCTGCGTTCATTACATTACAATACTTACAGTATTTATAACCATCCTCAGATTTTATACACATACCAACATTTTGTGGAAAACCCAAAAACCCTGTTGAGGGCCAGGGGCATACCCAACATATTTGCTTTGCAGTGTGTTGTGTGTCCCCTGGAACTCACAGGGTTAAAAAAAAATCTCCTAGAAAGAAAGCAGAGAAAATGCACACACACACACACAGAAAAAAAAAGTCATTACTATTAGTGTCAAACCTTCCTGTACAAGTTAACCATTAGCTTTAGAAGTGAACCACACGCACACATTGTGGTGCATCCATCAAGATGAAAAGGTTCATTCAAGTATAGCTGACACCACCCGAAGCATTTCAAGTATGGCTATAGTCAACCTGGTAAATCCTATACAAGCTATTTCATGTCTGTTTTCTATCACGTGTAGATATGTACAGCAAAATTACAGATTTTATATACACATTTTTTTTTTAAGTGAATCTTTCTTTTTAACCTTTTTTTTAAAATTTCTTACAAGCAGTTTGGCAAATGATGGTGCATGGTGTCTACAATAAAATAAATCGTAAAATCAAAATATATTTATATACGTATATAAAAAATAGAAAAAAACGGTCATGCAAATTTTATTAAATTGCAAGAAAAACTACTGTGAATTTTGAAGACGTGGCACCCAAAGAGCGTTGCTAATCACTACATTCAAGCTTGCCTGCAATGAGGCAAATTTATTTATGGTCTCTATAGCTAAATAAAAGTGACCTAAGCTGTTTGAGAATACATTAGTTAAGTGTTTCAGTTCTGTGAGTTTTTTTTTTTAAAATAATTAAAAAATACATATTTAAAAAGTTTTATAGTGTGCACATGCCCAATATTCATAAAAAATGCACATATACATATATTGATGTGTGACTGCTATATTTAAAAAAAGCCTCTATGTAATCTGGATAACATGAGTTGGATTTTCTTTGTGTTTTTTTGTTTTTATCAGAAACCCAACAAATTTTAATTATTGCACAGAGTGACTTTTAAATAATAAAAGGGTTTAGATTTTGCTTAATGAGGGATGGCCTATTATACGCATATCAAGTTCATAAAAAGAAGAGATACGCAATGGGGTACATTTCAGCAAATATCGGTGGCTCTGGTTTTATGTAGCATTCACAGGAATATTCCAGGTGGATAAGAACGTCACTGGTTTAGCACTTCTTGAGCTAGATTCCATTGCCAAAGATAACTCTATTGCAAGTCACTGAGTAGCAATCTCCTGTTAGACTGCAATGGGAAAGTGTGGGATGAAAAAGAACAGATAAAAGGTACCACTGTTTTAACCGTATTTTTCCAACAGAGTCTATAGGAGGAATGGTATTTAATAACTTAATTTATTTATCTCTGGCAATTGAATCAAACCCATTATCCCCAGTTTATGGAAATGACGATTCAAAACAGTAACAGTGGTAACCAGCGGGAAATACATTTCCATCTGCTCAATGTAGTTGCTGTTTGAACATTGACGTTCGTCTAGCATACATGCAATTGGCTACTGCTACTCCAACAGACTTAATGGGAACTCACCTCCCGCTGACTTGAAAGGGAGTGCTGCAGAGAATGCGCAGGAAGTATACTTAAGTATGCTTCCTGCTTACACTTCCTGGTAGAGGCAGGCAGTATGAGGATGAAAATAAGATAACAGTCTCCATTTACTAAAAAAAAATTAGAAAGAAAGAAAGCTTGCACTGATTTCTGTGCAATAAAATTAATTTAAGTGTTTAATGGGATAACTAAATATCTCAGGTGACAGATTTTGGGGGGGGGGGAGATTACCGCTATTATGTGTTCCAGGGCAATGACATTTAATGTCTGTTAAATGCAATAGCACACCATAGTTTACAAGCCCTGTAAGACTATCAGTTGCCAAACCCTTGCTTTAAAACTGTCCCTTTAATTTAGCTCAGTGCATTAAATTTATGTTACTTAACACAAACGTACTTTACATATTTACAGTAAAAATAAAAAGCTAGCAAATACAAAATTAGCTTTTAGTTACATCAATTAAACACAAGTAAAATCAAAAACAGGGTTCAATAGAGCATTATCCCTAAAATTAAGCAAAAAAAAAATTAAAACGCACACACACAGAAAATGCATTAGACTACGACAGTCTCACAGAAACGCATGTGATATATTGGCGGAAAGGAACGCAAACTGCAATATCCCTGAATTTTTAGAAGAAAAGATTAAAGTTCAAGTTATACTTGTTAAGATATCAAGTATTAAGTAAAGATGTCACCTATAGTCTTTGTTTTATCTATTTCTTGAGCCATGTCTATGTTGTTAGGGAATTTGAGATTAGCAAAAGCAACACTTTCACTTAACTTCTAAATGTCCTATTGCCAATCTAGTGCTGAGGTATATGACAAGTAGAGACATCACTCACACCCGCGATGCTTCTTTAAGTCACATTATAAGAATCGGTAACAGGTTGCGTAGCACCATCATTTTACAAGCTTAATTATCTCCAATTTCATTTTCTTTTGTTACTTAAAGGAAAAAAATACAGTACTGCAGAAAACAAAAGCCATTTAAAAATAGGTTTACTATACAAGTACAAATTAAATTATTTAGTTTTTCTTCTACAAATTCATGATTCTAAAATTACGTAACAAGACAGCTGCCTTATTTGTCGTGTTAGCGAGTGGAGTTCTACACTGATTCTTCTGTCCTCCCACAACGAGGATGAGGTGTGCAGATTAGGCTGTTGGCGTTCGAGACGCAGGGCTTATGCCACATCTTTCATCTACAAAATGTATATATTAAAAAGAAATAGGTGAGGCTTTAACATGACCCTACGTTGCCTGCATTAGAACTGAACCCCAGGCATCAAGCACTGATGTGTTTTATAGCTTCACACATGGTACAAGCTTTAAGTTTGTGAGATGAGCACCACACATTTCATTTACTCCCTGTATGCTACTCTTCACTGACTGAGGACAGAGACCATAAGCAGAACAAGTATCTTTAAAAAACATAGATCTCGGGACAGAGTGTTGCCAAAGTACTATTATGACTCAAATACTTGTTGGCCAAAACCTAGAAAAGAACGACTAGAATGCATGGATTTTTATTTTAGAGGCTAAACATAAGCCTTTCAAGGCAGTACTTTGTTGCAAGCCTTCTGTTGGAAATACCGTAATTACTAATTTTTTAAATACTTTTTAGTATTAATCTATAGTCCAATATGATTGTTGTAGAAGCATCAAATGCATCTTGTTTACTTAAAATAGTGCAACTAAAGGGAATTTACCATGGAAAAAAAATCATCTTGGAAATTTAGGTATAAACAATATTTTTTTTTAATCATTATAATTTTTATATTTTTAATTTTTAGGTAGTTCCATAGGCCTGGCGGCCTAGACATTTACTTGAACTGTTTGTCGAGAAAACATTTGGGAAGTTTCTCGTACATCAATGTAAAATCAAAATGAAAAGTGCAACTAAGTCATATCGTGTTAGCAAATTGTTCTGCTATAGTCTGTCTGGACCTTTGAACAGTGACAGCGTTAAGGCATTTGCTATCAATCAAGAAACTCCAACGTCCACTTTTCTATGTGTAGCCCCAAGCCAAGAGTTGAACACAACTACTACGTGTAAAAATGTATTTTCTTTGTATGTAAACTGTATCACCATGTATAAATTACTTAAAAGAAAAGCTTTGGTAGACAATTTGTGCTGAAAAAAGTAAAAAAAAAAATACATAAAACAATCTCTTTTTCCATGATACACAGTCAAAGATGTTTATCAACTCAGCGATCACTGCTCAAGACAATTCCTGGTTTAATTAGAATTGCTCTATCACACTATGCAACAACAGAAATGGTTGCTCTACCATGGAAAATAAAAAAAAACACCATTTAAAGTTCTCAGTTAAAATAAAGATGACTCGCTGTATAAATGGACCTCTCATTCACAAAAGTGGACGAGAGCCTCTACAGGTAAGTAGTAATCTTTTAGCTATATTTTATATGAGTAATAGAATTTTCTCCATTGTCCATTATTGTCTAGTAACATATATAAATGGATGCTTATCCTCCCAAAGAACCACAGTGTCATTTTAATGATAGGTGTACCTTTACCCATACATTTAAACATCGGCAAAATGTGTATATTGTTCATCAGTAACATAACTCCCCATATAATCACCTAATGAAGAACCAAAACCTAATATGCTATAATATAACTATGATGGTCCAGGACAGTTTTGGGAAGTAAAAAAATAATAATTTTTGATGAATTTGTTTAACAGCACAGCCCAAAGTAACACAACAGAAAGAAGTGTAAATATCAATAACTTAGTTAGGTATTCACTCGAGTAGAACATGAAAAGATGTAAGAATTCATTGCTGCCTCTCCTGTCACTTGGAGAAATGTTTGTTAAAAGATTCAAAAATGTGTGAATCCAAGCTTTTAGATCCATGTTTAAAGAACGCAAGGTGAGAGTCCACCCTGTGACTAGGAAGTTCCACCATAGAGACCTTATCATAAAAATAGAGGGGGGGCATTTGAAAATGTGCGCTTTGACACTTTCATAATGAAATATAGCATTTAAAAATACCCCTTTAAATTTGGTATGCCCAAAGCCGACCCAAAAGGTATTTTTAATAATGTCAATTTTTGTTCTACTTGTATTTTTCCCGAGTAGCCGTGTGATACAAGTAGGGGGGCATTAACTGGTTTAAAACCCACAAATTCACCTTCTTGATAAATATTTCCTTTGCAAGTTACAGCACCCAAGGAAGGATTTTGTCTAGAAGGAATAGCACCTTTTTAAATGTATCAAATGGGAATGTAACAATTTGAAGAATCAAGCACACCAACTATTGCGCATTGTTGAAACATGGTTACAACAAGGCAACAGCTGCAGAAATTCTCCATGTTACTTCTGTGACAGGATTTATTAGAGGATCAGCTGTCACGTAGACAGTGTTTTGGACAAGCGAGTAGAATGGAAATATTGTACTACCAGAACTGTAAGCAAATGCATAGATCAAGGGGAAAGGGGGATTTTAACGGGTTAGCCTTCCACATATGATGCCTTCACATTTGGCCTCAAATAGATGTCACGACGGTGGAAAGGACCAACCTATTAATATACTCTTTGCCTTTTCATCTATAATTCTATGATCGCACGATATGTATGTGGGGATTTTAAAATATTATAAAAAGGAACAGCAATGACAATAAACAGATAGGACTGTTACTTTTAGCAGGTAGTTCAGGAGTTGCTTTATATGGCATAATTCACCATACTTTTTATTATATACACATGGATATGTAAATGTGTATATATGTGTATACACACAAAGAGGGCCTACAAAATAATACAAAGTATTGCCCACTAAGCTTAGTGTAACGCCAATTGTAAGAAAGATGCCTCACATTTAAAAAAAAATATTAGAATAACTTAAATGAATCATATTCGTAAATGTAACAATCCTTCCTTTACAATCAGAAAATATTTTAGAGACTTTTTTTTTTGTTTTCATTCCTCAGCAATAAGGAATATATTTATTAGGTATTTCTCCGACTAAAACATATAGCTTGAACGCTATTAACGTGTGTTTTTTTTTTTTTTATTGTGTGATATTTTGTGCATGTCTATACACATACAAACACATATGTACATATAAATAGGAGGGCAGGTTGGTTCAATGTCATCCTCTCTTTTCAGCTATTGGCATGAACACTTATCTTTATGGTGAAAGGGAAACCATGTAAATAGAACAGAATGGATACAAAACAAGCATTTATAAATTGTCATTTAAAAACGAGAAGAGCTTTTTTTAATATTTTTTTTTTAAAAAAAAATCTTTGAATTCATGTACACTGATTAAAATTATTTGTGTAATTCAAGGCATAAAATAATTTAGATTTATAAGGACACACTTGATAGCACCAATCTTTAAAAGAATGTCCAAACATTTTCAGTGTAATTTAAATGTTTTGTTTTTCTCTCTACAATGATCTGTGCATAAAAGCTACTTAAATACATTGGAGGTCAATATTAAACCACATACATTACAATTCCAGTATTATTTAGCACATTAGGAATTCAGCACCAGATGGTATTTTTAAGATTCCTGATGTCAAAACACTACAGTAAGTTCAGCTCTGGCTCCTAGCTAGACATTATTTGTTTTTGTTTTTTTTCTATAAAAGTGGTCACAGATGTATACTGGTACAAGGAGGATACAAAAAATACTTTTATATTTCATCCAGTAAAACCTGTCTCGTATCATTTGAACACCTTTGCATAGGATGATTAGATCTTCTTCCTCATCATGTTCTGCAACCATTTGTAAGTCAGAAAGAATTAAAAAAATGATAGTAAAGACACCTCTTGCTTTGCTGGTAAATTAGGCAAATGCTTTCACCTCTTTCTCACACTGTGAATGATCCACACAACCACATTGCCAAGCCCTGTAAGAAAATGCTGCACCGCTCTGATGTAAATGAGGTAAACCAGCAGACTACATGTATCTGTTGTAAGGTCCTGTAACCCGTGTTAAGGCGTAGGGGGATGTAGCAACGAGAGAATCTGTGGTTATTGACATTGTTCTCTGCGTGAGGGATTTGATGAAACGAAGATAGGTTGGTTCTGCAGTTTCTTGTGCCAGCTCAATGGGCTCTCGCTTTGCTTTCTTGTTGTTAGATTTTGGAGCCACATAGTCTGGGCCGTATTTTTCACACTCTTCTTCCTTTTCTCTGGCCTTACCTGCCATCTTTGCCTCCCATAACGCCAGCCCATGTTTCGGCTCATTCATGCTTTTGTGTTGGTAGAAAACAAGGGATATTCTGGTAGGGTGATTCCTATTGGGATTTTTCAATGGTGTTGTCGCATGAAGCTCACGCTTTGCACATTCGATTAGGATTGAACCATGAGTTGGGGCCACTGCTACACCTCCTATGTCAGGATCGAGAAAACTTTGCTCACTGTCTGACCAAACTTCCTCGTTCTCCTCTGGTACTGGAGCTGAGGCCTGTGTCATCTTTTCTTGAACGTTAGCACCATTAGTTCTGCTGAGGCCTCCAACAGTAGTCCTGTCATGGTTAAGACCTGGAAGCATTTCAGATATCCCGTTGGATACATGTGAGTGTATTTCACTGTTTTTACCATGAGGATGCAGAGAGCCTGCTCTGCCACCTAAAGTACTTGAAGACTCATGAGCACGATAGGAGTGTGGAAGAGGATACTCGCCATTTTTGTTCATAGATGAGTAATCTGGATTAGTTAGGCCAGATTTGGATTTATAGGCACCATCCATTAAGTGATTATCTGCTGAATGCAAAGGGTAGGGGTTGTAAGACCCCATATGGTGAGAATTTGGTTTATGATTATAGCCACTAAAATCACCAACCTGCATGCTTTCATTTCCGTAATTCAAGTACTTGTGGCCATACGTTTGGCTGTTTGCAAACCTCTGCTGGTATAATGAATGGACTGGAGGCAAATTTAATTTAGTCATAGGGTCTTGGTTCTTAAATTTACAGAAATCCATAGATGGTGGGTGTGGAGAATATGGGCTGATATATGATGAGCGGTTGTCTAAGGGAGCATTTCCATTACATGGATAAGGGGGGCATGGTTTACCTTGAGTTAAGGATCCTTGGTAGGGATTCATAAGGTTAGAGGCACAGTTGGAGGGGGCATGGAAAACATCTGCAAAGTTAGATCCAGGATATGGAGATGCTGCATTCTGATATGGGTCAGGCAGATTTTGAATTCTTGCATAAGGATTTGTTTGATCTGATGCCGGGTAAGAACGTATGGGGTGGGTATGATTAACATTAGTAACGGAGCCATGGTTCACACCAGGTCCTGAAATCCGTAAAATATCTGGAAATAAAAACAAAACAAGGAGAACACCATTAAAGCTTTTTATACTTTACTGGAAAACATACTTATAACATAAGAAAAATGTATATCCTAATAAACCACTATGATAAAACATACCCCACCTGGTACTCCTTGAACCCATTTTCACTTCATTTCTATTCATGTACATATCCTTGAGACGCTATAGTTGTAGGTCTTCTATATTTGCAATTACCCTTCACTTTGAAGGCTAAAGTACTAAAATATTATGCCTTTTGGTCTTACCTCAGTTAAGGCAACTGCCAGGACTACATTACTGGAAGAACGGGACCTTTGCATCAATAACGGGCTCCTTCAGAAAATTAAATTAGTAAGTAATGTGGTGTTCCATTTCCTCCAATGAATATAGTACTTATAACCGCATTCAGCACTAGGCCTGCAATCATTGTTACTTCTGAATCTCCAAAGTCCATAAATAATTATATCATCGTTTGAGGCACTGCCCATTAACATTTCCAATGGCATATTTTTCCGGGTCAGTCATGAGCCACAATGAGAATGCTCTGACATGTTGCTACAACAGCCGAAAATACTTCTTATTTTTCCTGGTGTGCTTTAAAACCTTTATAACAACTTTAGTAAAGACTAAAATGACACATTATTATTATTATCAATAAGATTATATTAGCATGGGGGAACACCACCTTAAACAGGAATAAGCAATTACCAGGTGAGGTAGGTATGTATATCAATATACGTTGTGCATATTTTCGAGACACTGTCCAATATTAGGAATATATTCTGGACAATAAATGTGAATGCAGCACTGTGCCAAAAAAACAAATATCCAAATGGCTGTCACCAAAGTGATCTGTGACCTTAACAACTGTCATGTTCGTGAAAAATATTGTGCAGCCCCATAATTATTTGTGCAGTTATCAAGGACTTACCCACTGTGCACTTCACAACAATCTATGAATAAAACAGACATTTTTTGCACCATTATAAAACCTGCAATCATTCCCAATGAGCACCTTGAATAATATAAATTATAGTTCTTCTCAGTAGGTCTTTTAACCCCGTAAGTGTTATTTTGCACCTACAAGAACACAGCCTTTTTTTGTGTTCTCATTTAGTGCAATTTTTCCAGGTTAAGTATTTTTTGCTCAAAACCATATAACATAATACTTAGTAATTAGTAATGAATAATAAAAAATGAGGCAAAAATTGAATCCTATTCATTTTTTAATACTGTTGGCCTGGTAGACAACAAAGTTTTTTTTATTTTAGATTTCTGCTGGAAAGGATACACATATTTTCAACTCATTTTATTTTTTGAATTTCTGTATAATCGTATTGCTTTTTATTATTATTTTATGTTTAAAATGTTTTTTTTTTTTTTAAATCATAGGGCAGTGTGACATCGCTAGAGATCTTTTACATGAAATTATACAGTAAGCAGCATGTGTAACCAGCCAGAGGCAGTTCATCAGGGACACCAGCACTATTAGACAATCTGCCAGCGGAGAGCCCTCTCTCTGAAATCCTGAGTGCAACTGGCACTGTCACTCATGGCATACCGCGTACATCACTGGTAATAGGGCTCTCGCTGCAAAGGGGTTGGTATAGCTATGTAATCGTCATGCTTTCTTTTTTCATGAAAACACTATGCATGCTCCTTGAAG